>NW_026781356.1:0-372000 GCF_030144855.1 Hypanus sabinus
TTCTGAGATAATTTAGGGGAAGGAGGGAGAAAGCAGAGGGAAACCTGACGGGGGAATGAAAGGGAGAAAGAGAAAGACGGAGGGATGTACAGCTAGCGTGCGCAGCGTATTACAGGGAAAAGAGAGCGCGCTGCAGAGAGCGAGAGGGATGCAGTGAAGGGACGATTGACACAGTTTTGGACGATAGAGGGTGATAAGAAGCGAAGAGGCAAGGGTGAAAGAAGTGGAAGAAGGAGACTAGTGAGGGATGACAGGAGTGAAGAAGGAGTGAACCACAGCTAGATATGTGACACTCATGCAGAGCCTCTAAAGTCCTCTCCACCCTCACCCGCGGTTGGTTCCTGGTTTGACCGTCTGACCCTCCCATTTCTCTGCTCATCACCGGGGGCTTCAGACCCTCTGTGCGCGGAAAACCACGGCCCAGGGACAAACAAACAACACCCACCGAAGCAAACGAGTCCCCTCCCTCCGAGTGAAATGAACAACTCCTCTCAGTCTCCTCTCCTCTCCTAGTCGGTCGGCCTGTCAACTGTCAACATACTGTGACAGTATTTCTCTCTCCCCCTCCCCCCCCCCCCTCTCTCTCTCTCTCTCTCTCTCTCTCTCTCTCTCTCTCTCTCTCTCTCTCTCTCTCTTCTCTCTCTCTTCTCTCTCTCTCTCTCTCTCTCTCGCTCTCACTCCCCCGCTTCCTTCCCCGGGCAAATTTCCGCCTGCTGAAAGTGTGAGCGGGGGCAGAGTGTGAATTTGGGAGTTGGGTGGATAGAAAGAGAAGGTTGAGTGAATAGGACTGTGAGATAGAAAGGCATAGGGAGTGAAGGGATAGAGAGAGCGAGGAAGGGAGCTGGAAAAGCGAATTTAGAGCGGGACAGAACATTAATGGTGGACTAATAGAGAGAACGTCATGGTTGCAGAGAGGACAAAGGGGTATTCACAGGGTGATGCAGGTTGTTTGTGAGAAATCCTGAACTCAGCCTTTTGGGCTGACATTCCTGCTATTGATTTGCTGTCTTGATGAAGACCCGCTCAGTGTAGCCGCAGGTTTTCAAGGCCTCTCTGAAACACTGTTGGTTTCCTGTAAACTTCAACGGAACAATGTTCGTTTACTTTGATAAGTACTGCACTGTCTGAAACGGCAAGCTATTGTCTTCGACTTCTTCAGGTGCAAATTTGCTGTAGATTTTAGAGAGAGAGAAGAGTGAGAGAGCGAGAGCGAGGCGAGAGAGAGAGAGAGAGAGAGAGAGAGAGAGAGAGAGAGAGAGAGAGCGAGAGAGAGAGAGAGAGAGAGAGCGAGAGAGAGAGAGAGGGAGAGGAGAGAGAGAGAGAGAGAGAGGATGAGAGAGAGAGAGGGAGGAGAGAGAGGAGAGGGAGAGAGAGAGAGAGAGAGAGAGAGTGAGAGAGAGAGAGAGAGAGGAGAGAGAGAGAGAGAGAGAGAGAGAGAGAGAGAGAGAGAGAAGAGAGAGAGAGAGACGAGAGAGAGAGAGTGAGAGAGAGAGAGAGAGACGAGAGAGGAGAGAGAGAGAGAGAGAGAGAGAGAGGGAGAAAGAGAGATACTGTAACGGTATGTTGTCAGTTGGCAGGCCGACTAGGAGGAATGCCATACTAGACGTAGTGTTAAGTACGAACCGAACCGGCTCAGGCTCAGGTCACAGTTCTGTCAGTGGGTGAGCATCTGGGGGGACAATGATCTCCGCTCCCTGAGTATTAGCATTATTATGGAAGAATAGAATCAGAGCGGACAGGAGCGTTTTTAATTGGGGTAGGGCAAATTATGGGGCTATACGGCTAGATCTTGCGACTGTGAATTGGGATGATGTTTTTTGAAGGGAAATGTGCTATGGACATGTGGTCGATGTTTAAGGATCCCTTACAGGATGTTCGGGATAAATTTGTCACGGTGAGGAAGGCACAGAATGGTAGGGTGAAGGAACATTGGGTGGCAGGTAAAGTGGAAAATTTAGTCAGGTTGATCAGATGGGTCTATTGAGGAATACAGGGTAGCAAGAAAGGAGCTTAAGAGGGGGCTGAGAAGAGCAAGAAGGGGGTCATGAGAATGCCTTGGCGAGTAGGGCAGAGGACAAACCGAAGGCATTCTTCGATAATTAAAAGAAAAAAAAGGATGACAGGAGTGAATGTAGGACCGATTAGAGATAAAAGTGGGAAGATGTTCTTGGAGGCTATGGATCTGAGCGAGGTCCTCAATGAATACTTCTAGAACATAGAACAGAGAACAGAGAATTATACAGCACATTACACGGCCCTTCACCCAAGATGTTGTGCCAACCCTCAAAACCTGCCTTCCATATAACCACCCCTCAATAAGTTCCTCCATATACCAATCTAGTAGTATTTTAAACTTCACTAGTGCATTTGCATCCACCACTGACTCGGGCTGTGCATTGCACGCACCAACCACTCTCTCAGTGAAAATCTTTCCTCTAATATTTCGCTTGAACGTCCCTGCCCTTAGCTTAAAGCCATGTCCTATTGTACTTAGCAGTGGTGTCCTGGCGAAGAGGATCTGGCTGTCCACTCTGTCAATTCCTCTTAATATCTTGTACACCTCTATCATGTCTCCTCGCATCCTCCTCTCCAAAGAGTAAAGCTCTAGCTCACTTAAGCTCTGATAATAATCCATATAATTATAACCAGGCAGCATCCTGGTAAATCTCCTCTGTACCTTTTCCAATGCTTCCACATCCTTCCTATACAGAGGCGAACAGAACTGGACACAGTACTCCAAGTGTGGCCTAACTAGACTTTTATAGAGCTGCAAAATTACATCGCGTTTCTTAAACTCTATCCCTCGACTTATGAAAGCTAACACACCATAAGCTTTCTTAATTAGCCTATCTACCTGTGAGGCAAATTCCTGGGATCTGTGGACATGTACCCTCAGATCCCTCTGCTCCTGCACACTACCAAGTATCCTGCCATTTACTTTGTACTCTGCCTTACAGTTTGTCCTTCCAAAGTGTACAACCTCACACTTCTCCGGGTTGAACTCCATCTGCCACATCTCACCCACTTCTGCATCCTATCAATATCCCTCTGCAATTTTCGACAATCCTCTACACTATCTACAACATCACCAATCTTTGTGTCGTCTGCAATCATACCAACCCACCCTTCTAACCCCACATCCAGGTCGTTGATAAAAATCACAAACAATAGTGGTCTCAGAACAGATCCTTTTGGAACACCACTAGTCACAACCCTCAAATCCGAACGTACATCCTCCACCACGACCCTCTGCCTTGTGCAGTCAAGACAATTCTGAATCCACCTTGCAAAACTTCCCTGGATCCCATGCCTTCAGACTTTCTGAATAAGCCTACCGTGAGGAACCTTGTCAAATGCCTCACTAATATCCAACTAGATTACGTACACTGCACTACCCTCCTCTATATGCCTGGACACCTCCTCAAAGAACTCTATCACGCTTGTTAGGGACGATCTGCCCTTCACAAATCCATGTTGACTGTCCCTGATCAGACCATGGTACTCTAAATAGCCATAGATCTTAACTCTGAGAATCTTTTCGAAAAGCTTTCCCATCACAGACGTAAGGTTCACTGGTCTGTAATTACCTGGACTATCCCTACTATTTTTATTGAATAAGGGGACAACATTCGCCTTCCTCCATTCCTCCGGTAGCATTCCCGTGGACAACGACGACATAAAGATCCTAGCCATAGTCTCAGCAGTCTCTTCCCTCGCCTCGTGGAGCAGCCTGGGGAATATTCCGTCAGGCCCTGGGGACTTATCCGTCCTAATGCATTTTAAATACTCCAACACCTCTTCTCCCTTAATATCATATTGTCCTCACCGTCATCAAGTTCCCTTTTCATATAGTTCCCTATATTCAGGTGACGGAGGCATTTATTGGGGAGCACTGCGGGTCGAGTGATCACAATGTCATTAGTTTTAATATAGTGATATAGAAAGACAGGGCTGGACCAAGGGTTGACATTTTTGACTGGAGAAAGGTTAACTTTGTGGCGGTGCGAAAGGGTTTATAAGGAGTGGATTGGGACAATCTGTTTTATGGGAAGGATGTAATAGAGAAATGGCGGTCATTTAATGGTTAAATTTCTATGGTACAGAATCTTTATGGTCCTGTTAGGTTGAAAGGAAATGTTAACAGTTTGAGAGAGCCATGGCTTTCAAGGGATATTGGAAACTTGTTTAGGAAAAAGAGAGATATCCACAATGTATGTAGGCAGCATAGAGTAAATGAGATGCTCGAGGAATATAAAGTATGTAAGAAGAATCTTAAGAAAGAAATTAGTAAAGCTAAAGGAAGATGCGTGGCTGCTTTGCAAGTAAGTTGAAAATAAATCCGAGGGTTTCTAGAGTTATATTAATAGCAAAAGGATAGTGAGGAATAAAATTGTCCCTTAGAGAATCAGTGTGGACAGCTATTTGTGGAGCCGAAAGAGAAGGGGGAGATTTTGAACAAATTATTTTCTTCTGTATTCACTAAGTAGAAGGATATTGAATTGTGTAAGGTTAGGGAAACAAGTATGGACACTAGGACAATTAACGAAGAAGAAGTCCTGGCGCTTTCAAGGAAGATAAAAGTGTATTACTCTCCGGGTCCTGATTGGATGTTCCCAAGGACCTTAAGGGAATTTAGTGCAGAAATAGCAGTGGCACTGACAGAAATATTTCAAAAGGCATAAGAAACAGGAATGGTACCGGAGGATTGGCGTATTGCTCATGTGGATCCATTGTTTAAAAACGGTTCTAAGAATAAACCTAGCAATTATATGCCTGTCAGTTTGACGTAATGGCGGGTAAATTAACGGAAAGTATTCTTAGAGATGATATATATGATTATCCGGATAGACAGGGTCTGATTATGAACAGTCAGCATGGATTTGTGCGGGGATGGTCATGTTTGACAAACTTTATTGAATTTTTTGAAGTTACAAAGAAAGTTGACAAGGGTGAAGCAGTCGATGTTGTTTTTAGGAATGCCTTTGACAAGGTTCCGCGTGGAAGGTTAGTTAGCAAGTTTCAATCGTTAGTTATTAATATTGAAGTAGTAAAATGGATATAACTGTGGCTGGATGGGAGATGCCAGAGAGTAGTGGTGGATAACTGTTTGTCAAATTGGAGGCGGTGATTAGTGCTGTGCCTCAGGGATCTGTACTGGGTCCAATGTTGTTTGTCATATACATTCCTGATCTGGATATTGGGGTACTAAATTGATGATGGGGTGGTAAATTGGATTAGTAAGTATTTAGATGATTCTAAGACAGCTGGCGTTGTGGATAATGAAGTAGGTTTTCGAAGCTTGCAGAGAGATTTAGGCCAGTCAGAAGAGTGGGCTGAAAAATGGCAGATGGCGTTTAATGCTGATAAGTGTGAGGTGCTAAATATTGGTAGGACTAATAAAAAAAATGACATACATGGTAAAGTGTAGGGCATTGAGGAATGCAGTAGAACAAAGTGATCTGGGAATAATGGCGCATAGCTTCCTGAAGGTGGAATCTCATGTGGATAGTGTGATGAAGAAAGCTTTTGGCATGCTGGCCTTTATAAATCAGAGCATTGAGTATAGGAGTTGGGATGTGATGTTAAAATTGTACAAGGCATCGGTGAGGCCAAATTTGGAGTATTGTGTACAGTTCTGGTCACCGAGTTTTCGGAAAGATGTCAACAAAATAGAGAGAGTACGGAGGAGACTTATCGGAATGTTAACTGTGTTTCAGCACCTAAATTACAGAGAAAGGTTGAACAAGTTGGGTCTTTATGATTCGTAGCGTAGAGGTTTCAGGCGGGTCTTGACAGAAGCATTTAAAATTATGAAGGGGATAGATATAGTTGACGTGGATAGGCCTTTGCCATTGAGAGTAGGGGAGATTCAACTAAGAGGACATAAATTAAGAGTTAAGGGACAAAAGTGTAGTGGTAACACCTGAGGGGGCCTCTTTACACAAAGAGTGGTAGCTGTGTGGAACTAACATCCTGTACAAGTGGTGGAAGCAGGTTCATTATTGTCACTTAAAAAATGGATAGGAAACGAATGGAGCGATATTGGCTGAGTGCCGGTCTTTGGGAACAGGTGAGTGTAATAGTTCGGCACGGACTAGAAGGGCCGTGATGGCCCGTTTCCATGATGTAACTGTTACATGGTTATATATATATAATCGATCTGAATGACAATACAGGTGGGTAGTTTGGTATGTTTGTAGATGATAGGTTGATGGGTGTTGTGGATCGCTTAGAGGACCTGCATAGAATTCCGTAGGACATGGATCAGTTTCTGATATGGGATGGAGGAATGGCAGATGGTGTTTAACTCGGACAAACGTAAAATGTTGCACCTTGGTAGTCGAAATGCTCAGAGATAGCACTCTACTAAAGCCAAAACACAAAATGTGTTTTTAGCAGAGGGATCTTGTAAGTCCAATGCCACTGTTCATGCCATGGTTTATGAAAGGATGGCTCAGAATGCCATTCCTGCCATTATTAGTTGGGACACTGAGTTTAAAAGTCCGGCTGTTATAAAACAACTTTACAAAAATCTCTAGTGAGCATGAATCAGGCGTATTGAATACAGTTCTGGTCAGCCCGTTATCGGAAGGATGTCAAGGCCTTTGCTGTCATCCGGAGAGGATAAGCGGCCTGCTGCCTGGTTTCGATGGCTTGGGCACATGGTTGTTTCCCCTGGGGCGGAAGAAAATGAGGTTGATCAGATCATAAAGGTTACAGATGGTATTATTCCCAAATGTGAAATGTCTGACACCACAGGGAATGCATCCCGGACAGCATTGCCGGCCGAAGGGCCAGTTCCTCTGCTGTCCTGGCTGGTCTACGATGCAGGATGTTCGAAACACACAAAGCCTTGTTAAATCCCCAGATTCTCACAAGTCTTGGCCACAGACCTTAGAGGTCCCGTGGGTAACACCACCAGTCACGGACGTCCGCCGGCCTCTGGGCTCTGTGGACAATCCAGTACGGAAACTCAGTTCCCAACTCACTGTGAATCCCAGTCATCACAATCTTGTGAATTGATCTCCCACAAGACCGACTTTGTCAAAGGCCTGTCTCCAGTCAACTCTTTATTTCTCCATTGAACCGCGTGATCAGCCCGAGATCCCTTTCCCTGTCGACAGTTAAGGGTTCTGTCGTTAACTGTCTCCTGTCCCTTCACATTTAACGCCCCAAATGAAAATGCCTCACACTTACCTGAGCTAAACTCTGTTTGTCATTTTCCACCCAGATCGGCAACTGATCCATACCCCACCGAATCTATTGGCGATATTCTGCACTGTCCAAACACCGCCAATCTTTGTGTCTTCTGAGATTTTACAACCATCCATCGCTATTTGCATCCTGGTCAATGACACCCATCACAAATACCGGATGGTCCAGTTGTAGTTGTATACCATTTGTATACCATATTACCAACGACGTGGGTAGGACGAGTGAGTGACGAGTCCTGCGTAGGGAGGTCAGGGAGTTAGGTGCAAAGCTGAATAGCAGGACTACCAGGGTAAAGTTCTCAGGATTGCTACCTGGGCCACATACGAGGGAGGCAAGGAACAGAAAGATTATACACATTAATATGTGGCTGAGAGGATGCTGCAGGAGCGAGGGCTTCAGCCTTTTAGATAATTGGGCTTTGTTCCAGGGAAGGTGGGATCTGTTCCGAAAGGACGGTTCACACCTGAACTAGAGCGATACTAATATTCTGGCAGCGAAGTTTGCTAGTGCTTCTTGGGGGGGGAGGGGGTTAAACTAAACTAAATTTGCAGGGGGCGGGGATCCAGAATGTGAGGAGGATAGCGAGATGAAGAATAAAGGACAGGTGGGGACTACACGGTTCCGGAATATTAAGTGTGTTGTAGAGAAAGGTGAGGCGAAACAAGCGTTAAGGAGGACACATGTACAGAGGGATGGTCTGATGGAACATGGAGTTAAATGTACAGAAAGAATAAGTAAATTTAGGAAGAACAACAATATTCTAGAGGCGTATAGCCCGATGGGAGTTCAGGGAGCTGGGTTAAGCACAACAGGCAGAGATTCAAAAAGAGAGAGGAGAAATGGGCAAAAGAAATCTATCTGAATGCACGAAGTATCAGAAATAAGGCGGATGAGCTTGAAGCTCAGGTGCGAATGTGTAACTATGATGTTGTTGGGATAACGGAGACATGGCTGCAGGGAGATCAGACCTGGGAAATGAATGTACAAGGGTATACGTGCGATCGTACGGATAGAAATGTGGGCAGAGGGGGTGGGGTGGCCCTGTTGGTGTGGAATGAGATTCAGTTCTTTGCAAGGGGGGACATAGAATCAGGATAAGTGGAGTCTGTATGGATAGAATTGTGGAACAGTAAGGGCAAGAGGATCCCAATGGGTGTTGTCTATAGGCCACCAAACAGGTAGTATGGATATTGGGTGCATGTTGATAGGGAGTTAACATTGGCATGTGGCAATGGTATTGTCGCATTTCAACATGCAGGTGAATTGGGAGAAACAGTTTGGTGCTGGACCCCAGGATAGGGAGTTTGCTGATTGCCTAAGGGATGCATTCTTGGAACAGCTTGTACGAGAGCCGACCAGGGACAAGGCTATTCTGGATTTAGTCATGTGTAATGAACAGGATTTGATAAGCGATCTTGAAGTAAAACAGCCATTAGGAGGTAGTGATCATAATATGATAAGTTTTTATCTGCAATTTGAGAAGGATAAGGCAGTTGTCAGTGTAGCAGTTGAACAAAGGAGACTATGGAGCCATGAGTTAGGAGCTGGTCAAAGTTAACTGGACGGGTATCCGAGCAGAAAAGACAGTTGAACAGCAATGGAAGGTATTCTTGGGAATAATGCATAAGGTGCAAAATCAGTTCATCCCCCGGAGAAGGAAGGATTCAAACGGGGGAAAGGGGCCACAGAGGTTGACAAAGGAAGTCAGAGATTGCATAGCATTAAAAAAAGAAAAGAAATGTAAGGCAGCGCTAAGGTGAGCGGGAGGACAGATGATTGGGATTTTTTAAGGAACAACAGATCTTAACTAAAAAGGTAATACGGGGCAATAAAACGAGGTACAAACACAAGCTAGCCAGGAATATAAAGGAGGATAGCAGAAGCTTTTTTAGGTATGTGAAGAGAAAGAAGATAGTTAAGCACAATGTTAGGCTCTTGAAGAATGAATTCGGTGAAATTGTTATGGGAAACTGAGAGATGGCAGAACAATTTAATACGTACTTTAGATCTGTCTTCACTAAGGAAGATTCAAGCAATCTCCGAGATGTGTGGATGGGCCAAGGACATAGGGTAACAGAGGAAATGAAACAGATTGACATTATGAAGGAAACGGTGATGACTAGACTGATGGGTCTGAAGGTGGACAAATCCCCACGTCCAGATGGTCTGCATCCTCGCGTACGAAAGGAGGTGGCCCTGTAAATGGCCGATGGATTGGTAATCATTTTACATTGTTCATTAGATTCAGGATCAGTTCCTGAGGTTTGGAGAATGTCTAATGTTATCCCACTTTTTAAGAAAGGAGCGGTGGAGAAAACAGAAAACTATCGACCTGTCAGCCCAACATCAGTAGTGGGGAAGATGCTAGAGTCCAATATTAAAGCTGAAATAGTGGCATATGTAGATAGCAGTGACAGGATTGGGCCGAGCCAGGATGGATTTACTAAGGGTAAATCATGCTTGACTAATCTATTGGAGTTTTTCGAGGATGTATCCAGGAAGTTAGATAAGGGATATTCAGTGGATGTAGTGTACCTCGATTTTCAGAAGGCATTTGATAAGGTCCCACATAGGAGATTGGTGGGTAAAATCAAAACTCATGGCTTCGGGGGGAAGACATTGACATGCACTGAAAACTGATTGGCAGATAGAAAGCAGAGGGTAGCGATGAATGGGTGTTTCTCGGAATGACAGGTTGTGACTAGTGGGGTGCCACAGGTCTCGGTATTGGACCTCAGCTGTTTACGATTTACGTCAACGATTTTGGTGAAGGCATTGAGAATAACATCAGCCGGTTTGCTGATGATACTAAGCTGCGTGGCAGTGTGACATGTGATGAGGATGTTAGGAGAATTCAGGGTGTCTTGGATAGGCTGGGTGAGTGGGCAGATACTTGACAGATGACGTTTAATGTGAATAAGTGTGAGTTTATCCACTTGGGGAGTAAGAACAGGAAGGCAGGTTATTATCTGAACGGTGTAAAGTTAGGTATGTGTGAAATACAAAGAGATCTAGGAGTCCTTGTTTATCAGTCACTGAAAATGAATGAGCAAGTGCAGCAGGCAGAGAAGATGGCTAAAGGAATGTTGGCATTTATTATAAAAGGAATTGAGTGCAAGAGCAAGGAGATCCTCCTGCATTTGTGCAGGGACCTGGTGAGACTACACCTAGTGTATTGTGTACAGTTTCGGTCTCCAGGATTAAGGAAGGACATCCTGGCTGTAGAGGAAGTGCAGCGTAGATTCACGAGGTTAATTCCTGGGATGTCCGGACTGTCTTACGCAGAGAGGTTAGAGAGACTGGGCTTTTAAGGAGATTGTGAAGGGATCTGATTGCAACATATAAGATTATTAAGGGATTGGACAAGATAGAGGCAGGAAATATGTTCCAGATGCTGGGAGAGTCCAGTAACAGAGGGCATGGTTTGAGAATAAGGGGTAGGTCATTTAGGACAGAGTTAAGGAAAAACTTCTCCCAGAGATTTGTGGGGATATGGAATGCACTGCCTCGGAAGGCCCTGGAGGCCAATTCTCTGGATGCTTTCAAGAAGGAGCTAGATAGGTATCTTATGGATAGGGGAATCACGGGATATGGGGACAAGGCAGGAACCGGGTATTGATAGAAGATGATCAGCCATGATCTCAAAATGGCGGTGCAGTCTCGAAGGGCCGAATGGTCTACTTCTGTACCTATTGTCAAATGTCTATTGTCGATTTCGCATTTTCCTCAAAATATAATTTGTTTTATTTTTTATTGAAATACATTTCGGAACAGGCACTTCCGGCCTTTTAGGCCGCGCTGCTCAACAGTTCTCCGAATTATTCCGTCTTCTAATGACTGTTGAATTTACAATAACCAATTAACCAACCTATCGGACTGTCAGAGGAAACCAGAGCGCCCGGAGGAAATCCACTCTGTCATGGAGAGAAATTGGAAACTCCTTGCAGGCAGCGGCGGAAATTGAACCCGGGTCGCTGGTACAGTAAAGCGCTGCGCTAACCATCACGTGCCCGTACCGCCCTTCTCTTTGTCAGCAGCCACAAAAGAAATAACCACAAAGGAGTCCATGAAAATCCCCACAAAATGTTAATGCCCACAAGACCGTCATTTATCTCATGCGTGAAAAAGGGCCAAAGCGGCCGAACAATAATACAGCTACGAAAAAAAACCCTGACAATCTCTCAATCCACTCTTTTTTACCCCCGCCTCTCTCGCTCACTTTGTCTCTTCTCGCCACTCTCCCATTTTCCTCCCCTCACTCCCCCTCTCTTCCCAACTCGTTCACTGTCTCTCTCGCACATCACTCTCACCCTTCACTCATAACATCGCTTCCTCTTTTTATGCAGTCATTCCCTGTCTCCGTTCTCTTCTCGCTTTCCTTCCCCTCATTCTCTCACATCTTATCCACATCGCTCCCCTCTCACTCTCACCATCTTCTCCTTCTGTTTATCTGAATCGTCTCTCCACAGGTCCGCATAAACTGGAGCCGAACGAGCAGATCGGAATTACACCGTACCATAAGATCTATCTACTCTCTCTAGTTACGTTCGTCCTCATCGCGATAGTGGACGGGCTCTCGATCCATGGTGAGTCGAACGGACTGCGGTTGGAGTCAGACCGTAGGCTGGGAGTGTGGAATGAAGCGTGAGCTATAACCTCACAGTGCCTCGTCCACGCCGCTCAACGTGTCACAACTGTCCCTCATCCACAGCATGACACCGACACGTACCTCACCGTGACACTGTCACACCCTCACCGAGAAACTGACACTTCCCTCAACTTGACAGGGACACAGCTCCCACCGTGACACCGTTACGTCCACACTGTGACACCAAAAAATAATAAACTCTGAATCCAGACGGCCAATTCCCCGTGCATCCCCTGTATCATAATCCTCTGGATAAGCCTCCACTGAGAGACCCATCAAGCACCCACGGCTCCACGTTAATCGATCCCATCCCGGATACGTGACAAAATCTCTGGTATCAGAGAGACGCTTGTCGGTCCTGGGAAGTGAAGGAATTTGTCTCTGAGCGATGAGGCTCAATGTAACTGAGATTGAGAGAGGGAGGCGGTGATCGTGATGGAAGGAGAGATCGCGGCTGGTGGGTGGAAGGGATTCCCAGTGGGGCACACGGCTGAATTCACCCGCACACTGAAAGAGAACATAGGAAATAGATCGAACCGTCGGATCTGCCTATGGCGTCTCTTTACGTCCGTCATTATCGTGATTGTTGCCGGGCTCTCGACCCATGGTAATTAAATTGTCTTTGTAAAACACCACAGGGACACTGACAACCCTTTACTGTGACACTGAGACACCACTCACTGCGACTCCTATAAGCTCCTCACCTGACCCGTCCAGCTCCGCACCGTGACAAGGACTCACGCTTCACTGTCACACCCCTTACCGAGACGGTATCGCCCCTAAACATAGCACCGATGCACCTCTCACTGAGGCAATTATCCACACCTCACCCTGACAGAGGTAAACCCCTCACCGCGATAGTGACTTCGGAATTCACATCAAAACATACGTATTACACCCCGTGACGTCGATTCA
The DNA here is from genome assembly GCF_030144855.1 of Hypanus sabinus. Lineage (NCBI taxonomy): Eukaryota > Metazoa > Chordata > Chondrichthyes > Myliobatiformes > Dasyatidae > Hypanus > Hypanus sabinus. Next base: position 12,779 of record NW_026781356.1, read on the forward strand.
TACCTCAGCGTGACACCGTCGCCATGACATGCCTCTCACCGTGACACAGACACACCCCTCTCTTTGAGACCAGCACACCCACACCATGACACAGATACTCCACCCACCGTGATATCTCCAAGCTCCTCACTCTCAGATTTCTCACGCCGTGACATCGAGAAACACTTCATTGTGACCCGGTACAACTCGGGCCAGGGCTCCTAAACACCCGTCACAGTGACACCGACACGTTCCTCACAGCAACTCGGATTGACCGACAGGATACTTATGCAGACTCCCATTGTAACATGAACTAAGTCTTCATCGGGACATTGATATACCCCTCAGAGTGACACAGACACGCCTCTCATTTCCCTCCGGATTACCCAGTTTCCCTCGGGATCAATATGTCTGCCTGTCTGTCTCAAGGTGGCGCCGACGCCTCTCACTGTGCCACAAGTACATCCATCACTGTGACACCCTTCACCGTGACACTGACACAACACTCTCTGTGATCCGTTCGGTAGCGTGACGCTGACTCACGTGTCACCTTAAACTCTAAACATCCATCACCATCTCTCTCAGTGTCATTGATTCGTCATTCCAAGGGAAACTGCCATCGAAACCATCAAGCTGAACTCCGTCACCAGTTGACTGAGATGGAAACGAAGTGCAGATCTGTCAACGAAACCAAGACTCAAATCTGTGAATTGTTGACCAGCAGAAGAGGTGAGGCATCATCCCCCACTTTCACCCGCTCCTCATCACAGGGCAGGCATGGAGCGAGGAAGCGTCACTCTGTGCATGATATCGGGAGTGTGTGAAGAGATGGAATGGAAAATGATTCGAATGCAGAGCGATCTCCGTCACCAGTTCACTGAGATGAAAACGAAGTACAGATCTGTCAACGAAACCAAGGCTCAAATCTGTGAATTGTTGACCAGCAGAAGAGGTGAGATATCATTCCATTCTTTCACCCGCTCCTCATCACAGGAGAGAGGAAGCGTCACTCTATGCTTGACATCGAGAGTGTGTGATTTGATGGTGTGGAGGATCATTCACTCTGTGTTTGACCCGGTGAGTGTGTTTTATGGGGCTGCGTGGAGGATGTCTGTCCCCTGAAGTGTGTTCTCGCACCGTGGAGAGAGCGTTTCACTCTGAATCCGGGAGTGTTCGACGGGACGGTGCAGCGGGGGCTTCGCTATGTGTCTGAATCCGGGAGTGTATGATGCGATTGTGGAGAGACAGCGACTATGTCTGACTCCGGGACTGTGTGAGACGAGACGTTGGACAGGAGGCTTCACTCTGTCTGAATCACAGAGTGAGGGATGGTACGGAACAGAATGAACATCACTCTGTGTCTTAAACTTGGTGTGCGTGATGGGACAGTGTGGAAGGAGCTTCACTCTGTGTATGACTCCCGGAGTGAGTAATGGGATCGTAGAGATATTGCGTCTGTGTATGACTCCAGGACTGTATGAGTGGACAGTGCAGAGGGACGTTCATTCTATGTATCACCGGATTGTGTGATTGGATGTTGTGGAGCGACTCTGAACCCGTCAGTATGCCATGGCAGAGCGGGGGCGGAACTTCGCGTTGTGTGTAAGCACAGCTGAGCGTGAGGGGACGGTTGAGACAGAGCTTCACTCTGTGTCTCGCCAGCAGGTGTGTGATGTAAGGAGGGTGTAAGGAGGGCGTAAGGAGGGAGATTTACACTGTGATAGGCTCGGGAATGTGTGATGAGACGGTGTGGAGGCATCTTCCCTCTGTGTCTGACCCCTGCAGTGTGTGATTGGACAGTGTGTGGGGTGGGGGATGAGCATCGCCCGTTCTCTGACCCCTGTGTTATTTGATGTCACCGGGTAGAAGGAGCATTATAATGTGTCTGACCACGGGAGTATGCGGCGGAATCGTGGAGAGAGTGTTTCATTTCCTATCTGTCCACTGGGAGTGTGTTTTGGGAAGTATGGAGGGAAGCTCGCTCAGTTTCTGTCCGCAGGACTTCTTGATGGGAGAGAATGCAGGGAGCTTCACACCATGTTTGACCCGAGGAGTGTGTTATAGTGTGGTGGAGAGAAAGCTTCAGTCTGAGACTGACCCCGGTCTTGTGTGATGGGACAGTGTGGTAGAAGAATCACTCTGTGTTTGATACTGGGAGAGTATAATGGGATCGTCAGACAATAGCTTCATTCTTCATCTATCGCTGAGAGTGTGTGACGTGACGTTGTGGATGGAACCCAAATTTCTGCCTGCCCAATCAGGAATGTGTGTGATTGAATGGTCTGCAGGGACCTTCACTCTATAACTGACACGGGAGGCTGTGAATGAACGGTGCCGAGGTAGTTTCATTGCAATTTGGACCTCGGGAGTGTGTGATGGGATGTCGTGAGGTGGGAATCACTCTATATCTGACCCCAGGAGTATATGATGGGATGGTGCGGAGGGAGATTCACTCTGTGTCTGATCTCGGGAGAGTTTGGGGGGACGGTGTGGAGGGAGATTCTCTCTGTGTCTATCCGGAAGAGCGTGTGATTTGACAGTGAGCAGCGTGCAGACTGAATCCATGAGTGTGTGATGGGGCCTTAGCAAGAGAGAGCTTCACTCTGTGCCTGACCCCGGGTGGGTATGATATAATAGTATAAGGGATTTCCACTCTATGTTTAATCCTGGATTCTGTGACGGGACAGTGCTAAAGGAGAGTCCCTCAGTGTCTGACAACGGGTTCCGTGATTGGAAATTGCGAAGTGAGCAAATTCAAATGTCTCACCTAGGGAGTGTGTGACGGTACGGTAGGGAGTGAAATTCTATCTCTGTCTGGCCCTCAGGATCTATCTGATAGGATGGTGGAAAGTAGCTTTAACAGACTCCTGCCGTTTCTGATGGGCCGGAATTGAGGGAGCTACAACTGGTCAGGAGTCCCACGAACGTGTAATTTGGTGCCGTGGCGGGATTTTCAATTTGTGTCCGATAGCAGATTGTAATGGAACGGTGTGAACGAACTACAATTTGATTCTGACGACAGGAATGTGTGACAGAAGGGTGTGAGGGCAGTTTGTATTTGACCCCGAAAACGTAACATAGGGTAGTTTCCAGGGAGTCTCAGCCTGTGTGTGACCCCGGTGGTGTGTGACGGGACATTGTGTAGTGTGCTTAACTCTGTGTCTGATACAATGTGTTTGCAATGGGATGCTATGCAGGGAGCATCACTCTGTGTCTTACCCGAGGATTGAGAATTGGGAGAGTGTGGAGAAAACATCACTCTGTCTTTTACCGGAAGTGTCTGATGGAACAGTGCAATACGGAGCTCACACAGTGTAAAGCTCTGGGAGTGTGATGGGACTGTATGGAGGGTGTGTCTAACCTCTGTCGACTGTGACAGGATGATTTGGAAAGAGCTTCACTTTGTGAATGACACAGTGTGCGTGTTCTGGAATGTTATGGAGGCATCATCACTTAGATCTGACCACTGGAGTGTGTGATGGGGCGGTGTTGAGGGAGATTCACTCTGTGTCGGACCCCTGGAGTTTGTGTGGGGCGATGAGGTGGGAGCTTCACTCTCTGTCTAACCCCGGGAGTGTGTGATGGTACCGTGTGGAGGGAGATCCTTTCTGTGTCTGAAGCCGGGAATATGTGACGGGAGGGTGTCGAGAGAGCTTCACTGTGGGTCTGACCTCGGGATTGTGCGATCGAATGGGAGATTCTCTCTGTGTCTAACCACGGGAGTGTTTGAGGAGACGGTGAGGACCGAGTGTGTCAACAGAACGGTGAGGAGGCGGTTTCATTCTGTACTTGACCAGATGTGTCGGTAATGGGACGGTGAGGTGGGAGCTTCACTCTGTGTCTGACCCCGGGAGTGTGTGATGGGACGGTGAGGAGGGAGATTCACTCTGTGTCTGACCCCGGGAGTGTGTGATGGGACGGTGTGGAGGGATCCTCTTTATGAGTCTGATCCTGGAGTGTGTCAGTGGACCGATAAGGAGTGAGTTTCATTCTGTACTTGACCAAGTGTGTGTGAAGGGACGGTGAGGAGGGATCATCTTTCAATGTTTGAATCACAGCGGATGTAATGGACCGGACGCAGGGAGATTCAGTTTTCCTTCTTCCTATTTTCCAGAGCAAGAGTGTTCCCAGTCCTGGATCAGAAATGAAGGCGGCTGTTGTTTCGAATTCACTTTTCTTGTTCCTGATTTCCAGAGCAATCGTGTTCCCAGGACTGGATCAGAAAAGAAGACCGGTGTTATTACATATCCACGTTGGAAACATCTTACAATGGAGCGGAACGATATTGTTCAAACTTTGATGCAAAGTTGCTGGAAATAAATTCAAAAGCAGACCGTGTCACACCGAGAGAGGAGTTAACCAGAAAATCACAAACCCCCGGGGTCAGAAGAAGAGAAAAGCTTCTGTGTAGCTTCCAGTCACACACTCCAGAGATCAGACAAAGACAGAGGCTCCCTCCAGACCGTTCGATCACACACTCCCGGGGTCAGACACAGAGTGAATCTCCCTCCACACCGTCCCATCATACACTCCCGGGGTCAGACACAGAGTGAATCTCCCTCCACACCGTCCCATCACACACTCCCGGGGTCAGACACAGCGTGAATCTCCATACACACCGTCCCATCTCACACTCCCGGGGTCAGACACAGACTGAATCTCGCTCCACACCGTCCCATCTCACAATCCCGGGGTCAGACACAGAGTGAATCTCCCTCCACACCGTCCCATCACACACTCCCGGGGTCAGACACAGCGTGAATCTCCATACACACCGTCCCATCTCACACTCCCGCGGTCAGACACAGACTGAATCTCGCTCCACACTGTCCCATCTCACAATCCCGGGGTCAGACACAGAGTGAATCTCCCTCCACACCGTACCATCTCATACACACCCGGTTTCAGACAGAGAGTGAATCTCCCTCCACACCGTACCATCTCATACATCCCCGGGTTCAGATACAGAGTAAGTTTCTCCGCGTACCGCGGATTCAAACATTTCTTGGTTCAGCCACAGAGTGAACCACCAACGTGCCATTGACACCAACGGGATCTGACACAGAGTGAATACCCCTTCACAGCGTCTCAGACTCCAGGGATAAGGCTCAGAGTAAACCTCCCTCCATCACTCAGTTCCCGGGTCACATGCAAGGAAGTTCCCTCCCACCATCCCATCACACACTGCCGTGGTCAGAGATTTGTTAAAACTACATCCACAAAGTCACATCACACACTCCCGGAGTGAGACACGGAGAGAAACTCCCGCACTACTGTCCCCTGGGACACTTCTGGTTTCTGACAGTGTGTGAAACTCCTATCATACAGTCCGGGTTATACACTGAGTGAATCTCTCTACAAACATTTCGATCACACACACCCGGCTTCATGCAGAGTGAATCTTCCTCTGCACTTTCGCATTACACCCTTCGGATGTCAGATAGAGAGTCACCTTTCCTCTGCACCGTTCTGTTACACTCTTCAGGGTTTATTCACAGAGTGAATCCTGCTGCGCACCACTCCCCACAGACTGCAGGGATCAGTCACAGAGTGATGATTCTTCCACACCGTCCCAGCACACACTTCCAGGCTCAGGCACAGAGGGAATCTCCCTCCACACTGTCCAATCACACATTCCTTTAGTCAGACGCAGAGTGAAGCACCCTGTCTCTGTAGACCAAGGTACCTCACACTCCCAGGTTCAGGCATTGAGAGTGGCCCCTTCATAACATTAATTAACGACATTTAATTTCGCAGAATGTTGTTTCCAACGCCCTCTGCCCTCAATACAGAAGATACTGGATTGGAAAATGCGGAGGCGGGTGAGTTTCGGATTGTTCCTGGATTGGGACTGGGTCAGTGGGATTAGTTTGGAGACAGAACAGGAGCTGTGGGAAGTGAGGGTCCATGTAGTAGATTCGATTTGACACAGGGCTGCGGGGGTAGGTGCGGGGCAGTGGCATCAATATGGGGAGCGATACAGTTTCTGGGGATAAAGTGGGTCGGGGGATTAGTTTGGGTACCGACACGGGTCTGTGTGCTTTGTGCGATGCCGTGGAATTAGTTTCGTGGCTGTTTCGGGTGTCTTGCTGGTGCTGTTTTAACCCTGTTGAAATGGTTTAACCTTATTTAATAGGGAAGAGGCTTCTAGTCTTATGGTCAGGGATTTCACTGGAACGTCCGGCTGCGGTCCCTGCGGCTCGGACAAATGGAGGTACCTTTGCAATGGTCAACATTTTTTCATCTGCGAGAAGTATGCATATTTGTGCACGGGTGTTCCTGAAAAGATCCAGGATCTCTGTCAACAGTCCGTAGGGCCAACTTGAATCACATTACAATCGGTTTCCTCCCCCGTCTCTCTTCCCCACTGTTATCCAACTCATCCTCAAATTCTCGCTGCACCCACTCTGTCCCTCCCCAACCAACGTCCTCCACAACCCAAATCCCCTTCCCCCAACACTCTCCTACATTCCACTTTACACAGCAATCTCCTTCTTTCTGGATATCTCTCCCACTCTTCTCTCCTCCCTGCACCGTTCTCCACCCCTCCTGCTCTTTTATCTCACTCCCTCCTCCCCACCCACTCTCACCTCATTCATGTGAACTCTGGTTCACAGATTTCCCACGCTGGGGTAAAAGTCTGTGCACTTTCACTATATCTGTGCCCCTCGGGGTTTTATACACCTCCATAATGTCACCCGTGATTCCCAAAGAATTAACTCCTCACGCCAGCCCGGTCTCCACAACTCAGCCACTCGCATCCCAACAACATCCTCGTAAATCTCCCTCTGCACTTTTTCCAGCTCATCTTTCCTACAGCAGGGCGACCAGAACCGAAAACAGTACTCCAGGTGTGGCCTCCCCGATGTCTTGTACAACTGCACTGTTACCGCCCGACTCCTGTACTCAGTGAAGACCAGCGTGCCACATTTCCTGTCTATCTGTATCGCGTGTTCGCCACCGGAATCACCAGCTGATTTATTGTCTGTGACTTATACCACCTGAGAGTGATCATTTGCACAATCAGTCCTACGCAAAGATGTTACTTTAATGTAAGTTCCAAAAATAAATAAATACAACAAATAGGGTGCTCATGGATTCAAGAAGCATTTACTAATCTGATGGTGGAAGGGAGTTAAATTGTTTTAAATCGTTGAGTGCGGGACGTCAGGCTCCTGTACATCCACCCCAATGGTGCGAATGATGGCAGGGCATTTCCCGGGTGGTGAGGTTCCTCAGTAATGAATACAGACCCTGATGAAGATGTCCTCGTTAGAGGGGAGGGTTGTGCCTGTGATGGAGTTGGCTGAGTCTAGAACCCTCTTCACCCTCTGGCGACCCTGTGCGTTGCAGCCTCCACACCTGGCGGAGATGCGACAAACCAGAATGCTCTCCGCCGTACATCCGGAGAAACTCGCGAGTTTTCAATGACAGACCACATCTCCTCAATTCCTAATGTTGTAATCCCTTCTGTAAAGAGAGAGATATGGACGGTGGTGAAGGTACGTGCAAAATCAGGTCTAGAATACACTCAGACTCAGATTAGAAATAACCAAGACTAGAGTAAATAAATTCAAAGATGAAATTAAACACCTACGGTTGAGCATTGAGTGCTCAACACTGTACTTTTAACGACAGACATTTCACGACGCAATGCGGTGGGCAATAGTGGGCAGTCTGACTCGGAAGTGGAAAGGAACAGCTCTCCATACTCCAGGGAATCCGAGTGCCGAACTCGAATGCATGTCTCATTGTCGGTGAAACATATTCCGGACCAGAGGTCTATCAAATTTGCCGACTATGAAGTTCTCAAGACTGCCTCGAACAAATTGATTCCGTAAGATGAAGTCCCCCATGAGTACTAAGTGTTCAACACGAGTATTTTAACTCCAGACATTCTACAAAGGAATGTGTAGGCAATAATTGGCAGTCTGACTCTCAAGTGGAAAGTAACAGCTCTCCTTACTCCGGGGAATCGGAGTGCAGAAGTCGGATGCATGTTTCATTGTCGGTTAAACAACATGCTGTTCCAGAAAGCCATCACATTTGCAGACTATGAGGTTCTTAAGACTGCCTCGACCAAATTGATTCCGCAAGATACAGTCCCCATGATAACTGGTGTTCTATTCGTACATGCCTCAGAAATTCCTCTGTTTCCCGTCTGTGACACTGTATTGATATTATTCGGTGTTCCATTGACAACTGATACTCGCGATTTTTTTTCCCTTTACAATTCGTTATCTCTACCCAGAATACTCAACATTCTGCTCCTTATATCTTATATCGTTTCTCACAATCGCCATGAACTCATCCTTAATGAACAGCGCTATCCGACCACTTTCACCTCCTGCCCGTCCTTCTGCATTACCTGAAATAGAGCCATAGAACCATAGAACATTACAGTACAGAGACAGCCCTTTTGGCCCTTCTTGGCTGTGCCGAACCATTTCTCTGCCTCGTCCCACCGAACTGCACCTGGACCATATCCCTCCATAGACCTTTCATCCATGTACCTATCCACGTTTCTTAAATGTTAGAAGTGAGCCCGAATTTAACACTACAGCCGGCAGCTCATTCCACACTCCCAAAACTTTCTGCGTGAAGATGCCACCCCCAATGTTCCCTTTAAACTTTTCCCCCTCCACCCTTAACTCTTGTCCTCTGTTTTTTTTCTCCCGTAGCCTCAGTGGAAAATGACTGGTTGCATTCATACTGTCTACACCCATTATAATTTTATACACCTCTATCAAATCGCCCCTTATTCTTCTTCGCTCCAGGGAATAATGTTTAACCCATTCAACCTTTCTCTGTAACTCAGTTTCACAAGTCCCGCCAAAGTCCTTATTAATATCCTTCCTGTAATTCGGTGACCAAAATGGCACACCAATGCCTTATACAACCTCACCATAACATTCCAACTCTTATACTCAGTACTTTGATTTATAGATGCCAATGTACCAAAGGCTCTTTTTACTACCCTATCGACCTGTGACGCCACTTTTAGGGAATTTTGTATCTGTATTCCCACATCCCCCAGTTCTACTGCACTCCCCAGTGCCCTACCATTTAACCTTTATGTTCTACCTTGTTTTTTACGCCCAAAGTGCAGTACCTCAGTCTTGTCTGTATGAAACTCCATCTGCCATTTTTCAGCCCATTTTTCCAGCTGGTCCAGACCCCTTTGCAAGTTTTGAAAACATTCCTCACTGCCCACTGCACCTCCAATCTTTGCATTATCAGGAAATTTGCTGAGCCAATGCGCGGGTTTTCAGTAACAGACCACATCTCCTCAAACGCCTGACATTGTAATCTCTTCTGTAAAGGGAGAGATGTGGAGGGTGTTGAAGGTATCTGCACAGTCAGGTCTCGAACACATTCAGACTCAGACTAGAAATAACCAAGACTAAGTTAAATACAAACAAAGACAACATGAAACTCTTACGGTTGAACACTGAGTGCTCAACACGAGAGTTTTAGATACAGGCATTCCACAAAGGAATATGGCAGGCAATAATTGTCAGTAATTGTCAATAATTGTCTGACTCTCAAATGAAAAGCTTCCAGCTCTCCATACTCCGGGGAATGGCAATGCCGAAGTAGGATCATGTTCCATTGCAGGTAAAACAACATGCTGTTCCAGAAAGCGCTCACGATTGCCAACTATCAATTTCTCAAGATAGCCTCGAGCAAATTATTGGAGTTTGCAGATTGTTGCTTGTTTGTAAACTGCCCAGGACATCAAGCTGCTTATATATATCTATAAACTACAACAATATGCAGTATATAAATGTGTGTGTGTGTGTGTGTGTGTGTGTGTGTGTGTGTGTGTGCGTGCGCGCGCGCGCGCGCCTATGCATGTGTACACGTGTACATAATGTGTGAATGTATTTTACTGATAACCTACATATTCTTGCTATCCTTCTCAATATTCCTGGATTTCAGTGGTTTAAAAGAGATAGAGAGGGGGAAAAATGGGAGGAGGGGTGGCATTGCTGGCCAGGAATACTATTACAGCTACAGAAAGGGTGAGTAATGTAGCAGGATCCTATTTTGAGTCGGAATGGGTGGAAGTCAGAAACAGGAAGGGAGGAGTTACTCTGCTGGGGTTATTCTATAGGCACCCTGGTAGCAGCAAAGTTACCGAGGAGCAGATTAGGAGGCAGATTTTGTTAAGGTGCAAAAGTATCAGGGTTGTTATCCTCGGTAACTTTAACTTCCCTAATATTGATTGGCACTTGCTTACTTCCACGGGTTTAGAAGGGGAATAGTTTGTTCAGTGTGTCCAGAATGGATGCCTGTCACAGTATGTTGATAGGCCGACTAGAGGGAATGCCATACTAGATCTGGTAGATCTGGTCACAGATCTATCAGTGGCTGATCATCTAGGGGAGAGGACAGGAACATTTTTAATTGGGGAAGAGGATATAATGAGGCTATAAGGCTAGAACTTGCGGGTGTGAATTGGTATGACGTTTTTGCAGGGAAATGTACTAAGCTCATGTGGTTGATGTTTAGGGATCTGTTGCAGGATGTTAGGGATAAATTTGTCCCGGTGAAGAAGATAAAGAATTGTAGGATGAAGGATCCATGGGTGACAAGTGAAGTGGAAAATCTAGTCAGGTGGAAGAAGGCAGCATAAATGAGGTTTAGGAAGGAAGGAACAGATGGGTCTATTAAGGAATACAGGGTAGAAAGAAAGAAGCTTAAGAAGGGGCTGAAAAGAGCAAGAAGGGGTCATGAGAAAGACTTGGCAAGTGGGTAAAGGACAACCCGAAGGCATTCTTCAATTATGTGAAGAACAAAATGAAGGCAAGAGTAACGGTAGTACCAATTAGTGATAAAAGTGGAAAGATTCGCCTGGAGGCTGTGGAAGTGAGCGAGGTCCACAAGGAATACTTCCTTTCGGTATTCATCAATGAGAGGGAACTGGATGACGGTAAGGACAATATGAGTGAGGTCGATGTTCTGGAGCATGTTGATATTAAGGGAGAGGAGATGTTGGAGTTGTTAAAACGCATTAGGACGGATAAGTCCCCGGGGCCTAATGAAATAATCCCCAGGCTACTCCACGAGGCGAGGGAAGATATTGCTGAGCCTCTGGCTGGGTGCTTTATATCCTCGTGTTCCACAGGAATGATTCCAGAGGATTGGAGGCATGTGAATGTTGTCCCCTTGTTCAAAAAAGGTAGTAGGGTTCGTCTGGGTAATTATAGACCAGTGAGCCTTCGGTCTAAGGTGGGAAAGCTGTTGGAAAAGATTATTAGAGAGAGGATCTATGGGCATTTAGAGAATCATGGTCTGATTATGGACAGTCAGCATGGCTTTGTGAAGGGCTGATCGTCCCTAACAAGCCTGATAGAGTTATTTGAGGAGGTGACCAGGCATATAGATGAGGGTAGTACAGTGGATGTGATCTACATGGATTTTAGTAAGGCATTTGACAAGGTTTCACACGGTAGGCTTTTTCAGAAAGTCAGAAAGCATGGGACCCAGGGAGGTTTGGCCATGTAGATTCAGATTTGGCTTGTCGGCAGAAGGCTTGCCTGGTGGAGGGAGTACATTCCGTCTGGAGGGTTGTGACTAGAGCTGTCCCACAAGTATCTGCTTTGGGACCTCTACCTTTCGTGATTTTTATTAACGACCTAGTTGTGGCGGTAGAAGTGTGGGTTGGCAAGTTTGCAGACGACACAAAGGTTGGTGGCGTTGTTGAGAATGTAGAGGATTCTCGAGGATTGCAGAAAGACATTGATAGGATGCAGAAGTGGGCTGAGCAGAGGCAGATGGAGTTCAACCAGGAGAAGTGTGAGTTGGTACACTTTGGAAGGACAAACTCCAATGCCGAGTACAAAGTAAAAGGCAGGATAGTTCGTAGTGTGGAGGAGCAGAGGGATTTGGGGGTACATGTCCACAGATCCCTGAAAGTTGCCTCACAGGTTAGCTTTCATAAGTCGTGGGATAGAGTTTAAGAGACACAAAGGAATGATGCTGCTCTATAAAACTGGTTAGGCCACATTTTGAGTACTGTGTCCAGTTCTGGTCAGCTCACTATACGACGGATGTGGAAGCATTTGATAGAGTACAGAGGAGATTAACCAGGATGCTGCCTGGTTTGGAGAGTATGGATAATGATCAGCGATTAAGGGAGCTTGGACTTTACTCTTTGGAGAGAAGGAGGATGAGAAGAGACATAATAGAGGTGAACAACATATTAAGAGGAATAGACAAAGTGGACAGCCAGCGCCTCTTCACTGGGGCACCACTGCTCAGTACAACAGGACATGGTTTTAAGGTAAGGGGAGGGAAGTTGAAAGCGGATAGGAGAGGACGGTTTTTCACTCAGAGAGTGCTTGGTGCGTGGAATGCACTGCCTGAGTCACTGGTGGAGGCAGACACACTAGTCAAGTTTAAGAAACTACTAGACTGCTATACGGAGGAATTTAAGGTGGATGGTTATATGGGAGGCAGAGTTTGAGGGTCAGCACAGCATTGTGGGCCGAAGGACCTGTAATATGCTGTACTATTCTATGTTCTATGTTTCGATTTTATACATATTATTTGTGCTGTGTGCCGTTTGGGACTGTTGGTGTTGTATTTAGCAGCTTGGTACTCGCTGTATTTATGGGCATTCATGTGTGTATGGAATTGCAATTAAACTTAAATTGAATTCAGCTGAAATGAATTGAAAACGTTTCGTCTGTAGGGATCACACCTTCCGAGGAAGAGAGCCCAGTGACCCACATATCATTTGGAAGAGGACAGCGCGGCTTTGAGAGGAAGTGCGGCGGCGGCCATTTTCAAATTGTCCAATTGCGTCTCAGATGGGAGTTCTGAGAGGCGGGACTGCGCAGGCGCGCGAGGAGGCCTGGGAAGGAGGGAAGATATAAAAAATGAGAGTCTGAGTGAGGTAGTTCTCTTTTGGAAGAGGACAGCGAGGTTTTGAGAGGAAGTGAGGCGGCGGCCATTTTCAAATTGTCCAATTGCGTCTCAGAGCGCAGTTCTGAGAGGGGGGACTGCGCAGGCGCGTGAGGAGGCCTCGGAAGGAGGGAAGATATAAAAACAACGCAGCCTTAAGAAGCGGGCAGCTTCGTTTGTGGGCAGCAGAGTGCACCGGGAGCAGAGTGTAGGGCTTGGGCTCAGGGGGCTTAGGCAGAAGAGGACACAGTAGGCTTATCTTTTAGTTCTTGATATTTTTCAGTTTTTCGGGAAGTATGAGTGTGAGGGCAGCTTGTTGTTCTCGGTGTCGGATGTGGGAGGTCCTGGAGTCTCCGAGCCTCTCGGACGTCCACATCTGCGCCAGGTGCACCGAACTGCAGCTTCTGAGGGACCTAGTTAGGGAACTGCAGCAGCAGCTCGATGATCTTCCACTGGTCAGGGAGAGTGGGGAGGTGATTGAGAGGAGTTACAGGCAGGTGGTCACTCCGGGGCCACGGGAGGCAGATAGGTGGGTCACGGTCAGGAAGGGGAAGAGGCAAGTACTAGAGAGTACCCCGGAGGCTGTACCCTTGACAATAAGTACTCATGTTTGAGTACTGTTGGGGGGGGGGGGGTGGGGACAGCCTTCCTGGTGGAAGTGACAGTGGACGGGCCTCCGGCACAGAGGATGGCCCCGTAGCTCAGAATGGTAGGGATAGAAGAAAGAAGATCATAGTAATAAGGGACTCGATAGTCAGGGGTTCAGACAGGCGGTTCTGTGGAGGTGATCGGGAGTCCCGGATGGTAATTTGCTTCGGTGGTGTCAGGGTTCGGGACGTTTCTGATCGCGTCCAAGATATCCTGAAGTCGGAGGGTGAGGAGCCAGAGGTCGTGGTACATGTAGGTACCAATGACATAGGTAGGAAAGGGGAAGAGGTCATGAAACGAGAGTATAGGAGTTAGGAAGGTAGTTAAGAAGAAGGACCGCAAAGGTAGTAATCTCGGGATTACTGCGTGTCCCACGCGACAGTGAGAGTAGGAATAGAATTAGGTGGAGGATAAATGCGTGGCTGTGGGATTGGAGCAGTGGGCAGAGATTCAAGTTTTTGGATCATTGGGACCTCTTCTGGGGCAGGCGTGTCCTGTTCAAGAAGGACGGGTTACACTTGAATCCTGGGGGGACCAATATCCTAGCGGGGAGGTTTGCTAGGGCTACAGGGCAGACTTTAAACTTGTAAGATGGGGGGCGGGAATCAATTAGAGGAAACCATGGGAGAGGAGATTAGTTCACCAGTAGAGCAATTAAATAGACAGTGTGTGAGGGAGGAAAGGCAAGTGATGGAGAAGGGATGCGCTCAACCCGAAGATGTGGGGGAGAAGAAAGAAAAGGATAATAAATTTGAATGCATTGTTAGGGATGAAAAGAGACGAGGGGGTGGAGAGTATCTTAAATGTATCTATTTTAATGCTAGGAACATTGTTATAAAGGTGGGTGAGCTTAAAGCGTGGATCACTGCAGCGGATGGTGAGGTCAGCTGAGAATATGATCGGGGTCTCTCTTCCCGCCATTGCAGACATTTACACTACACGCTGCATCCGCGAAGCAAGTAGCATTATGAAGGACTCATCGCACCCCTCATAGAAACATATTTCCCTCCTTCCATCCGGGAAATAGCACGGATTGGCCACAATTCGTCACTGCTGACTATCTGAATGGTTAACCCATTTCACCTAAGTGTCTCTCACCCAATTCCTGTATCTTACAACTGTACATACCTCTCTGTATATCCTCCCTAGCACCCCCGCAGCTTCCCGAATGATCCCGAGTTTTTCTCGTTCTCGTTCCAACTCTGTAACGCAAAGTGTGAGAAGGTGCAGCTGGATGACCTTCTGACAGGTGAAGTTGTCGGGTACTCTGGAGGTCTCCATGCACTCCCACATCTCGCAAGAGGTGCATACAACTCTCCTGCCAGACATTGCTACTGCTCTGATTTTGCGATTATAAATAAAGAAGCAGTAATTAAACTGAAAACAAATCAACCAACAGTTCTGTGCCGTCTCTCTCCCGAGAATTTCCTCCTTGAAGATTCAAAAATATAAGCCCTCTAAATTCCGATTTTTCGCCTCTCTTTCCTTCAGTTCCGGCTCATCGGCTAAAAACACACACACGCACACACACACACACACACACACACACACGTACGCACGCACACACACGCATGCACACACACACACACACACACACACACACACACACACACACACACACACACACACACACACACACACATACACACACACACACACACACACACACAAACACACGCACGCACACACACATTCAAACAATGAGTGAAAAGCTCCCTCCACTCATTCTACATTCCCCAATCTTGCTGCGTTCCCTTTCTGTCCTTCAGCGTTTCGTACAGAAAGTATAGCTTCTCCCTCTTGGACAACATACATTTGAACTGTTGTTTTGCCAAACACTGAGTTCAATCGCACCCTCCATGGATCAGACACAGAATGAATCTCCCTCCACACCGTCCTATCATAGACTCCCGGGGTCAGACACAGAGTGAAACTCCCTCCATACAGTCGCATCACAAACCCCTGAACTTGTACACTTGGTGACGCTTTCCATGGACTGTCCTATCGCGCACACCAGAGTTCAGACACAAAATGAAGCTTACTCCCCCTGAGTCCCTTCAGAAACTTCCATGTTCAAAAGATCCTTCTCTCTCACCAATCCCCAGAACCCCGCCGTTCCTGAGGGCCTGAATTGTGAGTCAGGCTCGGAGAATGTGTATGTGTTAGTGCTCAGAGAAAGCATTTGGAATAGGAGAGATTTGGAAGAGTGGGTGGTTTTGGTGGGAGAATGGAGGTGGTGGTGAGATATCAGTCACTGGGATGAAGTGTTATCGAACCAGACATTCGGCCTGTCCACACAGAAGCGTGCAGAGGCTCAGAACCGGGACATCGATATCCGGTCCAAGTGAGCTGGGTAGTGTAGCAAAAGACGTCACCTCTCCCCCTCCCTCCCCCTCATTCCATATAAACCGAGAGAGGGAGAAGTGAGGAAGAGACGGCGAGGGTTAATGGAGCCATGGAGGACCTGCAGGGGATGGAGCGTGTCAGGGAGACGGGGAGAGGAGTTGGGGAAGGTGGAGTTAATGGAGACTCCACGGAGTGTAGCGGAGAGAGAGTTGATGGAGGCAGGATGTGTAGAAGAAGATGGCGGTGGCGGAGACGGCGAGGACTGTAGGGGATGTCGTGGCTGACGGTGACGAGGATGGTCGTCTCGAAGGGAGGGCTGACGACGAAGTGGATCGAAGGGGAGGAAGGAAGACAAGGAAGGGTGCAGGGACTGCAGATGTTGACAGAGACTGGCTAAGTGTGGAACAGCGAGGGGAACATGGAGCCGGGCAAGAGGAGAATGGAGTGTACTGGGTTACTGGACCGCGGGGTTGTGCAGAAGATAGAGGCAGTCACGGAGACGGGGAGGATTTTAGCGGAAGGATGGTTGACGTAAAACGATAAGGGTGATGGGGAGGGAGGACATGGTGGACTCGTGGTGTTTGAGTAAGTACACGAGTTAGGAAATCACGTTGCAGTTGAACAAGAAGTTGGAGAGGGGTGCATTCTTCGGCTTTGCTCGCCCCATTCTGCTCTGTGACCTCTGTCTCGAAGACAGATGCAGGAATGATAATTCAGGTGGGTGAACCCTCTCAAGGGATCGGGTTCCGATGATGTACCTGGGAAGGCCCTGAAATCCACTGTCGAGCAACAGTCTGGATTGTCTAAGGAGTCGCTGGTGTGGAAGGCAAACTCAATGCTACCATTCATTTCCAGAGACAGATTTTATTTTAAGGCACTGGTGAGGTCTTATTTGTAGTATTGTAAGCTGGTTTGGCCTCTTACATAATCAAGCGAGATGAGCTTACATTAGAGATGTTTGAAAGGAGTTTCACGACAAAGACGTGAGCATCTCAGTGGATCTATCCTCGGTCCAACACATTCGTGCAAACACGAAAGTGTCATGCTCCCGACTGAAGAGGTACAGGCATCCGAGGTTCGGCGCGGCCCTTCCCCGGAGTCTGGATAGCTGCTGCTTTCCCTTTAGGCCTCAGACTGCCAATTATTGCCCTGTAATATACCTTCACGGAATGTCTGCAGTTACAGGCCTCGTGCTGAGCACTCTGTGCTCAACCGTCGGAGATCCATTTCCTGTCCTGCAGCGTGTGATTTTTCCTTTGGGTTTCGTTAGTGTCGTCTGATCTATTTCCAGTCTAAGTTTCAGTAATTGTCTTCATCACCATCCCAACCGTCCATAGCCGTCTCGTTACGGGATTGCAAATTCAGGAGTTTAAGATGATTTGGTCTTTCATTGACTTTTTGCATCGCCGCCTGGTGTGGAAGCTGAAACGCACGAGGTCGCCAGAGGCGGCAGAGCGGTGCGGACTCAAGATGGAGAAGGTGCATACATCACTGAGACCGCTCACCCGGGGACAGGCTCCCTGTTCATTTCTACAATCGGGAATGAGGCACAGCAGCCCACAATCTGAATGACCTAGGAACACCTTCTTCCCCCCCCCCCCCACACCAGCATATTCCTGAACGTATCAGTACCACCTCCACATTTTTGCGACATTTATTAGCTTTTTGAATTTTACATTAATTTTATAATTTTGCTCCCTGCTGATCCTATAAAAGAAGAAATCCCGGGTGGTATAAGTCACAGATAATAAAACAGACAGTGAATCCGACAGAAATTATGCGATGCTGCTGGACAGGACATTTGACACGCTGGCCTTCATCAGTCAGGACACTGAGTACGGGAGACTCAGGTAACGTTGCAGTTGCACAAGACGTCGGTCAGGCCTGATTTGGAGCACGGTGTTCAGTTCTGGTCGCCCTGCCGTGGGGAATATGCCGCAGAGCTGGAAAAACTGCAGCAGGAGACTTTCGAGGAATGGATTTATGAAGCGAGAACGGGAATTTGTAGGCTTCATTCGGTGAACTTACAGAGGTGCATAAAACCACAAGGGAGAGAGATAAGGCGAATGCGTGCGCTCTATATCCCCAGGGCTGGGGTATCGAGAACATCAGTGACATTATTGAGGTGCGAGTAGCTGGAAAGAGAAAAGGGAGATGGAGGTTTAGATAAATGAATGAGTGTGATGGGAAGAGAGGGGTAGAGAGGAAGTAGAGAATCAGAGGAGAGAGTGTGAAGAGAAGAGAGAAGAGTTAGAGGAGAGTGAGGCAAGAAAGTGAGAGGAAGGAAATTAGGGATGTAATAGGTGAGGTAGGATTGGAGGAGGATGAGAGAGAGAGAGTTTGGAATGAGGGTAAAGAGAAGGCGACATGGCAGAGTAAAGAGGCGATAGAAGGAGGGAGGAGAACAGGGGTAGTGGCGAGGGGAAGAGAGAATGGCTTAATGAGATTCGGAGAGAGAGATAGAGAAAGAGGGTGTTGTCATTTGATTCAAGGCGGCTCCACGGGCTGTTGACAGAGATTTCGGATCTTTTCAGAAATATCCGGGCACAAAGATGCAGACTTCTCACAGATGAAAAGGTGTCGCTCATTTTTACAACTGGATTTACATTTACCGCATTCAGACTTCCCAGCGTTTACATTGTACACGACATTTAAGGCCACTTTCCTGTCAAGGAGGGGGAAACAAGTTCAAAAGGGACAACGCACCTCCTGCAGACAACCCTGTGTCAGTCCCCTAAGTCACAGACACACTCCGTCGCCATTGACCTGTGGCAGACCCCATAATCTCCCAGTATCCCACTTTCACAGGACAGCACTGAGCCAGTATCCAGATTATTCACAGTGACCCACACGCTCCATGCCACCCTGTGTCAGTCCCGGAATTAATACCATATCCCACCCTCTTCCCACAGACCGAGGTCCGAACCTAGAATAACCCCAGTACCCCACCTGATCCCACAGGCCATAAATTCACCCAGAAACCCAAGGCCCAATGTCAAACTCCAAAATACTCCCACTGCTTCATTTTCGCCCCACAGGCCTGATTTATACCCCAAAATACCCTGACTTCCCACTCTCACGCCACAGATCAGTGTAAGTCCAATGTACACCCACTGTCTCGCACTCTCCGCAGAGGAATCTGTCGGTCCCCAAAACACTCGCACTTCACATTCAATCCCCATAGCCCCGTGGTAATCCCTGGAATAATCCCACTGTCCAGCCTTCTTGTTCGAGACCTGTGTCAGAAACCAAAACACTCCCACTTCCCACCCACTTCCCACAGATCTCTATAAATGCCCATATTAATTCACCGATAACGTCTCTTCCAACTGCCCGTGTCTATCGCCAAACAAATCCAACTGCCCACTCTCTCCACGCAGAACTCTCTCTGTCCCCAAAATGCCGCGATTTTCCATACTCTTCCCACATCTCTTGTCATTCCACAAACTAATGGCAATTCCCGCTCCCTCGAGCAACCCGTGTCCGGCCCCAAACTAATCCAACTGCCCACTCCCTTTTCGCAGCCTGTATCAATCCCACGACAGCTCTCTTCTCAGAAACTTGCAAGATCCCAAATCTCACCCGTCTTTGCATTGTCCAATCCAGTAGGAACTGCCCTGGTCGTGGACCGCTTTCTCAATGGATTTCTGTGAAATTAAAGTGCTATCATTAATGATTGAATTAGAGTAAAATTTAAGGCGCGTCACCGTATATCTGACCCCGGAGGAGTGTGAAGGAATGGTGTGGAAGGAGATGAGTCTGTGTCTGACCCGTGGAGTGTGTATTGGGGCGGCATGGAGAAAGCTTCATTCTGTTTCTTAGCCCGGGAGTGTGATGATCGATAAACATGGGCCTCCACTATTTTTTTCTCATCCAGATAAACATGGGATCAGTGTGAAAATCTCTTCTCAAACCAATTGAAAATTTTCGAGGAAATTACAAGAAGGCTAGACAAGCGAGATTCAGTGGATATTGTGTATTTGGATTCTCAGAAGGCCTTTGACAAGGTGCCATACATGAGGCTGCTAAACAAGTTACGAGCACCTGGAATTATGGGAAAGTTACATAAATGATTAGAGCGTTAGCTGATTGGCAGGAAACAGAGAGTCTGCAGAGAGACGGATAAATTGCGAGATTGGGCAAGGAAGTGGCAAATGAAATACAATGTTGGAAAAAGCATTGTCATGCATTTTGGTAGAAGAAATAAAAAAAGCAGACTATTATTTAAATGGGGAGAGAATTCAAAGTTCTGAGATGCAACGGGACTTAGCTGTCGTCGTGCAGGATACCCTCACTCTGTGTCTGACACCCGGAGTGTGTGATGGGACGGTGGGGAGGGAGTTGCATTCTGTTTGTTTGTCTGACTCCGGGAGTGTGTGATGGGACGGTGGGGAGGGAGTTGCATTCTGTTTGCTTGTCTGACCCCGGGAGTGTGTGATGGGACGGTGTGGCGTGTGATTCACTCTGTGTCTGACCACAAGAGTGTGTTACTGGACCCGCTGAAGGGAGCTTCACTCTGTGTTTGATTAGGGGAATGTGCGATGGGACGGTGTGGAGGGAGATTCACTCTGTGTCTGACCCCGGGAGTGTGTGATGGGACGATAGGGAGGGATATTCACTCGGTGTCTGAACCCGGGAGTGTGTGATGGGACGGTCTGGGGGGAGATTCACTCTGTGTCTGACCCCGGGAATGTGTCATGGGACGGTGTGGAGGGAGTTGCATTCTGTTCCAGTTTCAGATCAGTGGAGTGTGTGATGGGACGGTCTGCTGGGTCCTTCTCTCTGTGTCTGACCACGGGTGTTTCTGATGGGAAGGTGTGAAGGAAGCTTCAATATGTTCTTTATTCAAGGCCGTGTGATGGTCGATGAAATCTGGTAAACGTGGGAGCCGTGTGGATATTTTTTTTGAGGAAATTACAGTTGGGCTAGGCAAGGGAGATGCAGTGAACTTTGTGTATTTGGATTGTCAGAAAGCCTTTGCCAAGGTGAGGCAATTGACGCTGCCGAAAAAAAAGGAGACCCAGGAATTACGGGAAAGTTACATCCGTGATTCGAGCGTTGGCCGATTGGCAGGAAACAGAGAGTGGTAATAAAGGGATCCCATTCTGATTGGATGCCGCTTAAACTTGTTGTTCCCCAGGGGTCCGTGATGGGACAGCTTCTTTTTATGTTGTATATCAACGATTTGGATTATGGAATAGATGGCCTTAGGGTTAAATTTACTGATGATACAAAGATAGGTGGAGGGGCCGGTAGTGCTCAAGAAACAGAGAGTCTGCAGAGAGACTTGGATTGATTGGGGGAATGGTTAACGAAGTGGCAAATGAATTATAATGTAGGAAAGTGTATAGTCACGCACTAAATTTGAAGAAAAAAACCGGTAGACTATTATTTAAATGAGGGGAACATTCAAGGTTCTGACATACTACTGTACTTGGGAGTCCTTGTGCAGGATACCATTATGGTTAAACACCAGGTTGAGTCGGTGTTAAAGAAGGCGAAGGCAATGCTGGCATTTATTTCTAGAGGAATAGAGTATAGGAGCAGGGATGTGATGTTGAGGCTCTGTAAGGCACTGGTATGTCCTTACTTGCAATACTGTATGCAGGTTTGGGCTCCTTATTTAAGAAAGGATGTGATGACGTTGGAGAGGGTTCAGAGACGATTCACAAGAATGTTTCCCTGAATGAGAGAATTAACATATGAGGAAGGTTTCACCGCTTTTGGACGGTGCTCCTTAGAGTTTAGAAGAATGGGGTGGCATAATGGATCCATTTTGAATGTTGAAAGGCATGGACAGAGTGGATGTGGCAAAATTGTTTCCCATGGAAGGGGCATGACTGGAGGATTGCAGGGCGCCCATTCAGAACAGAGAAGCGAGGATATTTTTGTTAGCCTGTGCGTGGTGAATCTGTGAAATTTGTTGCCACGGGCGGCAGTGGAGGCAAGTCATTGTGTGTACTTAAGGCAGAGATTGATAGGTATCTGAGAAGCCAGGGCAGAATGCGGGAGAGTGGGACTAAATAGGACAATGAAACAACTCGTGATAAAATGGCGGAGCAGACTCGATGAGACGAATTGTCGACTTCTGCTCTTAAGGTCTTTATCGTGGTGTGACCCTTACCGCTTCATCCTGTGAATCGATTTCCAGGAGCCTTGAATCAATGTTTGAACACTTTTGCCGAGCTCCATTGTAAGATGTTTCAAACGTGGAAAACAAGTAACACCGGTCTCCATATCTGACTAAATCCTTGGAACAATTTTCCTCTGAAAAGCGGGATTATTGAAAAATCAATCTCCCTCCACACCGTCCCATCAACCACTCCCCTGGTCAGACAAAGTGTGAAACTCCCTCCACACTGTCCCAACACACCCTCCCGGGTGACACGCAGACTGCGACTCTCTCTAATCTGTCCCATTACAAGTTCCCGGGGTCAGATACAACTCCCTCACACCATCCTGTCACGCATTCCCGTGATCAGATTTAAATTCAAGCTCGTTCGCACCGTCCCATTACACTCTCCTGGTGTCAGACTCAAATTGAACCTCCCGCTACGACATCTCATTATATTCTCGCCTGCCGTCACGATGTGTAGCTCCCTCAGCTCCGTCCCATCACTATCCTCAAGAGTCTGTTACAAGCTCCTTCCAGCCATCATATCACAGACTTCCTGACGAACAGACACCAGTGGAATTTCTATCCACGCCGTCACGTCACACAGTTCCGGGGTGAGACACAAAATTTAGCTCCCTCCGGAATATCCAATCATGCAACGCACGTAATCACTCAAGTCACTGAGGGAATATATTTCAACACTGTCCCATCACGGAATCCACTTGCAAACACAGAGTGGAGATCACCGACAATGTTACAGATTGAAGCACCTTCTCGCTCCACGGCCCCATCACACACTCATGGGTTCAGACTGCACGCTGCTCACTGTAAAATCACACGCTCTTAGGAGAGACACAGAGTGAAGCTCATTCCACACCCTCCATTCACACACTCCCGGGGACAGACACAGAGTTAAGTTTCCTCCACTGCGTCCCACCACAAAGTGGTGTCAAAGAGCAGTCAGGCACAGAGATAAACATTCGCACACTCCAGGATCGGACATGTTGCTCCTTCAGCACCCTCCAACAGACACCGGGAAAATACATGGAGTGAAGCTCTTTATCACTGTCCCTTGACACAAGTGCAGGGTCAGGTGCAGCTCCCTCCGCACCGTCTCATCACTTTCACACGGGATCATCCTCACATTGAAATTTCCTCGGCAAGGTCCCATCACAGGATCCCGGCGTCAGTTATAGAGTGAACGCCCCTGCAGGCCATTCAATTAATCTTCCTGATTGGGCAGGCACAATCTGGGGTTCCATCCACAATGTCCGGTCATGCACGTTCGGGGACAGACGAAGGATGAAGCTCCTGTCTCACGGTCCCATCATACTCTCCCGGTGTCAGACACAGAGTGATGCTCCTTCCACACTGTACCATCACAAACGACCGGGTCAGTCTCAGACTGAAGATTTCTCTTACCACACTGTCAAACACTGCATGGGTCAGACATTAAATGAAGCTCCCTGGTCACTCTCCCATCACACAGTCCTGCGGACAAATACAGAGTGAACCTCCCCCCACATTACCCTCTTACACGCACCCGTGACCAGACAGGAACTAAAACACTCTCTTCACCATCCCACCGCCTACTCCCATGGTCAGACACAAATCCTCCTTCTACCCGGTCATATCACAGAATATAGGGTTCAGGGAACGAGAGAAGCTCCCTTCCGCACAGTCCTATCACACACCACTGGCATCAGACAGAGAGCGGAACACCATCGTGCCAGGCGTCACTGGTCCCGGTGTCAGACACACACATGACCACGCACTCACCCAACTCCCCCTTCACACCATAGCTTCCCATCACAGGCACACTATTTCAAACATAACACAAGGGGGTTGAGACACAGTTTTAAGCTCCCTGCACACTATCCGATCACACGCTAACGTGGTCAGACGCAAATTGCATTTATATTTCCACGGATTGATACTCCCGTCCGCTCTGTCCCATCACACACTCTGGGAGTCACACACAGAGTTTAGTTCCCTTTGCAAAGCCACGTCATGCACTGCCTGGGTCAGACACAGAATGAATCTCACTCTCAATCGCTTCATCACACATTCTAGCGGTCAGATGTGCGGTGATGTTTCCTACACACTGTCCAGTAAACAGTCCTCCGGGTCCATATTATGTGTGTTACTCCCCGCACACCGTCTCATCACACACACCCGCTGTGAGACACAGAGTGAAGCTCCCTCCACAGCGCCCTCACATCCTCCCCTTTTCACAGAACAGAATTAAGATCTCTCCACAAAGTGGAATTACACACATCCTTGGGCAGACACGTGCGACTCTCTTTCTCCACAGCCCCATCACACAATCCAGCGGTCAGACACAGAAACTCCCTGGGCACACACGAAAAATGTCAAAGAGAGTGTGATTCTCCCTCTACGGCTTTTCAACACACACAGAGCAAAGTATCAGACACAGAGGGAATCTGCTTCTACACTGTCCCATCACAAACTCCCGCGTCTAACACACTGTGAATCTCCCTCCTGACGTTCCATCACACACTTCCTGGCAAGTCACGGAGCGAAGTTCTGTCTGAATCGTCCTATCACACTCTTCCGAGTTCACACACAAGGTGAAGTAACGCCCAGCCCCTCCCATGGCACAATCACGGGGTCGATTCTCCCTCCACAATTTCCAGTCATCAATCTGTTGCCACATAGAATGAACGTCCCTCTGCACTGTCGCATCACACTCTGACGGAGTCAGACAAAGGCGTTCTCTATCTGCGTTCCCATTACACACTCCGGGACTCAGACACAGACTTAAGTTCTCTCTCCACGATGCCATCATACACTCCCGGATTCAGTCAGAGAATGAATCCCCCGCAGCACCGTCCCGTCACGCACTCACGGATTCAAACTGAAACTCTTTCTCCACTGTGTCATAACATCACGTCAGGGGTCAGAGATGTGGTGAGCATTTCTAGGCAATGTCCCATCAAACAATACCGCTGTCAGACAAAGAGTGAAACTGGATCTATACTGTCCAATCAGATATTCGCGGAGTGAGACATAGAGTGAATCTGGATCCATACTGTCCCGTCAGAAATTCACGGAGTGAGACATTGAGTGAAGCTGTTATGGTACGTCTCACAATCCCGTGGTCATACACAGAATGAATGCACCTCCACAACGTCCCATCACATGCTCCTGGGTTCAGTGAGAGAGTGAAACTTCCTCCACACAGTCCCATCACACACTCACCGGGTCAACCACAGAGTAAATCACCCTCCATACCATCTCTTCACACACTCCCGATGTCAAGCACAGAGTGACGCTTCCTCTCTCCATGCCTGGACTGTGATGAGGAGTGGATTTAAGAGTGGGATGATGTCTCACCTCTTCGGCTGGTCAACAATTCACAGAACTTGTGACGGAGATTGCAGTTTTCCTTAGAATGACGAATCTGTGATACTGAGAGAGATGGTGAAGGATGATTAGCGATTACAGTGACACGTGAGTCAGCGTCACGCTACTGAATTGGTCACAGAGAGTGTTGTGTCAGTGTCACGTTGAAGGGTGTCACAGTGACGAATGTGCTGGTGGGACAGTGAGAGGCGTCGGCGCCACCTTGAGGGGTGTGTCTGTGTCACGCTGAGGGGTATATCAAGGTCCAGGTGAAGATTTTGTTGACGTTACAGTGAGGGTCTGCGTCAGTATCGTTCGGGGCATGTCCGAGTTGCTGTGCGGGAGGTGTGGATGTCAGTGTGATAGGAGTTTCAGTGCTCCACACGAGGTGTACCGGATCACAATGAAGTATATCTCGATGAAACGGCGAGGGACATGTCAGAGTGAGGCGCGTGGAGATATCAGGGTGGGTGGGCTATTTGTGTCATGGTGTGGGGTGTGCTGGTCTCAAAGAGAGGGGTGTGTCTGTGTCACGGTGAGAGGCACGTCATGGCTACGAAAGGCGTCACAGTGTTACGCTAAGGTATGCGTCAATGTCACGGGGTGTACTGTGTAGTTTTCGTTGTGAATTTATGTGTCGCTATGACGGTGAGGGCTTGACAGTATCAGGGTGAGGTGTGGCTAACTGCATCAGTGTTGAGGGATTTATCTTTGTCAGGGTGAGGTGTGGGTAATAGCCTCAGTGTTGAGCGATTTGCCTCCGTCAGGGTGAGGTGTGTGCAATTGCCTCAGTGTTGAGGGATTTGTCTGTGTCAGGGTGAGGTGTGAGTAATTGCCTCAGCTTTGATGTATTTAACTTTGTCAGGGTGAAGTGTAGGTAATAGCCTCAGTGTTAACCATAGAATCATATAACAATCACAGCAGAGAAACAGGCCATCTCGGCCCTCCTAGTTCATGCCGAACTCTTACTCTCACCTAGTCCCACCTACCCGCACACAGCCCATAACCCTCCACTCCTTTCCTGTCCATACACCTATATGATTTTACCTTAAATGACAGAACTGCACTGGCCTCTACTACTTCCACAGGAAGCTCATTCCACACAGCTATCACTCTCTGAGTAACGAAATACCCCCTCGTGTTTCCATTAAACTTCTGCCCCCTAAATCTCAAATCATGTCCGCTCGTTTGAATCTCCCCTATTCTCAATGGAAACAGCCTATTCGCGTCAGCTCTGTCTATCCCTCTCTTAATTTTAAATACCCCGATCAAATCCCCCCTCAACCTTCAACGCTACAATGAATAGAGACCTAATTTTGTTCAACCTTTCTCTGTAAATTAAGTGCTGATTCCCAGGTAACATCCTAGTAAATCATCTCTGAACTCTATCTAATTTATTGATATCCTTCCTATAACTCGTGACCAGAACTGTAAACAATATTCCACATTTGGCCATACCAATGCCTTATACAATTTTAACATGACATCCCAACTTCTGTACTCATTGCTTTGATCTATAATGGCCAGCGTTCCAAAAGCCTTCTTCACCACCCTATCTACATGAGACTCCAGCTTCAGGGAACTATGCATTGCTATTCCTAGATCTCTTTGTTCCTCTGCATTCCTCAATGCCCTACCATTTACACTGTATGTTCTATTTGGATTATTCCTGCCAAAATGTAGAACCTCACACTTCTCATCATTAAACTCCATCTGCCAACGTACAGCCCATTCTTCTAACCGTCAAAAATCTACCTGCAAGCTTTGAAAACCCACCTCATTATCCACAACTCCTCCTACCATAGTACCATCGGCATACTCACTAATCCAATTTACTACCCCATCATCCAGATCATTTGTGTATATTACGAACAACATTGGGCACAAAACAAATCCCTGAGGCACCCCGCTAGTCACCGGCCTCCATCCCGATAAACACTTATCCACCACTACTCTCAGACAACTCCCATACAGCCACTGTTGAATCCATATTATTACTGCAGCATTATACCTAACGACTGAACCTTCTTAACTAACGTTCCATGTGGAACTTTGTCAAAGGCTTTGCTGAAGTCCATATAGACTACATCCACTGCCTTACCCTCGTCAACATTCCTCGTAGCTTCTTCAAATAATTCAATAAGGTTTGTCAATCATGACCTTTCACGCACAAATCCATGCTGGCTACTCCTAATCAGATCCTGTCTATCCAGATAATTATTAATACTATCTCTAAGAATACTTTCCATTAATTTACCCACCATTGATGTCAAACTGACAGGTCTATAATTGCTAGGCTTACTTCTAGAACACCTTTTAAACAATGGAACTACATGAGCAATACGCCAATCCTCCGGCACAATCCCCGTTTCTAATGACATCTTAAATATCTCCGTAAGAGCTCCTGTTATTTCTACACAAACTTCCCTCTAGGTCCTGGGGAATATCCTGTCAGGACCCGGAGTATTATCCACTTTTAAATTTCTGAAAAGCGCCAGTACTTCCACCTCTTTAATTCTCATACTTTCCATTAATTCCGTACTTGTTTCCCACACCTTACACAAGGGATTTGTTGATGGATTTGCCTGTGTCAGGATGAGGTGTGGGTGGTTGCCTCAGTGTTGAGGGATTTGTCTGTGTCAGGGTGAGGTGGGGTAATTGCCTGTGTTAAAGGATTTGTCTGTGTCAGGTTGAGGTGTCGGTAATTGTCTCAGTGTTGAGGGATTGCCAGTGTCAGGGTGAGGTGTGGGTAATTGTCTCAGTGTTGAGGGATTTGTCTGTGTCAGGGTGAAGTGCGAGTAATTGCCTCAGTGTTGAGGGATTTATCTCTCTCAGTGTGAGGTGTGGATAATTGTCTCAGTGTTGAGGGATTAGTCTGTGTCAGGGTGAAGTGTGAGTAATTGCCTCAGCTTTGAGGGATTTAACTTTGTCAGGGTGAGGTGTGTGTAATTGCCTCAGTGTTGAGGGATTTGTCTCTATCAGGTTGAGCTGTGGGCAATTGCCTCAGTGTTGAGGGATTTGTCTCAGTCAGTATGAGGTGTGGGCAATTGCCTCAGTGTTGAGGGATTTGTATGTGTCAGTGTGAGGTGTGGGCAATTGCCTCAGTGTTGAGGGATTTGTCTCAGTCAGTATGAGGTGTGGGCAATTGCCTCAGTGTTGAGGGATTTGTCTCAGTCAGTAAGAGGTGTGGGGAATTGCCTCATTGTTGAGGGATTTGCATGTGTCAGTGTGAGGTGTGGGCAATTGCCTCAGTGTTGAGGGATTTGTATGTGTCAGTGTGAGGTGTGGGTAATTGCCTCAGTGTAGAGGGATTTGTATGTGTCAGTGTGAGGTGTGAGTAATTCCCTCAGCTTTGAGGGATTTAACATGTCAGGATGAGCTGTGGGTAGTTGCCTCAGTGTTGAGGGATTTGTATGTGTCAGGGTGAGGTGTGGGTAATTGTCTCAGAGTTGAGGGATTTGTCTGTGTCAGGGTGAGGTGTGGGTAATTGCCTCATGTTGAGGGATTTGTCTATATCAGGTTGAGCTGTGGGCAATTGCCTCAGTGTTGAGGGATTTGTCTCAGTCAGTATGAGGTGTGGGCAATTGCCTCAGTGTTGAGGGATTTGTATGTGTCAGTGTGAGGTGTGGGCAATTGCCTCAGTGTTGAGGGATTTGTCTCAGTCAGTATGAGGTGTGGGCAATTGCCTCAGTGTTGAGGGATTTGTCTCAGTCAGTATGAGGTGTGGGCAATTGCCTCATTGTTGAGGGATTTGTATGTGTCAGTGTGAGGTGTGGGCAATTGCCTCAGTGTTGAGGGATTTGTATGTGTCAGTGTGAGGTGTGGGTAATTGCCTCAGTGTAGAGGGATTTGTATGTGTCAGTGTGAGGTGTGAGTAATTCCCTCAGCTTTGAGGGATTTAACATGTCAGGATGAGCTGTGGGTAGTTGCCTCAGTGTTGAGGGATTTGTATGTGTCAGGGTGAGGTGTGGGTAATTGTCTCAGTGTTGAGGGATTTGTCTGTGTCAGGGTGAGGTGTGGGTAATTGCCTCAGTGTTGAGGGATTTGTCTGTGTCAGGGTGAGGTGTGGGCAATTGTCTCAGTGTTGAGTTATTTGTCTGTGTCAGGGTGAGGTGTGGGTAATTGCCTCAGTGTTGAGGGATTTGTCTGTGTCAGGGTGAGGTGTGGGTAATTGCCTCAGTGTTGAGGGATTTGTCTGTGTCAGTATGAGGTGTGGGTAATAGCCTCAGTGTTGAGGGATTTGTCTGTGTCAGGGTGAGGTGTGGGTAATAGCCTCAGTGTTGAGGGATTTGTCTGTATCAGGGTGAGGTGTGAGTAATTGTCTCAGTGTTGAGTTATTTGTCTGTGTCAGGGTGAGGTGTGGGTAGTTGCCTCAGTGTTGAGGGATTTGTCTGTGTCAGGATGAGGTGTGGGTAGTTGCATCAGTGTTGAGGGATTTGTCTCTGTCAGTATGAGGTGTGGGCAATAGCCTCAGCGTTGAGTGATTTGTCTGTGTCAGGGTGAGTTGTGGGTAATTGTCTCAGTGCTATGCGATTTGTCTCTGTCAGGGTGAGGTGTGGGAATTCCCTCAGCTTTGAGGGATTTAACATGTCTGGATGAGCTGTGGGCAATAGCCTCAGTGTTGAGGGATTTGTCTGTGTCAGGGTGAGGTGTGGGCAATAGCCTCAGTTTTGAGGGATTTGTCTCTGTCAGGGTGAGGTGTGGGCAATTGCCTCAGTGTTATGGGATTTGTCTGTGTCAGGGTGAGGTGTGGGCAATTGCCTCAGTGTTGAGGGATTTGTCTGTGTCAGGGTGAGGTGTGGGCAATAGCCTCAGTTTTGAGGGATTTGTCTCTGTCAGGGTGAGGTGTGGGCAATTGCCTCAGCGTTATGGGATTTGTCTGTGTCAGGGTGAGGTGTGGGCAATAGCCTCAGTGTTGAGGGATTTGTCTCTGTACGGGTGAGGTGTGGGCAATAGCCTCAGTGTTGAGCGATTTGTATGTGCCAGGGTGAGGTGTGTGCAATAGCCTCAGTGTTGAGGGATTTGTATGTGTCAGGGTGAGGTGTGGGTAATAGCCTCAGTGTTGAGGGATTTGTCTGTGTCAGGGTGAGGTGTGGGTAATTGTCTCAGTTTTAAGCGATTTGTCTGTGTCAGGTTGAGGTGTGGGCAATAGCCTCAGTGTTATGGGATTTGTCTCTGTCAGGGTGAGGTGTGGGCAATAGCCTCAGTGTTGAGGGATTTGTATGTGTCAGGGTGAGGTGTGGGTAATAGCCTCAGTGTTGAGGGATTTGTCTGTGTCAGGGTGAGGTGTGGGCAATAGCCTCAGTGTTGAGGGATTTGTCTCTGTCAGGGTGAGGTGTGGGCAATTGCCTCAGTGTTATGGGATTTGTCTGTGTCAGGGTGAGGTGTGGGAAATAGCCTCAGTTTTGAGGGATTTGTCTCTGTCAGGGTGAGGTGTGGGCAATTGCCTCAGTGTTATGGGATTTGTCTGTGTCAGGGTGAGGTGTGGGCAATACCCTCAGTGTTGAGGGATTTGTCTCTGTCAGGGTGAGGTGTGGGCAATAGCCTCAGTGTTGAGCGATTTGTATGTGCCAGGGTGAGGTGTGGGCAATAGCCTCAGTGTTGAGGGATTTGTCTCTGTCAGGGTGAGGTGTGGGCAATAGCCTCAGTGTTGAGGGATTTGTCTCTGTCAGGGTGAGGTGTGGGCAATTGCCTCAGTGTTATGGGATTTGTCTGTGTCAGGGTGAGGTGTGGGCAATAGCCTCAGTTTTGAGGGATTTGTCTCTGTCAGGGTGAGGTGTGGGCAATTGCCTCAGTGTTATGGGATTTGTCTGTGTCAGGGTGAGGTGTGGGCAATACCCTCAGTGTTGAGCGATTTGTATGTGCCAGGGTGAGGTGTGGGCAATCGCCTCAGTGTTGAGGGATTTGTCTGTGTCAGGGTGAGGTGTGGGCAATAGCCTCAGTGTTATGGGATTTGTCTCTGTCAGGGTGAGGTGTGGGCAATGGCCTCAGTGTTGAGGGATTTGTATGTGTCAGGGTGAGGTGTGGGCAATAGCCTCAGTGTTATGGGATTTTTCTCTGTCATTGTGAGGTGTGGGCAATAGCCTCAGTGTTATGGGTTTTGTCTGTGTCAGGGTGAGGTGTGGGTTATTACCTCAGTGTTATGGGATTTGTCTGTGTCAGGGTGAGGTGTGGGTAATTGTCTCAGTGCTAAGCGATTTGTCTCTTTCATTGTGAAGTGTGGGCAATAGCCTCAGTGTTATGGGATTTGTCTGTGTCAGGGTGAGGTGTGGGTAATTGCCTCAGTGTTAAGCGATTTGTCTCTGTCAGGGTGAGGTGTGGGCAATAGCCTCAGTGTTATGGGATTTGTCTGTGTCAGGTTTGAGGTGTGTGCCCATTCGGCTCACCATGGATTGACAGCGTTGCCCCAATCACGATAACGGCGCCACTAACGAGGCGGAGTAGGCAGATCCTCTCGATCGATCTATTTCTGATGTTCCCTTTTACTGTGTTGGTGAATTCAGCCGTTTTCTCCACTGGGACTCCATTCCACACACAAACCGTGGTCTCTCCTTCCACCACGATCACCCCTCCTTCTCTCAATCTCAGTTACATTGAGCCTCATCACTTAGAGTCCAATCCCTGACTTCCCCGGACTGACAATCGTCTTTCTGTTTCCAGAGATTTCTTCCCGTCTCCCGAATGTTATCCATTAATTTGGAGCTGTGGGTGTTTGACTGAGCTCTCGGGGGAGGCTTATCCAGAAGATTATTATACATGGAATGCACGTAGAATTGGCCGTCCGAATACAGAGTTGATTTTTTTCGGTGTCACGGTGTGGTCCTAACTGTGTTATGGTGGGAGTTATGTCATTGTCCATGAAGGGCAGTTCCACGGTGAGTGGCGTGACAGTGTCACGGTGGGGTACTTGACTGTGTCAGAGACTATGGATCAGTGTCATGGTGAGGTACGTGACGGTGTCGCTGAACGGTATGTGTCAGTGTCATGGTGAGATACGTGGTGAGGTACATTTTGAGTGGCGAGTCCGTGTCACTGTGAGGTTTTACACTGACGTTTCTGTCCACTCTGTTAGTTTACGGTCTGACTCCAATCGGAGTCCCTTTTACTCACCATGGATCGAGAGCCCGACCACGGTCACGAATAGGACGAACGTAACAAGGCAGAGTAGACAGATCTTACGGTCCGGTCTATTTCCGATGTTCTCTTTCGGCTGCTGTTCATGCGGACCTGTGGAGACGCCGTTCAGAGAAGCAGATGGAGAATTCAGAGGATGGTGAGAGGGGAGCGATGGCCGGGAAAATGTGAAAGAATGGGGGAGCGAAAACGAGAAGAGAGAGGGGAGGGGACATGGCCGCGTGAGAAGAGGAAGCGATGTCCTGAGTGAACGGGCAGTGGTATGTGTGAGAGAGACAGAGAAAGTGTGGGGAAGAGGGGCGTGAGGGGAGAAAAAAGTGAGAGAGAGAGGGGGGTGCGAAAGAGCGGAAAGAGAGAGTGTCACGAGTTTATCCTCTCTGAATTATTGTTTGCCCGCTTTGTTGCTTTTTCACGCCTGAGATTAATGACGGACTTGTCGGGATGAACATGTTGTGGGGATTTTCGTGGACTCCATTGTGTTTCTTTGTTTTGCAGCTGCTGACAAGGAGATGGGCGGCACGGACACTTGATGGTTAGCGCAGAGGTTTACAGTACCAGCGACACGGGTTCAATTCCCTCTGGTGATAGACGTTTCATATCTGGGAATGATTCCCTCTGTAACTCTTCTGATCTTGTGCTGTCTCCGAGCATCTCGCCTACCAAGGAGCAGCATTTTAAGTTTGTCCGGGTTAAACATTCCTCCATCCCATATCAGAAATTGATCCATCTCCTACGGAATTCAATGCAGGTCCTCTAAGCGATCCACAACACACATCAACGTATCTTCTACAAACATACCAAAACATCCATCTACATTCTCATCCAGATCTTTCATATATATAACCATATGATAATTACGGCACGGAAACAGGCCATATCGTCCCTTCTAGTCCGTACCGAACGCTTACTCTCAACTACTCTTACCAAGCTGCACTCAGCCCATATCCATCCATTCCTTTCCTGTCCATATACCTATCCAATTTTATTTTAAATGACAATATCGAACCTACTTCCACCACTTCTACTGGAAGCCTACTGCATACTTACTAAACCAATTTACCACCCCATTATGTAGATCATTAATATATATGACAAACAACATTGTACCCAGTACAGATCCCTGAGGCACACCACTAGTCACCGGTCTCCAAACTGACAAACAGTTATCCACCACTACTCTCTGGCATCTCCCATCCAGCTACTGTTGAATGTATTTTAGTACTACAATATTAATACCTAACGATTGCACCTTCCTAACTAACCTTCCAGGTGGAACTTCGTCAATTCCTTACTGAAGTCCATATAGACAACTTTTACTGCTTTCCTATCGTCAACTTTCCTCGTAACCTTTCCAAAAAATCCAACAAGATTTGTCAAACATGAACTTCCACGCACAAATCCATGCTGACTGTTGGTTATCAGACAATGTCTATCCAGATAATTAGA
Source organism: Hypanus sabinus (assembly GCF_030144855.1). Lineage (NCBI taxonomy): Eukaryota > Metazoa > Chordata > Chondrichthyes > Myliobatiformes > Dasyatidae > Hypanus > Hypanus sabinus. Next base: position 46,725 of record NW_026781356.1, read on the forward strand.
AGTAATTCAGATATACATCACACACAGGAGAAATCCCACCTACAGCCATAGATATGGTCACTTCATTGGAGTAGAATAAGGTTACTCAGTCACAGAATGCAGAATAAAGTATCGAAATTACAGAGAAATTGTAGTGCAGGCAGATTATAAGTTCCAAAAGCTGCAAAGAGGAGGATTTGAGATCAAGAGTACATCTTATCGTGTTAGGGGTCCGTTCAATAGTCTGATTACTGCAGTGTAGAAGCTGTCCTTTAGCCTTCTGATACATACTTTCGCATTTTCCCTCCGATGGGAGGGTGCAGAAGACAGAATGTCCGGGGTCCTTTGATGATGCTGGGTGCTTTATCAAAACAGCAGTATGTGTGGAAAGAGTTCATGGAGGGCATGCTGGTTTCGGAGCTGGGCTCAGCTCTTTCCACAACGCTCTGCAGTTTCCAGCGATCATGGGCGGAGCAGTGTTTATATTTTTAGTCAGGAACCAGGTCGTATCATGAGAACAGAGTAGTAGACATTGTGAACAGGGAAGAAAATAAGACTTTTATTTCAACTTGGTAGATTACTCTGTGTAATGCTGTGGGACCAGGGGAATTTGACTGACTGAGATGTCCGGATTGATAGACATAAAAGATGCTTGACAAGTCCCGTATCAGGATCCACTCTGGAAGATAGCAGAGGAAGTTAGAGAGAGACAGAGAAGGAATGGAACAGTGAGATTGGGTGGGAGAGGCAAAGATAGGGAAAACAGACGAGAGAAGGGGAAGGAGATGACAGGCGGCGTGAGACCCAGGTAGATTGTGGCTGCGGAGGACAGACCAGGAACTGGTAGTAGATGTACCATACAGTGGCTTGAACAAGGCTATTAACAAGGGCTCAGATGGGAGACTGGTGTGAAGATGGTTTGGAACCCAAGGATATCTCTCTGACCGATTTAATTGAGGAGGACTGCTCCGGCAGAGGTGCCGGATGTAATGTACATAGAATTTAACAAGACCGCAAATAGTACAGCGCTCGGAGATAGTGTGCGACGCAGGGAGGGATGGCTGATTAGGTATACAATTGGCTCGGCGATAGGGGACAAAGATTCGCTTTGCAATTCATTTTTTCAGACCGAAAGCCCGTCACTAGCGCTGCTCACGGGTAGTCGGTGGTGGAACCAGTGATCTTTGTCGACTATATTGACCATTTATAACAGATTATACAATGGACGGTAGGTAAGCTTGCAGAAGGCATGAACGTTGATGGCGTTTTAAACATTGAAGACAGTTATCTCTGACAGTGGGATCTCGATGCGCCGGGGAAGTCGGCTGAACAGGAACACTTGCAATTTAGTTTGAACTATCGTACTTCAGAAGGGCAAATAACAGGGTAGGACTTGCGCGGTCAAAGTGAGGAAACTTGTGATGTGTTAAACAACGGAAGGACCCAGGGTTACAGGTACACGGTTCCTTGAATTTGGAGTCACATGTATTCAGGGACCGTTGAAAGTGTTGCAAAACAGAGGGACTATACGGGAACAGAGACCACCCAGCAGAGTACAGAAACAGGCCTACAATGTTGTCCCGAATGCACCCTCTCTGGTATGATATATTTCGAATTTGGAAAAAAGGAACTATCAGTCTTTTGTGATCTTAGAATCCTCTGTCGGATCTCTCGTTCAACATCTTCGGAGGCTATCCAATGCCTTTTAATCCCCCCAACAATGCGGTGAACAGAATTATGTATAATACGCCGGAAGCAGCCTTAACAGAAATTTTAATGAAGTTGCAACATAACTTCTGTGTTTTGAAACCAGTGCCCTCAATAATAAAGTCATGCGTGTAATATACCTGCCTAACACAGATCTGTCAGTGGGTGATCTTCTGGGGGACAGTGATCACCGCTCCCTGACCTTGAGCATTGTCTTGGAAAATCAGAGATGACAGGAAAATATTTAATTGAGGAAGGGCAAATTATGACGCGATAAGGATAGAAATTGCGTGTGTTAATGATGCTATTGTAGGGAAATGTACTATCGACATGTGGTCGATGTTTAAGGATCTCTTGCAGGATGTTAAGGATAAATTTGACCCGGTGGGGAAGATAAACAATGGTTGACAAGTGAAGTGGAAAATCTTGTCAGGTGGAAGAAGGCAGCATACATGAGGTTTAGGAAGGAAGGATCGGATGGGTCTATTGAGGAATATAGGGTAGCAAGAAAGGAGCTTAAGAAGGGGCTGAGAAGAGCAAGAGGGGGGCATGAGAAGGCCTTGGGGAGCAGGCAAAGGAAAACTACAAGGGATTATTCAACTCTTCAATGTGAAAAGCAAAAGAATGACAAGAGTGAATGTAGGACCGATTAAAGATAAAAGTGGGACGACGTGCCTGGAGGCTGTGGAGGTGAGGACAATATGAGTGAGGTTGATGTTCTGGAGCATGTTGACATTAAGAGAGAGGAGGTGTTGGAGTTGTTAAAATACATTAGGACGGATAAGTCCCCGGGGCCTGACGGAAGATGCCACAGGCTGCTACACGAGGCAACGGAAGAGATTGCTGAGCCTCTGGCTAGGATCTTTATGTCCTCGTTGTCCACGGGAATGGTACCGGAGGATTGGAGGGTGGCGAATGTTGTCCCCTTGTTTAAAAAAGGTAGTAGGTATAGTCCATGTAATTACAGACCAGTGAACCTTACGTCAGTGGCGGGAAAGCTTTTGGAAATGATTCTTAGAGATAGGTTCTAATGACATTTAGAGGATCATTGTATTATCAGGGACGTCAGCATGGCTTTGTGAAGGGCAGGTCGTGCCAACCAAGCCTGATAGAGTTGTTTGAGGAGGTGAACAGACATATAGATGAGGGTAATGCAGTGGATGTAATCGACATCAGTAACTCTTGACAAGGTTCCACACGGTAGACTTATTCAGAAGGTATGGGATCGAGGAAAGTTTGGGCCGGTGGATTCAGAACGGGCTTGCTTACAGAAGGCAGAGGGTCGTGCTCGAGGGAAGGCATTCAGATTGGAGGGTTATGTCTAGTGCTGTCCCACAAGGATCTATTCTGGGACCTCTACTTCTTGTGATTTTTATTAACGACCTTGATATGGGGGTGGAATGGTGGGTTGGCAAGTTTGCAGACAACCAAAAGTTTGGTGGTGTTGTAGAGAGTGAAGAGGATTGTCGGAGATTGCAGAGAGACATTGATCGGATGCAGAAGTGGGCTGAGAATTGGCAGATTGTGTTCAACCCGGAGAAGTGTGAGGTGGTACACTTTGAGAGGACAAACTCCAAGGCAGAGTACAACATAAATGGCTGGATTCTTGGAAGTGTGCAGGAGCAGAGTGATCTGGGGTACGTGTGCACAGATCCCTGAAAGTTGCCTCACAGGGCCTTAGGGTAGATAAGAAAACTTATGAGGTCTTAGCTGTCTTAAATCGAGGGATATAGAGTAGGAGACGCGATATAATGATGCAGCTCTATAAAACTCTAGTTAGGCCACACTTGGAGTACTGTGTTGCGTTCTGGTCGCCTCAGAAAAGGAAGGACGTGGAAGCATTGGAAAGGGAAAAGAGGAGTTTTACAGGATGCTGACTGATTTAGAGAGTATGGATTCAGATCAGAGATTAAGGGAGCTAGGGATTTACTCTTTGATGAAAAGGAGGATGAGAGGAGACATGATGGAGATGTATAAAATATTAAGAGGAATAGGCAGAGAGGACAGCCAGCCCCTCTTCCACAGGGCACCACTGCTCAGTACAAGAGGACATGGCTTTAAGGTAAAGGGACGGGAGTTCAAGGGGGATATTAGAGGGAGGTATGCACAGCCTGAGAGTGGTGGAGGCAGATACACAAGTGTAGCTTGGAAGACTACTAGACAGGTACATTGAAGAATTTAAGGTGGGGGTGGTTTTGTGGGAGGCAGGGTATAAGGGTCGGCACAAGATTGTGGGCTGAGGGGATTGTAATGAACTGTACAAGTCTGTGATCTATGATGTGGTAAGCAGTGAAGGTAGTTATCTCTTACATTGGGATCCTGATTAGCTGCGAAATTGGGCCGAGCAACAGCAAATACAGTTTAATTCGGATATGTACGTGGTGTCATATTTCAGGAAGACAAGTAAGGTTGGGACTGTCACACTGAAGAGTACGAGCCCTGGGCAGTGTTATAGAGTAGATGGATCTGAGGCTATGTGAAAACGGTCCTCAGAACTTGAGGTCAAGGGTGGATAGGGCGGTAATCATCAATCAAACCAATGAGTACGGGGGAAGAGAGGTCAGTATACAGTTGTACAGGACGTAGGGTATGTCGAACAGTGTTCAGGTTTTGTCCACCTGCTGTAGGAGAAGTGCCACTGGTCAACAGAGATTGCAGAGGGAGCTATACGGAGATACTGCCGAGACTCAAGGGACTGAGTTATGGAGATCAGTCCGGCAGGTTAGGATTTTATACCACGGAGTTCCTCGGTGACTTACAGACACTTAAAACCACGTGGGGCAAGACAAGGTGAATGCGCAGGGTCGTTTTCTATAGACTTGGAGAATCAAGGATCAGAGCGCACAGTTCCGAGGTGTGAGCAGAAGGAGATTTTTTAAGCAGACATTGCTCCGTCTATGGAACTTACTGCCAGAGAACTGGTGAATTATGAATTAAGATTAATTATCACTATATAGCACGTATAGCACGTGAACCTTCAAAACCTGAACTCTGAGCAGTCATTGGCCTTTCTCCTGGTCTCGGCGCCATAGGAGGATTTTCTTCCTTAGCGATTGGCATTTCATTTTGACGAAAGTTCAGCTGAGAGTAGGTGGGGTCCAGACCATCTGGAACAGAATGGAAGAGAATGTGAGTGAGAGACAAATAGAAGGGCAAGAGACGGGTAGAGAATGGTGAGGCGGAGTGAGAGACCGGGAGAAAAATTGAGGAAGATGAGGAAGTGAGCAGAGAAAGAAGTGGAGACTGAGCAGCAGATGGATGGACAGAGAGGGGAAATAGGGTGAGAAATAAAGCCGATGGACGGGAACATAGGAGAAAATGGGGAGAGAGAACGAGGAGAGGAATTCAACAGACAGTTTGGGCGGAGAAGAAGGAAATGGACGGCTTGCAGCTTAACAGGCGGGGGACCAGCGTTCTGGCAGGCCGGTTTGCCACTGCAACACGGGTGCGTTTAAACTAGTAAGTGGGGGAGGGGAGGGTACGAACTCGAAACATAAGGTTACAGTTAAAGGGAAAGAGTGCAACAGAAAACTTAAGAACGAATACAGAATTAAAGGGGTAGAAAGCTCAGGAAGGGATCGGAGAGTATGACCAACTGCAATAGCAGTCGGTGTGAGAAACGAGGGGAGTGATGAATTAAAATATTATATATGAATGCACGATGTATAAGAAATAAAGTGGGTAAGCTTCACTTTCAGTTGGAAATTGGCCAGTATGATGTTATAGGAATTACATAGACATGGCTGCAAGAGGGCCAGGCTGGGAAATTAATATTCAAGCGTATACGTCCTATCGAAAGGACAGATCAGGTGGGCAGAGTGTCTCGGGAGACTCTACTGGTGAGGAAAGAAATTCAGTCCCTTGCGTGGGGTGACACAGAATCAGGAGATGTAGAGTCAGTATAGACAGAACTGAGAAATTGTCAGGGCAAAAGGACCCTCATATGAGTTATCAATAGCCCCCAAATTGTAGCCGGGATATAGTCTGCAAGTTGCATCAAAAGCTAAAATTAGCATGTTGCAAAGGTAATGCAACATGCAGGTAGACTGGGAAATTCAGTTTGAGACTGGACCCCAAGAAAGGGAGTTTGTGGAGTGCGTCCGAGATGGATCCTTAGAGCAGATTGTACTGGAGACCACCCGACAGAAGACAATTGTGGATCCAGTGTTGTGTAATGAACCGGATTTGATAAGGGAACTCAAGGTAAAGGAGCCGTTAGGAGATAGTGACCATAATATGATAAGTTTTAATCTACAATTTGAGAGGGAGTAGGGAAAATGGGATGTGTCAGTTTTACAGTTGATCAAAGGGAACTATGGAGCCATGAGGGAGGACCTAGACAAAGTTGACTGGAAAGATACCCTAGCAGGGGTGACACTGGAACAGGAAGAAGGACACTAAGGGGAGTAGGGGGCGTCCGTGGCTAAGGGGGGAAGTCAAGGACAGTATAAAAATAAAATAGAAGTATAACATAGCAACGATGAGCGGAAAGCCAGAGGAATGGGAAACATTTAAGGAGCAACAGAAGATAACAAAAAAGGCAATACAGGGAGAAAAGATGAGGGACGAAGGTAGGCTAGCCAAGAATACCGAGGAGAATAGTAAAAGCTTCTTTTGGTATGTGAAGAGGAAAAAACATTTAAGACCAAAGTTGGGCCCGTGAAGGCAGAAACGGGAAATGACAGACGGGCTTAACAGACACTTTGGATCTTTCTTCACTCAGACAATATTCCAGATGCGGTCAGCGGACCTAGGACAACGGCGTAACGGATGGAAATCCACATTAGACATAAAATGGTGTTGAGTAGACTGATGGGACTGAAGGCAGATAAATCCCGAGGGCATGATGGCCTGATTGCCGGAGTGCTTAAAGAGGTGGGTCTAGAAATCGTGTCCACATTCGTAACCATTTTACAATGTTCTATTGATTCAGGATCAGATCCTGATGATTGGAGGATAGCTAATGCCATCCCACATTTTAAGAAGGATGAGGAGAGAAAACAAGAAATTAGCCTGAAATCAGTGGTGGGGAAGTGCTAGACTCAATTATAGAAGATGAAACCACTGCACATTTGGATAGCAGTAACAGGATCGCTCGATTTATCACGGATTTACGAAGTGGGGATCATGCTTGACTAATTTCTGGAATTTGTTGAGGATGTCACTATGAAAATGGACAAAGGAGAACAATGGATTTAGTGCACCTGGGCTTTCAGAAAGTCTTTGATGAGGTCCCACATAGGAGAATAGTAGACAAAACTAAAACATGGTTTTGGGAGTAGGGTACTAACATGGATTGATAAAAGGTTGGCAGACAGGAAACAAACAGTAGGGATTAACGGGTACTTTTCAGAATGGCAGGCAGTAACTAGTGGGGTACCGCAAGGCTCGGTGCTGGGATCGCACCTATTTACAATATACATTAGTAATTTAGACGAAGGTATTAAAAGTAACATTAGCAAATTTGCAGATCACACAAAGCAGGGTGGGAATGTGAAATATGGAGAGGATGTTAAGAGAATGTAGGGTGTCTTAGACAGGTTGGGTGAGTGGGCAGATACATGGCAGATACAGTTTAATGTGGATAAATGTGAGTTTATCCACTTTGGTGCCAAGTAAAGGAAGGTATATTACTTTCTGAATGGTGTCAAATTAGGAAAAAAGGGAAATACAACGATATCTAGGTGTTCTTGTACATCAGTCACTGAGCACAAGCATGCAGGTACAGCAGACAGTGCAGAAAGCTAACGGCATGTTTGCCTTCATAACAAGGAGTGTGAAGTATAGGAGCAAAGAGGTCCTTCTGCAGTTCTCCCCTGGTAAGACCAAACCTGGAGTATTGTGTTCAGTTTTGGTCTCCAAATTCGAGGAAGGACATTCTTGCTATTGAGGGAATGCAGCGTAGGTTCACGAGGTTAATTCCGGGGATGGCGGGATTGTCATATGTTGAAAGATTGGAGCAACTGGTCTTGGATACACTGGAATTTAGAAGGATGAGAGGGGATCTGATTGAGACATATATGATTGTTAAGGGATTAGACACGCTAGAGGCAGGGATTGGACACGCTAGAGGCAGGAAGCATGTTCCCGATGTTGATGGAGTCCAGAACCAGAGGCCTCATTTTACGACTAAGGGGTAAGTCATTTAGAACTGAGTTGAGGAAAAGCCTCTTCACACAGAGAGTTGTGGATCTATGGAATGCTCTGCCTCAGAAGGCAATGGAGGCCATTTCTCTGGATGCTTTCCAGAAAGTGTTAGATACAGCTTTTAAAGATAGCGGAGTCAAAGGTTATGGGGAGAAGTCAGGTACGGGGTACTGATTGTGGGTAATCAGTCATGATCACAATGAATGGCAATGCTGACAGGAAGGGCTGAATGGCCTACTTCTGCATTTATTTTCTATAGTCCTTTGCTTACACGAGTAAGGCGGTCATGTTGCAGTTGTACAAGACGTCAATGAGGCCGCACTTAAAGTACGGTATTCAGTTTTGGTCATCCTGTTCACGGAAAGATGCCATAGAACTGGAAATGAGTGCTCGGGGAGATTTACGACGACGTTGCCGGGACACCAAGGGCTGAGTTAGGGAAAGAGGTTGGGTTGATTGCGACTTTATTCCTTGTAGAGCTGGGATGACATTTCAGAGGTATATGAAGGCACTAGGAACACAGACGGAGTGAATGGGCGCAATTATTTTCCCTAGACTTGGAAAATGGAGGACAAGAGCGCACAGGTATAAGGAGAGAGGGGAAATAGATTCAACTAGTGAGCCGATTGACAACCGTCTGTTACCCGGATGGTGGTCAGTCTCTGGATCGAGCTGCCAGGGAGCTGGTGGAGAAGAATACATTATTCACTTGGCCATTTGACAGTATGATATGTGAGCCCTCCAGATTGACGACGTTGTTGCATCACTGACCTGTTTGTGCATTGGTATTGTGTCCGACTTTCCGAATGTTCAGCTCGGTGTAGGTGGAGGTCTGATGGTCTGCGAGAGAGAGATAGCCAAATCTGAGATAGCGCGATAGAGAATCGGGGTCAGTGAGGTGTAGACAGTAGCGAAGAGAGCACAGAGACGTGGGGGGAGATGGTTGGGAACAGCGAAAGGGATGAAGGGAGACAACAGAGGGAAGCGAGACAGGCGGTACAACGACAGAGCGAGTGAAATGGATTAATTGAGTTGTTGAGGGGGTGACTGAAGAGTGGCGATGGATGGGAAAACGAGCAGAATTGGGGAAAGAGAACGAGGAGAAATAGGAGAGAGAGAGTGGTAAAGTTAGGTGAGGGGAGTGAAGTAGTCACTGCGGAGAGTAGGATTAAGGCGAGGCAGAGTGGTGAGAGAGTATAAAGTGAAGGGTGGAGGTATGTGTGGGACAGAGGAAGGAACAGACAAAAGGAGCGAGACAGTGAGGGAAAGATTGCAGAAGAAGAGCTAGAGTTGAAGAACGGGGGGAGGGTGACAGAGGGGAGAGGATTAAGAAAGTGAGCAATGAGAGAGGGAAGAGTTAATGGGTAAAAAGTGGTAGAGAGATGCTGGGAGATAGCGAGCGGACGGAATAATTACGCGAGAGGGAGGCAAAAGAAGACAGAAAGAGGGACCGAAAGGGAGAGTGTGGGAGAGAGGGAATAGTGGGACAGATAGTGTGAAAGGGCAGGGAGAGAGGGGCTACGGAGGAGAGGGAGGTTCAAGGAGGGTAGGGAGGGAAGGGGGCGTTAGAGGGGAGCGAACGAGAGAGAGCAGCACGGGGAGAATAGTTATAGCGTAAAGAGAGGGGGTGATGAGGGTCAAGGGGCAGAGTGAGGACAAGAGAGGGGAGAGTTGATGAGATGGGAAAAGAGATATAGAGGGGAGAAGAGAAGGGAAATAGAAGAATGTGCGAGAGGGAAAGTGAGAGAGAAGGGGGAAGATACGGTTTGTTCAGAGTGAGGGGGGGGGGCAGATGGAAAATAAAAGATGGGATTAAAAATATATTTTAGGGGGCTTCCTCATCACCACATCTCTCTTTGCCCAGTCGAAACATCCCCCTTCCCACGGTGCTCCTGATTCACTTGCCATTACACAACGCTCCCTCCGTTCGCAGTCTCAGCGCTCCGCCCTCAGTCAACCTTCCACCCCACCGCCCCGATCACGAGACTTCCACAACACTGCCCCCCAATGACATTCCGTCGTCCCACATCACACCATCTACACCTCACTCCACAACGGTGCCTCAATAATGCCCTCCTATGCCGGACGCTCCACGCCAACCTTCCCAAAGCACATCAGCGTCACTGACGCCCCCGCCCCCTCACATTGCTCGCTCCTAGTCGCCTGTTCTGCGCTTTCCCTCTGACATATTCTCAAACAGCGAATCATTAGGGTCAGCTGTCAGTTTGCCCTGTGGTTTCTCGACAGGATTCGACAAATTACATGAACGCAGTCAAAACGATGAAACTGACTTCCATCTCCACGGAACTGGGGCACTGAGAGCGTCTAGGCTTTAGGCTCCACGTACGATACATCAGGTTCGGAAATGGGCTGAGGCTCTCTCATCATCGACCCAGTCAAACACAGAGTGAATCTCCCTGTGCAGCGTCTCACAAGTCCTGGGCTTAGACACAGAGTGACGCTCCCTCCCCAATGTGCCATCACAAACCCCCAGGGTCAAACGTAGAGGGGGTTTTCATCCACACTATCCAACACACGCTCTCGGTGTTGGACTCAAATTGAAACTCCCTCCCACCATCTTTCTGCCCCACTCACCTCGGGAATGTGCCCCTGAGCCAGTATTTTTGCGTTTCATAATCATGTAATTATCGCTGTCTTCCATCCTGTCGAGGATCCTCTGAGTGTCTGAGCTAAGGAAGGAGAAGTAACCGTTGTCAGAGTAAGCCCGTTTTGACAAGTGAGTCAGACCGACACCAAACACACCAGCTGAACAGCTGAAAAAGAGAGGAAGCGAGAGCTGGGGGTGGGAGAGGAACCGTGGAGAGGGATTGAGAGTGCAAGAAAATGGCCCGCAGAGATGGACTTCAATAAGGCCTTTGACAAGTTCCCACATGGGAGGTTAGTTAAGAAAATTCAGTTATAAGGCATCGATGATAAAGTAGTAAACTGGATTCGACATTTGCTCAATGGGAGAAACCAGAGAGTGGTAGTGGATGATTTCTTCCCTGAGTGGAGGTCTGTGACTAGGGGTGTGCCACTGGGATCAGTGCTGGGTCCATTGTTATTTGTCATCTATATCATTAATCTGGATGATAATGAGGTAAACTGGATCAACAAATGTGCTGATGATACAACGATTGGAGGTGTAGTGGACAGTGAGGTAGGTTTTCAAAGCTTGCAGAGGGATTTGGACCAGCTGGGGAAATAGACTGTAAAATGGCAGATGGAGTTTAATACAGACAAGTGTGAGGTGCTGCATTTTGGATGGGAAAATCAAGGTGGAACATACAAGGTAGGGCACGAGGAGTGCTGTAGAATAGAGGGACCTGGGGATACAGATTGGTCTTTATAAATCACAGTATTGAGTTTAAGAGCTGGAATGTTATGATGAGGTTGTATAAGATATTGGACAGATCGAATTTGCAGTAAGGTGTGCAGTTTTGGTCACCTAATTACAGGAAGGATATTAATAAGTTTGAAAGAGTGTAGAGAAGGTTTAAAAGGATGTTGCCGGGACGTGAGAAACTAAGTTACAGAGCAAGGTTGAATAGGTTACGACATTATTCCCTGGAGCGTAGGATAATGAGGGGAAATTTGGTAGAGGTGTATAAAATAATGATGGGCATAGAGAGAGTGAACGCAATCAGACTTTTTCCACTGGGGCCAGGAGAGAAAAAAATAACAGAGGTCACCTGTTAAGGGTGAAGGTGGAAAAGTTTAAACGGGACATTGTGGGGGGCTTTTTGACGCAGAGAGTGGTGAAAATGTGGGAACAGTGGACAGATGATGTGGTAATTGCGGGCTCACTTTTAACATTGAAAACTTGGACAGGGACATGGATGAGAGGTGTATGGAGGGATACGGACCAGGTGCAGGACGGTGGGACTAGGCAGATAAATGGTTCGGCACAATCTACAAGGGCCTAAAGGCCTGATTCTTTGTTGTAATGTTCTGAGGTTCTATGGATCAGCCACAAGGAAATGGTTTAGCAGACTCAATTACCCAAATGTTCTAATTCTGCTCCTACATCTTACGTTCCTATGATATGTTTCTTTTGTTTTATTGTGGAAAAACTAAATGCTGTTGCTGAGCTTGAGTAGCTGAGGACTGAGGCCCCGATGAACACAGGATAAGATACAGAAGCCGCTCCGCTTGTGCGAGCTAAAAAAAGTTTGTAAAGATTCATTCCAAGAATGAGGTAATGTTAACTTTTCTCCGACACTTTCGTGGTAATGGAGGAACTGACTGCAGAAGTGCAGTTCCAAATTTGTGCACCGCTCGGAAGCATTCGTAGACTGGCTGATATCTGGCAAGTGCTTCTTGAAATCGCTCACTGTGAATCATCTCCTGAACATTTACCAAATGTCTTCCGTACTTTTCCCTGAGAACATATGTTTCCAATTTAAGCTTCCATGTTCCTGCCTGATAGCTTCATAAATGACCTTACTCCAATTAAGTGTTTTTTTTCTAATTGTCTCTGTCTATCTCTCCAATGCAGCTTTAATGGAAATAGAATTATGAACACTATCTCCAGAATGCTTTCCCACTGAGAGATATGAAACCTGACCAGTTTGATTTCCCAGTACCAAATCAAGTACAACCTCTCCTCTTGTAGGCTTATCTACATGTTCTGTCACGAAACATTACTGCAAACCACCTAACAGACTCCACTCCATCTAAACCCCTTTCTCTAGGGAGATAGCAATCAAAATTTGAGAAATTAAACTCTGCCATCGCGACTACTCTGTCATTATCGCGTCTTTCCAGGCTCGGGTTTCCTGTCTGCCACTCGATATCTCTGCTATTATTGGGCGGCCTATAAAAACACCCATTAAAGATATTGAACCCTTACTGTTACTAATCTTCATCCTCAGAGACTCTGTAGAGAATTTCGGCATGGCGTACACCTTTTCTACAGCTGTGTCACTATCTCTGTTCAACAGTGCCACTACCCCACCTCTTTTGCCTCCCTCCATGTCTTTCTGTAACGTCAAAACTCGATCCCGAAAGTAACCATTCCTGTCCCTGAGGCATCGAAGTCTCTGTAATGGCCACCACATCAGAATTCAAAGGAGACAGTGATCACACTCTCCTTCCTTTATCATAACATTGGAGAGGGATAGGAACAGATCAGTTAGCAAAGCGTTTAATTGAATTAAGCCAACATACGGGGCTAACAGGCAGGAATGGGGAAGCATAAATTGGGATCAGGTGTTCTCAGAACTGTAAGAAAGAGTTATGATCCATGTTTCCGGGATATTTGGTTGGAGTTATGCATAGGCATGTTCCAATGAAAAGGGGAAAGTATGGTACGGTACAGAAACCGTGGTCAACAAAGGCTGTTGGAAATTATGTCAAGAATAAAAGAAGGCCTTATGAAAAGTTTAAAAGTTAAGCAGATGACGGAGATCTGGAAGATTATAATACTAACCGGAAGGAGCTTCAGAAAGAAATTAGGAGACACGGAAGTGGCATTAAGAAGCCTTTGGAGGTTAGGATTCAGCTGCACCGCAGCATACTCGATAATTATGTGAAGAACAAATGGATAAGACGTGAGGGATTGGGACGAATCAAGTATATCAGTGGAAAAGGGTGGATGGAACCGGAGTAGACAGCAGAGGAATATAATGAATACTTTGCTTCAGAATTCACTGGGGCAAAGTATTCTGGCGTTTGTACGGGTGACTTAGAGCGGACTGAAAACCTTGAGTATGTACACATTAATAAAGGCAAAATGCAGGAGTTTTTAGAAAGCATCAAGTTGCAAAAGTCACAGGGAATGGAGGATCAGGCTACTGGGCGAGCCGAGCGAGCAGATTGTTGAACTTGTCGCGATGATGATTGTATCATCAATAGGGATGGGTAAGGTTCCGGGGGATTAGAGGGTCGCGGATGTTGTTCCTTTATTCACGAACGGGAGTAGAGCTAGCCCAGGAAATTATAGATCAATGAGTCTTACTTCAGTGGTTGCTACGTTGAAGGAGAAGATCCTGAGAGGCAGGATTTGTGAACATTCGGAGAGGCATGATATAATTAATAATAGTCAGCATGGATATTCAAAGGTAGGTCGTGCCTTAATAGCCGGACTGATTTTTTTTTATGGTGTGACTGAACATATCGATGAAGGTAGCGCAGTATATCTAGGTTTCAACGAGTGATTTCAACGATAATTTGATAACGTACCCATGGAAGTTTTATTGGGAAAGTAAGGGTGGATGGGACAGAAGGGGACTTTGCTTTCTGGATGCAGAACTGGCTTGCCCACAGAAGGATTTAAATGGGTCATATTCTGCATGGAGGCCAGTGAACAGTGGAGCTCCTCAGGGATCTGTTCTGGGACCCTTACTCTTCGTGATTTTATAAATTACCTGGATGAAGGTGTGGAGGTGTGGCTTCGTAGATTTGCGGACTATACATGTTTGGGGTTGTTGAAATGCCCCCAATAATGAGGTCTGTCCGAGCTTACAGCGGGACAGACCTAGGATGCAAAACTGGGCTGAGAAGAGGCAGATGGTGTTCAACCAGGATAAGTGAGAGGTAGTCCTCTTTTGTACGTCCAATATGTTGGAACGATTCTTGGCAGTTTGGTGCCTCAGAGACATCTTAGAGTTCGAGTCCATAGGACACTCAACACTGCTGCGCAAGTTGTCTCCGTCCTTAAGAAAGCATACGGTGCATTGGTCTTCTATTTTAGGAGTTTAGTTTATTTTAGGAGCTGAGTTTAGAAGCAGAGAGGTAATAATACAAATGATCAGACCCCACTTGGAGTACTGTGCTCAGTTCTAGTCGCCTCACTACAGGAAGGATGTGGAAACGATGGAAAGGATGAAGAGGAGATTTGCAAGGACGTTGCCTGGATTGGAGAGCCTGCCTTATGAGAATAGGTTGAGGCCTGCCCCCCCCTCCCCCCCAGGAGTGAAATGGATAGCACTAGAGGGAACAGTTTTAAGCTGCTTAGAAGTAGGTACAGAGGGGATGTCAGGGTATTTTTGTTTTGAACAAAGAGAGTGGTGAGTGCGTGTAATGCGCTGCCGGACATGGTAGTGGAGCCCGACAGGACAGACACTTTTAACAGTCTCCTGGACAGGTACATGTAGCTCAGGAGAATAGAGAGCTATTGGTAAACCCAGGTAATTTAGAAGTCCATTCTGTAAAAGGGCTGGATGTTTCGGAGGTAAGGACATGTTCACACAGTTTGTCAGCCGAAGGGCCTGTACTGTGATCTAGGCATTCTGTGTTTCTATGTTTCTATGACCGCTGGACGGAGCGGTCTGAGGAGAGTGGATCCGAGGGTCGGCTACGATCGGAAGAGGTCGACGGGAACAAATGGACGACACTGTGTGGTCCAACGTTGGAACATTAGACTGATCATAAGAACGTGCCCCTTTCTTATTTTTTATGTTGCTTTACTAACCTTACAGTCAAAATACAAATTTTAAGTGCAGTCATTTACTCTCATATTGCGGACTGTTTTTAAACATTGTACTGCATCCACCTAAAGGAGAATTCGTAAGTTTCTCGGGCCGGGGGCTACCATCACCCGGAGGAAGCCGCGAGCCTCATCGATGATTGCAGTCACACTATTTTTTTTATTTTCTTGTAAGCCCTTTCTTTAGCTTTTACAAGAGCTTTGAGTTCCCTTTTCGGCCAAACTTGAATGCTTCTTGAGTACTGAGAGCTTCTTCATTTTTGGAAAACACATATCCTGCACCTTCCTCATTTTTTGCCTAGAAAGGAAAGCAATTGCAGCTCTGCTGAAATCCCTTGCAGATATGGTTGGAGAAATGGCAGATGAGTTCAACCAGGACAATTAGAAAGATATAGCACACTCTTAAAGACAAGACAGTGTCGATGAGCAAAGGGATCTTACGGTCCGTGTATGCAGCTCCATGAACGTGGCTCCATAGTTTGCAGACGATCTGAGGATAAGTGGAGGGGAAGGTAGTTTTGAGGAAGTAGTCAGGCTGCAGAAGTGCTTAGACAGGGCAAAGTAATGGCAGATGTACAGCTGTGTTCAAATATGTATGGTCATGCACATTGGGAGAAAATTAAAGGGATGACTCTTTTCTAAATGGAGAGAAAACACAAAAATCATTGATTCAAGGGGACTTTAAAGTCCTTATGGGTAATCCCCAAAGGTTAATTTGCAGGTTGAACACAGAAATTTACAGCACATTCTCGGTCCCTCAGCCCACAATGTTATGCCGATGATGTAACTTTCTCAGATTGAGTCTGTTTTTGAGGAGGACAAATGCATATCAGCATTTCAACTCGAATATGGAAGGAAAGGTGTAATGCTGAGACTTTATAAAGCGCTGGTGAGGCCTCACGCGGATTATTGTGAACAATTTTGTGCCTCTTATCTTAGAAAGATGTTGCTCAAAGTGGGAAGGGTTCAAACGAGGTTCACAAAAATACTTACAAGATTGAAGGGCCTCATATGAGAAGTACTTGATATCTCTAGGCTTGTACACACTTGAATGTCGAAGGAAGACGGGTGACCACATTGAAGTCTATTTATTTAAATTCCTTGATCGAGTGGTTGTGGAGAGGATAGTTTCTCTGGTTGGGGAGTCGAAGACCAGAGGACAAAGACTTGGAAGAATTGAGCGACTTTTAGAACAGAGACGAAGAGAAATTTATTTAGGTAGACAGTGGTGAATCTGTGGATTTATTTGGCACAGGCGGCCGTGGAGGCCAAAACGTACTTTTTTATGTTTATGGCAGAGGTTCTTGATTGGCCAGGGCTTGAAGGAATACTGGAAGAAGGGAGGAGATTGAGGCTGAGTAGTAAATCGCATCAGAAACTTTGAAATCGTGCAGCAGTCTAAATGAGACAAATGGACTAATTCTAAATCCTACGTTCACATGATAAGTTACTTTGTTTTATTGTGCAAAAACGAAATGTTGTTGCTAAGCTTGACTAGTGGAAGACTGAGGCCACAGGATAAGATGCAGACGCTGCCTTGCTTGTGCGAGCTAACAAAAGCTAAGCACATTTTACACGAAGAATGAGGTAATGTTAACGTTTCTGCGAAACTGCATTGGTAATGGAGGAACTGACAGCAGATGTGCAGTTCTAATTTTGTGCACCGCACGGAAGCCTTCGAAGATTGGCTAATATCCAACAAGTGCTTCCTGGAATCGCTCAGTGTGTATATTTGGCTGTTGGCTATGGCCCAAAATTCACTGTATAAATTTAAGATATAACCTGACTTTGGCGGAGTCGTAAGGCAATGTGATTACGAATTCGAGGTTTAACCGTAGAGCGATGTCTGTGCCTTTATTTCTCTTTGATCCCTTGATAAATAAGTGTCTCTACTCGCTTAAGCTTTTACAACAGCCTTGAATTCCCTTTTCGGCAACAAATGAATACTTCTTGAGAATTGAGTACTCCTCCATTTTTAGGAAAACACATGTCCTGCACCTTCCTAATTTATTTCACCCAGAAATTAAAGCCATTGCCGCTCTGCTGACATCCCTTGCAGATATGGTTGGAGAATTGATAGTGGAGTTCATCACGGACAAATACAAACCTATAGCACACTATTAAAGACAAAATTGTTTCGATGAGCAGAGGGGCCTTGTTCATAGATCCCTGAACGTGGCTACACATTTTGCAGACCATATGAGTATAAGTGTAGTGGCAGGCAGTTTTGAGGAAGTAGACAGGCTACAGATGGACTTAGAGATGGCAAATTAATGGCAGATGGACTACTGTGTTAGGTATTGCACTTTGGAAGGAAAAAAAAAACAAGGTAGAACATACAATGCTAATGGTAAGGCACCGAGGCCTGCAGTGGAAAACAGGGATCTTGGAATACAGATATATAATTCCATAAATGCAGCTTCACAGATAGATCCGATAGTAAAGAGAGCTTTTGGTACATTGACCTTTCTAAGAATTGAAATATTTGGACTATTGTGTGCAGTTTTAGTCACCAAATTGCAAAACGGATATTAATAAGGTTGAAAGAGTGCGGAGAAGGTCTGCAAGGATGTTGCGGGACTTGAGAAACTGAGTTACAGAGAATGGTTGAATAGTTTTGGACTTTTCTCACCGGAACGTAGAAGAATGAGGATGGACATGATAGCGGTGAATAAAATGATGATGGGTATAGATAGAATGAATGCAAGGAGGCTTTTTCCCCTGAGGCGAGGGGACAAAAAATTCAGAGGTCATGGTTTAAGGGTGAAGGGTGAAAAGTTTAAAGGGAACTTTAGTGGGGCTTTTTCACACAGAGAGGGGTGCGAGTGTGGAATGAGCTGCCAGATGACGTGACAAATGTCGGCTCACATTTCACATTAACGAAAGATCTTGGACAGGTACCTGGATGAAAGTTGCATGGAAGAATATGGTCCAGGTGTAGGTCGGTGTTACTAGGCAGAAAATGGTTCGGCACAGCCAAGAAGGGCCTAAAGGCCAGTTTCTGTGCAGTAATGTTCTATGTTTCTATGGTTTATAAATGAGATTCATCATCGACTCAAACCCCTAACGTTGTAATTCCTTCTGTTACGAGAGAGCCACAGATGGTGATGAAAACAAGCGGCGACTAAATTCTCGAACACACTCCGACTCAAACTTGAAATAAACAGGACAACAGTGATGAAATCGAAAGATAAAGTTACAAGCAACTGTACAAGACAAATTGTCTCCTAGGAACAGATAGGATTTATTAAAAATCGTTATTCACATTTTAATATTAGAGGTTAATGAAAATTGTAATCGCTACTTCATCTAATACAGCAGAATGTGTTATTTCGCCTGACGCCCGAAGGCTTTTGACAGACTTGAATGGGAATATTTATTTATATACTTGAATAATTTAATTTTAGCCCCAAATTTATATCTCGGATTCAATTGATATATCATACACCTTTGGCTGCTGTATTTACCGATTATGAATGATACTTTTATTTAGGCTTTTTCGAGGTACTAGATAGGGCTGTTCTTTAAGCCCTTTACTACTTGATATTGCCCTGGTGACCTTGGAAATCGCTCTTCATGATTTGGTGTTATTCATGGGAATTGGACGCATGAATTATCACTGTATGCAGGTGACCTGTTGCTATATAACTATAACCCAGTGAACTCCATTACTGCAGTAATAACTCTACTTCATCAGTCTAGTAGCTTTTTTTTTCTGGTTACAAATTGAATTTTAATCAGAGTGTGCTTTTCCATTAAATATGCAAGTTAAAATTTATAGACAATCACCTTTTACTTTACTTGCTGATTACTTTATTTATTTGGGTGGTAAAATACTAAGAAGCATAAAGACCAAATCATTTAATTATTTTACCTTTAATTATCCATGTCCAACAGCTGTTTATTAAATGGTCCCAATTGTACTTATCTTTGATTGGTCGAATTAATGCTATTAAGATGATTATTTTACCTAAATATCTGCACATGTTTCAGGCGGTATCAATTTTCTTTCTTAAATCTTTGTTTTTTGATATTACTGATTCGAACATTTCTATGTATATATGGCAGAATAGTAATAGTATTTACAGAAATCAAAAAAGGAAGGCGGTTTGGCTTTGCCGAATCTTGGAGTTTACATTTGTGCAACAAATATTCCATATGTAACGTTTTGGACAAAGGTGCTGACAATGATAAATCGAATAAATAAATACACAATTTTAATATGATTTCAATTTAGAAATTTTTTGGATTGAGTAAATATATCCTGTCAAGTGCTATTATATCCATTGTTTTCTTTCAACCATTAAGAATTGATCAAGCTTTTGTCCTTTTATGGAAAGCAAAGAATGTTTCCTTATGTTTCCTTGATTTATTCATGGATGATTTTTTTATGTTCTTTGAAAAGTTGACTAACAAATATGTTGCCTTGGTAGCACTTTTCAGATATTTACAGATTAGAAACTTTCTGAACGCTACTTTAGTTCCCTTTCCCAAATCGCATCAAATTGAAATTACAGAAGCAAACAAAAAAGTTTAAATCCATATCAGAAGAGATTAATAGCATTTATTTATGTTTTAATTATAAAAATACCCTTAGGTACTTCCGATAAAATATAGATTGTGTGATAAAGAGAATTTCAAATATCTTTATCTACAAATAAATGGGAGACAATTCAACTAGTTAATACTTCTTCAATTTGCGCCAAAAGTATTGATACACTTTAATGTATTTCATTGGGCTCATATATCCAAGGATAAGTTAGCTCGTTTTATCTTCCATATAAATCTTGTTTGTGATAGATGTAATTCTGAAGTAGCTCCACTGTCACATCTGTTCTGGTCTTGCTCTCTCATTGTAAAATGTTGGAAATATATTGTTGATATCATTTCAACAGTTCTGAGTGTAGCTTTACAATCTCATCCTACTACAGCAATATCTTGAACTACCAGCAATAGACTCCAGTCATTTATCCTCATCAGCTCTTGTCGTTCAATTGCATTTGTTAAATTATTAGGCAGTAGATCCATTTTACTTAAATGGAAAGATTCCAATACTCCTACCACATTTCAATGGCTTTCCCAAACGATCGCCAGTTAAATCTTGAAAAAAAATAGGAGTGTTACTATCGAACCTTCCGTTAAATTTGAAGAGACTTAGATGCCACATTGAATATTTTCTTATGATATACGTTGACACTTTCTGAATCCTTTTTTAGTAATTTCTTTCTTAGGTCTCGTGGAGCGGAGTTAAAGAAAAATCATAATTTTAGGTGATGAAATAAGGCAGCCCAAACATTCTTACTTTGTTTTCTTTTAGATTTGTTTTAATATAGTTTAGGGTTCTTTTTTTTCTTTCTTTATAAAATATCTTTTCCATGATTAGTTACTAAGAGATTGGGAGTCTAAACTACATTGTTACTTTGAAAAAGTGTTTGTACATTTTGACCGTTATTAATGTAATCCCGATTTCTTGATATCATTATCATTTTTGTCATGTTTACCTATTTGAAACTTAATGATTCAAAAAGAAGGAAAGAAAAATAAAACATAGAGAACCAAAAGCACAATAATGGTCTTTGCCCCACTAAGTTATGCCGAACATGTACATACCTTAGAAATTACCCATTGTTACCCATAGCCTATTTTTCCAAGGTTTATGTACCTATCCAGAAGTCTCGTAAAAGACCCTAATCGATTCTGCCTCCACCCCCGTGGCTTGTAGCCCACTCCACGCTCTCACCACTACTGCAAAACACTACGTACCCCTGTCATCTACTCTGTACCTACATCCAAACACCTTAAAATATCTGCTCTCGTGCATGCGAACTTAGATTTTCGTCCTCTGGAACTGAATCCTAACCTTCTATTTCCCTCCATTGCCACCAATCCACCTTTAAATTAACCATCAGGGAATTGCGCACGAGGTTCCCAAATCCTTTTGCCCCGCAGCTATTTAATATTTCTCCCAATTTAGAGAATCTTCAATGATTTTATTTCTTGTCCATGACCATAACCGTCCCCTCACTGTAATCCATCCGGAACTGCTTTGTCCAGCTCCCGAATCTGTCTTCAAAACCACCAGTGGATCTGAAATGCTGTGACCGATCTACACTGACTGTGGTTTCCGGAAGAGGACGTTAAACACTCCGTTGCGGGAGGGAGATACCTCCCTCTGGGTTTGGAGCTTTTTGATTAGAACTGAACGCTGAGCTGTTGTCGATAAACCGCAGCCTGTCGTAGGTATTGCTTTTGTCCAGATGGTCCAAGGTCCTGAGAAGAGCAAGTGAGATTTCACCCACCATGGACCTATTCCGGAAAGAGACAAAGTGAAGCGGGTCCAGTGTTGGGTCCAGTATAGATCATCTAACACCCATATGTTTCAATGAATGAAGGATCGGAGGGAAGGCGGATAATTGTGTTGAAGATGAGTTTACTGGTTTCAAACAGAGGAAATGTGTAGAGAGAAGAGGCTATGGACAGGGCAAATTTGTAGTATTACGTACTCGTGACACATGATAGCGGTACCCTTGTCACGTGACTGGGGTTGAAGCAACACTGGACTTGAGGTAATGGTCTTGTGATGGTGGAGTGACGTCATTTTCCCGCCAGTAGAGATCATGTGACAGGTTGATCTACAGGTTATAAAAGGAAGACACCAACCTGTGAGGTGTGGGGGGGGGGGCAGTTCGTGGCTGGATTTGACAAGTTAACTTTATGCCACTGCGTGATTTAATGTGATGACGCAGTTTAGTTGAAGGATGATTTTTTTATCTAATGCCTAAAGGTTAAAAGGTCATTGCCAGCAGTGTCTTTATGATACTGCTAGTTGAGAATCAGTGGAGAATGAAGATCAGAGTTCGGGAGTTAAAGATCGAGGAGAATCGATTTTCGACAGTGAAACGGGTTCGACCTTGTTTAATCTTATTCGGAAGGAATTCGTTGACTGTTCTCGTGTTAATCTCTGCGGGATAGCAGAAAATTGAGGACATTGTGATAAAGGAAAGGTCAGTGCCTTTAAGCCGTTTCGTTTCGTTTCGTAAATTCTTCGTGGGAAAAGTTCGACATCGGGGATCGAAGCAAAATGACGTGAAAGAGAATTTAAATTGTCTTATAAAGTCTCTCCTTTTAAATGGACTGTGAGCATTTCGAACATTTGTACTTTAAAGAACTGTTTTTGCAACATCGCTTTAAGAACTTTTCAAGCTGCCGCACAGCAGCTGATTTCCGGTTACGTTAGTGTTTGTTTACTTTTGGGGGGTTTGTTTTCAGTGTATAGTAAAAGTGTTGTTTGTTATAAAAACCCTTGCCGAACTCATATGTTTATTATTGCCTGAATACGTAACAGTAGTCAGTGGGATGAGTTGCACAGTAGAAGGTGGACAGAATCGGGGAGGATGGATGCAGCACTGGAGATGTTATATTTGAATGCACACGGTACACGGAATAAGAAGATGAACTCGCAGCGCAGTTGCAGATTGGCAGGTGTGATGTTGCAGGCCTCACTGAATGATGGATGCGGGAGAGATTCCCGTGGATGGAGGAGTGGCTCACTGGAAGAAAGCAGAGTGCTGGGATACATGGGCGTGACTCTGTTTGGCAATCAGTGGTGAGCAGTGTGCCGCAGGCGTCGGTTCTGGTCCCACAACTGCTCACGATATATATTTACGATCTGGAAGAGAGGTCCGAGTACAGTGTCACGAAGATGGCTGATGTTACACAACTGTTCACGATATTCATTAACGTTCTGGAAGATAGGATAGAGTGTCGTGTACCTAGGTTTGCTGATGATACTAAATTGACTGCAAAATCAAATTGTGCAGAAGATACTTGGAGTCCACATTGAGGTATAGATAGGTTGTGTGGGCGAGAGTCTGGCAGATGGAATACAATGTTAGTAAATGGGATGTCATCCTCTTTGGCAGGAAAAAATACAGAAGAGCAGATTATTACTTAAGTGGTAAAATATTGCAGCGTGCTGCTATGCAGAGGGACTTACAAGTTTCTCTACATGAATCACGGTCTGGTTTGGTTTGCAGGTGAAGCAGACTGTCAGGAAGGCAAATGAAATCTTGGCTTTCATTATGAGAGGGGCTGAACTAAAGCGCAGGGAGGTTATGATGGAACTGTACAGGGTCCTGGTGGAACCACACCTGGAATGCTGCGGGCAGTTCTGGTGTCCTTACTTGAGGAAGGATATACTGGACTTGGAGCAGGTGCAGAAGAGGCTCACTAGGTTCATTTCAGAGATGGGGGGCGGAGAAAATGAGGAGAGATCGAGTCGCCTGGCGCTGTACTCATTGGAATCCAAAGAAAGGGAGGAGATCTTAGAGAAACAGATCAAAAAAGAGATAGATAAGATAGAAACAGCGAAGTTGTTCCACTGGGAGCTGAGCCGCAAATGAGTGGACGATCCCTCAAGTTTCTCCTAATGCAAGGAAGGGAGTAATGTAGGAGAGAGAGAGAAATGGTGGGGAAAGCGGAGAGTGATGGAAGTATGGAGAAAGAGAACGAGAGAAAGAGAGAGTGAGTGAGAGAGAGATAGGGAGAAGAAGGGCCACTGGATGCGGGAGGCGAGGAAACCATGTGGATGCAACGAGTTTACTTCACTCGGAGTGCGGTGTGACCTCACTCACTTCGGTGCGTATTCGGGCTTTGACCTGGGGTCGTGGCTTCTCGCGGACTGAAGGCCTGGAGCCCCGGCGATGAGCAGGAACAGACCAACCTCCAATCCATGAACCAACGGTGGGTGCATATCTCCCGGGAAATACAAGTTATGTATGAGTGACACAAATCCCTCCGACATTCCCTCCTGCCCTCAATATTTTCTCTCTTCCTTCCATTCCTTATCTTTTCCTCCCCCTGTTTATCTTCCGCTCTCAAACCGTCTATATTCCTCTCCTCCATCCCTTCCCACGGTTCTCTTTTTACTCTCTGAAGCGCTCACTCTCCCCTTCTCTCTCCTCCACTTCGCTTTCCGACTCCCCCCGCCCTCTCTTTCACCCGTTCACCGCCTCTTTTCTCCCGCTTTCCCAATTTTTCGCCGAAAGTCCTCACCCTCTATTCTGTACATCGCTGCTACCTACTCCTGTTTCCCCATTTCTGTCACGCTTAGCTTCCATCTCTCTCCACACACTACCCCTTCTCTCACCCCCTCGACCTTCTGTACACTCCCGCTCACCTCTTCTCCGTTGATCCCTAATCTTTACCTCTCACCCATCCCTCTCTTTCTCCACACTGTCAATATTCTCCCAGCTCCCACCACTCTAATGTCTCTCAGCAACGCACTCTCATTTCCGCATTCTCTGTCCTCTCCGCAATTCCTCCCCCTGCTCTCGGTTCCTCTCTTTATCAGCTGTCCACCTGGTGTTTGCTGGTGTCGGTTTGACCGCCTTCTCAACACGGGCTTCCTCTGACAACGGCCGTTTTCAGCTCAGAGACGCAGAGAGTCCTGTACAAGATGGATGAGGGCAAAACCTACGTAAACGTGAGGTTTGCAGAAACGGATGCACGGTCTCCTTCCAACGGTGAGTGGGTCAGATAAAAATGGGGGTAGAGAGAGCTCCATTCTGAATTTGATCCCGGGTGTGTGCGACCGGACGGGTAGAGGGAGCCTCACGGACTCTCAATGTTCTGTCCCCAGCTGAACCTGATGTATCGTACGTGGAACTTAATCTCAGGACCATCTCTGTTCCCCGGCTCCGGACAGGTGGAGGTCTGTTTCATCTCTGTCAGTTTGACCGCCGTTAGGTGACGTGTTCGCTCATGTCGGGAGATCTCAGGGAAGGCGCTCAATTGAACCTAACCATCAGTCAGAGGGACCCCACGAACCCACGATCCCTGGGTTCACTATTCTGTCCCCAGCTGAAAGGTGGGATAGGCGATGAGGAGGGAGCACTGTTGGAGGATTGGCGCAGAGCCTGCACTCGGGGTGGGGGAGTGGAGACATAGCTGGGGAGGGGAGGTATAGAGGGAGTCATATGGAATAGGATGAAGAGAGAGTATTGTGGGAGGAGTCAGTAAAGAGCGAATGTCATAGCAAGGGCGTTATGTTAGTTGTACTGCGGGAGGGGTGTTGAGCAGGAGACATTAAGAAAGGAGCGCTGTGGGGATGGCAGAGAGCAGGAAAAACCGAGCGAGGACTGATGAGGATATAGGACAGTGGGAGGGACGCAATATAAAATTAAAATCTCACTCTACTCTTACTTACCCCAGTCTCTATTCCCTCTCTCCATCTCCTCACTGCCCTCTTTCTCCTACTACCTCACTAACCCTCTACCAATTTCCCCCGTTCTCGCCCGTCCCTCTTGTTCATCCTCTCTCTCCACATTTTCTCACACTTCTTCCTCTATTCCCCTTCTCTCTCGACTTTCACCTTACGTCTTTGCCTCTCTCCATCTCTCAACCCCTTCTCTCCCCACTCTTTCCCTCATCTCACACTTTCTACCGACTCTCTCCTTCATTCTCTCTCTGTTCAAACGCTCTACAGCCCCTCTATCACACCGCCCCTCTCCCGCTCTTCCTCTTCCCGCATCCTCTCGCTACCTATTATCTCTCTCAATTGATTTCCGTGTCCATCCCCTCTCGCTCCCCCCCCCCACCATTTTCCACTCACTACCACTCCACACACTCTCCTTCTCTCTACCCACCAGTCCCCTCTTTCTGCTTCGCGCACTCTCCGGTCTCTATTATCCTTCTGTTTTCCCCTCTCTCACTCTGTCTCCCTCGCTCTCCTTGTCTCTTCACCCGTCCACCTTGTCCTCACTTCTACCTCTCCCCACTTATTCTCTCTCTCACCCCTGTCAATGTTCCTTCACTCATCGTCTTCCATCCATTTGCTTCACTCTCTCTCTCTCTCTCTCTCTCTCTCTCTCTCTCTCTCTCTCTCTCTCTCTCTCTCTCTCTCTCTCTCTCTCTCTCCCTCTCTCTCTCTCTCTCTCTCTCTCTCTCTCTCTCTCTCTCTCTCTCTCTCTCTCTCTCTCTCTCTCACTCACACACACACACACACACACACTCACACACATATTCTCCGTCTTTCCTCCCCAGACCGTCTGATCTCCACCTATGCAGAACTGAACTTTTCGAAAGCCGAACCCCTCATTGCTGAGTTTGAGGATCACCGCAACGTCTCGCATCCTGGCGAGCAGACAATCACTGCACAGACAGGTCAGTGGTCGCAGTATTGACGTCATTCTGGAGAGTCTCACAAGTCATGCCCGCAAGTCTCCACGTTCCTAATGTACCCGAATAAACCACTTCCTCCGGCAGCTCGTTCCATAGACGTTATAACATATGGGTAAACATAGAAACATAGAAAATCTACCGCACAGTACATGCCCTTTGGCACACTAGCTTATGGCGAACATGGCCCTACCTTAGAAATTACTAGCCTTACCTATAGCCCACTATTTTACTATGCTCCATGTATCAATCTAAAAACCTCTTAAACGACCCTATCTTATTCGCCACCACCACCGTTGCCAGCAGTCCACTCAACGCACCCTCCACTCTCTGAGTTAAAAAAACTTACCACTGACATCTCCTCTATACCTACTCCACATCACCTTGAAACTGTGTCATCTTTGGGAACCATTGCAGCCCTGGGGGAAAGCCTCTTACTATCCAACTGATCAATGCCTCTCATCATCTTTTACACGTCTGTCAGCTCTAACTCATAGTCCTTCGCTCCAAGGAGAAAAGGCCACGTTCACTCAACCTATTCTCATAAGGCATGCTCCCCAATCCAGGTAAAATCCTTATAACTTTCCTCTGCACCGTTTCTACGGTTTTCCCATCCTTCCTATAGTAAGGCGACGAGAGCTGAGCACAGAACTCCAGGTGAGTCTTAGCAAGTTCCTATAGAGCTGCAACATTACATCTTGGCTCGTAAATTCACTTCCACGATTGATGATGGCCATCGTAACCGCAGAGTCAACCTGTGCAGATGTTCTGAGCGTCCTAGGGACTCGTACCCCAAGATCCCTCTGATCTTCCACACTGCCAAGTTTCTTACAATTAATACTATATGCTGCCACCTTATTTGACCTACCAAAATGAAGCACATCAAACTTATCTGGGTTGAACTCCATCTGCCACTTCTCAGCACAGTTGTGCATTGTCTCAATGTCCCGCTGTAATCACTGACAGCCCTCCACACTATCCACAAAACCTCCAACCTTTGTGTAATCTGCAAACCTACTAGCCCATCTCTCCACTTCCTCATCCAGGGCATTTATAAAAATCACCATGAGTAAGGGTCCCAGAACAGATTCCTGAGTCACTGCACTGGTGACAACCCTCCATGCAAAACATGACCCGCCTACAACCACACTTTGCCTTCTGTGGGCAAGCCGGTTCTCGATCCACAAAGCAATGACGCTTGGATCCCATGCCTCTTTACTTTCTCAACAAGCCTTTTGCATGGGGTACCTTATCAAATGCCTTGCTGAAACCCATATACAGTACATCTACTGCATTTTCTTCATCAATGTGTTTAGTCAAATCCTGATAAAATTCCATCTGGCTCGTAACGCACAACCTGCTCTTGACAAAGCCATGCTCACTACTCCTAATAATGTTATACCTCTCCAAATGTTCAAAAATCCTGCCTCTCAGGATTCTCGCCATCAGCTTACCAACCACTGGGGTACGACTCACTTGAGTATGATTTCCCGGGCTATCTCTACTTCCTTTCGGGAATAATGGAACAACATCATCAACCCTCCAATCCTCCGGAACATCTCCCGTTTCCATAGATCATACAAAGATCATCACCAGAGGCTTAGCAATCTCCTCCATCGCCTCCCATAGTAATCTGAGGTACATGCCATCCAGTCCCGGCGACTTATCCAACTTGTTGCTTTCCAAAAACTCCAGCACATCCGTTTTCTTCATATCTAAGTGCTGAAGCTTTTCAGTCTGCTGCGTCATAACTACTGTCAAGAAGATTATTTTCCATAGTGAATACCGAAGCAAAATGTTCAATAAGTACCTTCGCTATTTCATCCGGCTCCATACACAGTTAGCCCACTGTCACTTTTGATAGGTCCTATTCTTTCACGTCTTATCCTCTTACTCTTTTCATACTTGTACAATCCCTTGGGGTGCTCCTTAATCATACACGCCAAGTCTTCACTTGGCCCCTTCTGGCTCTCCGAAATTCCCTTTTAAGTTATTTCCTGTTAGCCTTACAATCTTCTCGATCTCTAACATTACCTAGCTCTCGGACCCTTTTGCAAGCTGTTTCTATTCTTCTTGACTAGATTTAGTACAGCCTTGCTACACCACTGTTCCTGTACCTTACCATATCTTCCCAGTCTCATTGGAATGTACCTATGCAGAACTCCACACAAATATCCTCTACACATTTGCCAGATTTCATCCGTACTTTTTACTGGTATCATCTGTTTCTTATTTAAGATTCCAATTTCCTGCCTGATAGCCTCGTAATTCCCCTTACTCCAGTTAAACGTTTTTCTAACTTGTCTGCTCCTATCACTCTACAGTGCCGTTGGATAGGTGATAGAATTATGATCAATCTCTCAAAAATGCTTTCCAACTGAGATTTCTGACACTTGGCCACGTTGATTCTCCAATACCAAATCAAATACAGCCTCTTCTCGTGTAGGCTTCTCTATCTTCCTGAACACAGCTAATAAACTCTACCCCATATAAACCCCTTGTTCTAGAGAGATGTTAATCGATACTTGGGAAAGTAAAATCTCCCATCGCGACAATTTTGATAGTATACATTTCCAGGATCTGTTTCTATATCTGATCCTCAATATCCCTGTTACTCTTGGGCGGCCTATAAAATAAAACTGTAAATTTATTGACCACTTCCAGTTCCAAACCTCCACAAAAGAGACTCATTAGACAATCCCTCCATAGCGTCCACCTTTTCTGCAGCCGATGCTACACAGATATGTGGAGGAACTGCTAGTGTTGAAGAAACAGAGAGACTTCGGTAGTTTAGAAGAATGGAGAAAGAAGTGGTAAATGAAATACAGTGTTGGAAAGTATATGGTCATGCACTTGGATGGATGAAATAATTCAACAGACTATTATTTAGATGCGGAGAAAATTCAAAATGTAGAGATGCAAACGTACTTGGGAGTACTTGTGCAAGGTACCCTAAAGATTAATTTCCAGTTTCGGTCGGTGGTGAAGAAAGCGAATGAAATGTTGACATTCAGTTCTAGATGTACAGAATATAAGAGCAGGGATGTGTTTATGAGGCACCAAAATTCACTCATAAGACCACACTTAGAGGTTTGTTTTTGCTGTTTTAATCTCCATATTCATACTGATATCATAGTCAATAGACAATATATTCAGGAGTAGGCCATTGGGAAACTGGAGCCAGGAGCGGCAGTCAATGTGATCATGGCTGATCATCCACAAACAGTAACCCGTTCCTGCTTTCTCCCCAGATCCCTTGACTCCGCTATATTGAAGAACTCTATCTAACTCTTTCTTGAATGCATCCAGAGAATTGGCCTCCACTGTCTTCTGAGGGACAACATTCCATAGATCCTCAGCTCTCTGGGGGAAAGTGTTTTTCCTGAACTCCGTTCTAAATGGTGTACCCCTTATTCTTAAACTGTGGCCTCAGGTTCTGGGCTCCACGAACATCGGGAACGTATTTCCTGCCTCTAACGGGTCCAAGCACTTAATAATCTCATATGTCTCAATCATATCCCCTCTCATCCTTCTACATTCCAGTGTATGCAAGCCCTGTCGATTCAATCTTTCAACATATGACAGTCAAGCCATTCTGCGAATTAACCTTGTGCCTACGCTGCACTCCCTCAATAGCAAGAATATCCTTCCTCAAATTTGGAGACCAAAACTGAACACAATGCTCCAGCTGTGGTCTCACCAGGGCCCTGTATAACTGCAGAAGGAACTCTTTGCTCCTATACTCAACTCTCCTTGATATGAAGGCCAACATGCCACTAGCTTCCTTCACTGCCTGGTGTACCTGCATGTTTACTTTCAGTGATTTATGTACAAAAACACCTAGATCTCGTTGTACATCCCCTTTTCTTAACTTGACACCATTCAGATATTAGTCCCCCTTCCTGTTCTTGCCACCAAAGTGGTTAACCTCACATTTATCCACATAAAACTGCATCTGCCATGCATCTGGCCACTCACGCAACCTGCCCAAGTCACTCTGCACTCTCTTATCATCCTCCTCATATTTCACACCGCCACCAGCTTTGTGCCTGCAAATTCGCTAAGGTACGTTTAATCCCTTCATCTAAATCATAAATGTATATTGTAAATAGCTGCGTTCCCAGCACCGAGCCTTGCGGTACCTCACAAGTCACTGCCTGCCATTCTGAAAAGGATTCGTTTATCCCTATTCTTTGTTTCCTGTCTGCCAACCAGTTTTATATCCATGTTAGTACCCGACCCCAATACCATGTGCTCTAATTTTGCCCACTAATCTCCTAAGTGGGGCCTTATCAAAGGCTTTCTGAAAGTGCAGGTACACGACTTCCACCGGATCTCCCTTGTTCATTTTCAGAATTACATCCTCAAAAAATTGCAGACGATTATTCAGGCATGATTTCCCCTTAGTTCCATTCGAGAGGGTTGAGGGAAGATTCCCGAGAATGATTCCAGGAACGAAAGGTTTTCCGCATGAGAAACGTTCGGCAGCTCTTGGGCTGTGCTCCCGGGAGTTCAGGAGAACGAGGGAGGATCTGATAGAAACATTCCGAATGATAAAAGTCCAGGACACACTAGATATGGAAATGTTCCTTCCCGTGGTGAGGGATTCCAGGACAAGAAGGCACAACTTCAGGATTGAAGCTCATTCTTTTAGAACTTAGATGCGGAGAAATTACTTCAGTCAGAGGGTGGAAAATCTGTGGATTTTTTTTTACTACCAGCACCTGCGGAAGCCAAGCTACTGGGTGCATCTAAGGCAGAAATAGACAGGTTCCTGAGGAGACAGCGTTTCAAAGAGTATAGGAAGAAGGCTGAGGAGTGGGGATGACGAGAAGTATTAGATCAGCCCATGCTTGAATGGAGGAGCAGACTCGATGGCACGAATGGCCTACTTCTGCCACCTAATCTTATGGTCTTATGGTCGTATGGTCTCGCCACAGCTGCGCAAGAACGGAAGTCGAAAGTGAAGATCGGAAATAGACCGTACCGTCTGATCTGCCGACTCTGCCTCATCGTGATTGTGGTCGGACTGTCGATCCATGGTGAGTGGAATGGGCTCCCGCTGGAGTCAGACGCTAAATAATGACACCCACACGCCCCTCACTGTAACACCGTTTAAAACCCATCACCAAAACACGGACACACCACTAACCGTAATAAAAACACGGACTTAACCATAACACAATGAAGACACGTGCTATTCACTATAATATCAGCAGCACTGTCACGGTCACGAACTTCAATTAGACACAAGAACACTCCTAACCGCGACACTGACACGACCATCTCCGGGACACACACATGACAGTCGCACTGTCCGCAACGCACCCCTCACTGTAACATCGACATTCTCCTGACCGTATCACTGATAAACTCCTCAGTGCCACAACAAAAAACACCTCACAGTGACACCGACACGCTCTTCACCGTGACACTGGGGAACAATACACCGGGACACCTTCACGCTCCTCAACGTGATTCGCTCTGCACCGCACCATGACAAATGCACACACGTCACTGTAACACCCCTTACCGAGACGGTACCGGTACTCAACCTAGCACCGATGCACCGCTCACTGAGGCAATTACCCACGCCTCACCCTGACACAGGGAAACCCCTGAACCTGATACCGACACCTAAATTCCCAATGATATCGACATCTTCCTCTCCGTGACACCGTCACAGTTCAGCGTGATACTCTCACACACAGCGCGGCAATGACATGTCTCTCACCGTGACACAGACACACTTGAAAACAACACACCATAACACAGACACTCCACCCACGGTGAAACGACAAGGCCCTTCACCCTGACATTTTCTTCGCCTTGACATCGAGATACACTTTATTGTGTACCGGTACACCTCTCACCGAGGCACGGAGACTCCTATCACAGTGACACCGACACGTCCCTCACAGCAACTCGGACATTCCCCGCACGATACTGACGCAGATCCACAAAACCGTCATCGGGACATTGATATACCCCTCAGCGTGACACAGACACGCCCCTCAAGGTGGCGCCTCCCAATGAGCCACAAGCGCATCCATTAGATATTTTTGTATTATGAGGACACTCGTTTATTGTCATTGAGAAATGCATGCATTAAGAAATGATACAATGCTCCTCCAGAGTGATATCACAAAATTAAAATAAAAGACAAACCAAAGACAAACAGTGACAAAAGCACATAATATAGTCACAGTAGTGCAAAGCAATACCGTAAATTGATAAAAAAACACACCATGGGCACAATTTAGTAAAAAGGTCTCCAGTCCCGATCGACTCCAATAGTCCCGATATCAGGCAGCAAAAGGGAGTATCTCTCCCTGCCATAAACTTCCAGGCACTGCCAACTAATGCCTCGAAAGAACCCGACGACGGCCGACACGGAGTCCGTCCGAAAACTTCGAGCCTCCGACAAGTTCCTCTGATATCGCCCCCCGAGCGGAATCCTCTGTGGAGCCCCTTCGACCTCGTCCCGGCCGCCGAAACAAGCAAAACGTAGGTCTCAGCGGCCTTCTTCTCCGGAGATTGAATACCGCACAGTCGCAACGGCAGTGAAGCGGGTATTTCAATAGTTTCTCCAGATGTTCCTACACGCTCTCACGTCTGTCTCCATCAAATCAGGATTGTGCACGTATCCCTACTTAACAAGTAACAGATATCCATCTCCAGAGAGGCCGCGCGCGCTGCGTCGCGCCGCCATTTTCTCCTCCTTTACTGGGACACCCTTCACCGTCACACTGACACAACACTCTCTGTGACCAGTTCGGTAGCGCGATACTGACTCACGTGTCACTGCAAACGCGAAACATCCTTCAACATCTCTCTCAGTATCGCAGATTCGTCAGTCTAAGGTCACCACGGATCGAAACTACCATGATTTAAACTCAACCCTCCAATCCAAGCTTTCTGCGCTCAACGCTAATCTGTCCGTTATTGAACGAATGCAGAGCGATCTCCATCACCACTTCACTGAGATGGAAACGAAGTACAGATCTGTCAACGAAACCAAGGCTCAAATCTGTGAATTTTTGACAAGCAGAAGAGGTGAGTCATCATTCCACTCTTTCACTTGCTCCTCGACATAGGGCAGGCATGGAGAGAGGAAGAATCACTCTGTGCTTGACATCGGGAGTGTATGGTTCTGGTATGGAGGGTGATTCACTCTGTTTGACCCGGTGAGTGTATGATGGTGCAGCTTGCAGGAAGTTTCACTCTGTCACTGAACCCAGGAGAGTGTGACGGGACGTTGTGGATGTGGATTCACTCTGTGTCTGACCACGGGATTGTGAGACGTAACATTACAGCCTTACTCTGTGTCTCCTTCCGGGAATGTCTGATGGGACTGTATGAATCCAGCTTCATTCTGTGTCTGACAGCGGGATTGTGTTATGAGACAGTGCCGAGAGAGATTCACCCCATGTCTGACCCCTGAAGTTATGGCACCGTGGAAAGAGCGTTACACTCTGAATCCGGCAGTGTGTGATGGGATCGTGGAGAGAGAGCTTAAGTATGTTTAGGACTCCGGGAGTGAGTGATGGAAGTCGTTAGAGCGGGATTCACTCTGTGTTTGAGTCCGAGAGTGTGTGATGGGATCGTGGAGAGACATCTTCTGTCTGCGTCTGATTCCAGGAGTGCGTTATGATACGTAAGTAGGGAGATTCACACTGTGTTGAACACGGGAATGTGTTATGGGACCATGTGGAGGCAGCATCCTTCTGTGTCTGACACTTTGCTCTGTCGTGTGTCGAGCAGCTGTTGATGGACAATCACACTCCCCCGGAGACATCGGGAGATTTTAAAAAGCGAGCAGATTAACGGAGCGGGGGACGGAGCAGGGGAGACAGAGTAGAAAGGCTGTGCCTCGAGAGGCTTGGGCGGGCAGAGACTTGCTGCCAGTGAGGTAAGGCCGGTTAAAATCCTTTAATTAATTTAATTAATTTCGGTGTTGGTGATAGAGGCACGGTTAGGGCAGTATGTGAGAATTCAGGAGAGCACAATTGTCCCTGATGACTACACCTATAAAAGGTGCATCCAGCTGCGACTCCTGACAAACTGAGTTCGCGAACTGGAACTGGAGCTGGATTAACTTCGGGTCATTTGTTAGACAGAGGCAGAAATAGACAGGAGATTCAGGGAGATAGTTACCCCTAAGAGTCAGGAGGCTGGTAGATGGGTGACTGTCAGGAGAGGGAAGGGGAATAGACAGAAAGAGCAGAGCACCACTTTGGCCGTTCCCATCAACAATAAGTATACCGTTCGGGATACTGTTGGTGGGGTCAAACTACCAGGGACAAGTTGCAGTGGTCACGTCTCTGGCACCGACTGGACCCTGAACTCAGGAGGGAAAAGCGGAGAAAAGTTGTGTTAGGAGATTCAATAGTTTGAGGGGGTAGATAAGTGGTTATGCGGGAGAGATCGAGAATCTCGGATGGTCTGTTGCCTTCCTGGTGCCAGGGTCCGCGATATCTCGCATCGAGTTCTCAGTATTCTCAAGAGGGAGTGCGAGCAGCCAGATGTCGTGGTCCATGTACGGAACAATGATGTGGATAGGAAGAAGGAGGAGGTCCTGTAAAGAGAGTTTAGGGAGTTAGGTGCAAATTTGAAGGACAGGACAGGCAGAATTGGAATCGCAGGATTGCTCCCGTCGCAGGAGATACACAGAAGGATAATGCAGTTAAATACCTGGCTGGTGCCGGTGCAGGATGATGGGCTTCCTGTTTCCGGACAGCTGGCCTTGTTCCAGGGAACTTGGGACCTATTCCGACATGAAGGGTTGCACCTGAACTGGAGGGGGACTAGGATCCTTGTGGGAAGGTTTGCCAGTGCTGCTCCGGGAGATTTAAACTAGATTTGTAGAGGGTGC
This sequence comes from Hypanus sabinus, assembly GCF_030144855.1. Lineage (NCBI taxonomy): Eukaryota > Metazoa > Chordata > Chondrichthyes > Myliobatiformes > Dasyatidae > Hypanus > Hypanus sabinus. The sequence goes on from NW_026781356.1 coordinate 82,040, forward strand.
GGAACAGAGTGTTGGAGCAGATAGTGAGGTGGAGGAGATAGTGGTCATGTGAGAACTGCAAGTATAGAATGGAGTAAAGCCAGAATTTATATATAAAGAGGCTTTAAGGAAAGAGAAGCAGAATAACGGGTGTACAGGTAGTAAGGTATAAGGGCTAGAGTGCGATACCTCAATGCAAGCAGCATCAGAAGCAAAGGTAATGAACTGAGAGCTTGGATACATACATGGAATTATGACGTACTGGTCATTGCAGAGACTTGGCTGGCACCAGGGCAGGAATGGATTCTCAATATTCCTGGATTTCAGTGCTTTAAAAGGGATGGGGGGGGGGGGAGAGAAAGGTGAGGAAGTGTCGCATTACTGGTCAAGGATACTGTTAGAGTTCTTTGAGGAGGTGACAGGCATATAGATGATGGTAGTGCAGTGGATGAGATCTGCATGGATTTTAATAAGGCACTTGACAAGGTTCCACACGGTAGGCTTATTCAGAAAGTCAGAAAGCATGGGATTTGGCCAGGGGGATTCAGAATTGGCTTGTCTGCTGAAAGCAGTTGTCGTGGTGAAGGGGGTACATTGGGATTGGCTGAATGTGACTAGTGGTGTCCAACAAGGATCTCTACTTAACGTGATTTTTATTAATGATCTGGATGTGTGCGTAGAAGTGTGGGTTAGGCAGTTTTCAGACGACACAAAGGTTGGTGGTGTTGTGGATAATGTAGAGGATTGTCGAAGGTTGCAGAGAGACATTGATAGGATGCAGGAATGGGCTGAGAAGTGGCAGATGGAGTTCAACCCGGAAAAGTGTGAGGTGGTAAACTTTGGAAGGACAAACTCCAAGGCAAAGTACAAAGTAAAAGGCAGGATACTTGGTAGTGTGGAGGACAGAGGGCTCAGGGGGTACATGTCCACATAATCCTGAAAATTGCCTCCCAGGTAATTAGCGTAGGTAAAAATGCTTATGGAGTGTTAGCTTTCATAAGTCGAGGGATGGAGTTTAAGAGTCGCGAGGTAATGATGAAGCTCTATAAAACTCTGGTTAGGCCACACTTGGAGTACTGTGGCCAGTTCTGGTCGCTTAACTATAGGAAGGATGTGGAGCATTGGAAAGGGTACAGAGGAGATTTACCAGTATGCTGCCTGGTTTAGAGAGTATGGATTATGATCAGAGATTAAGGGAGCTGGGGCTTTACTCTTTGGGGAGAAGGAGGATGAGAGGATACATGATAGAGTTGTGCAAAATATTAAGAGGAATAGACAGAGTGGACAGCCAGCTCCTCTTCCCCAGGGCTTTACTGCTCAGTACAAGAGGACATGGCTTTCAGATAAGTGGAGGGAAGTTCAAGGGGGATATTACAGGGCGGCGTTTCACTCAGAGAGTGGTTGGTGCATGGAATGGACTGCCTGAGTCTGTGGTGGAGGCAAATACACTAAATGACTTTTTTAATTGATTTTTCTTTTACCTTTCTACTATTACTACAACAAAATTAATATTAATACAGTGCAAGATAAACATAAAATAATATAATCAAATCAATGATTAAAAAACAAAATAAAATCATGCAAAGTTTGTATTCACACCCCCCGCACAGGAAAAAAATCTCCAGACCAACCACTGCAGGATGTAAAAAAATATTAATCGGAGCATTCAAAACCCCAAAACTGTAAATGATAATAATAACAATAAATTATAATGCCTACTGCCAAAGAGAGAGAAAAAAAGCTAAATGTAAGAGACTGAAAAGAAGACTTAATTGAAAGAGGAATTTTGAAAATATTGAAAATGTCCCCTCACCTTCTGAAACTTTATATCCGAATTCAGATGTGAGTAGTGAACTTTATTAAAGTCTAAACAGGATATAATATCAGTAAGCCATTCAGCAAGTGTGGGTGGTGCAACATCTCTCCACCTAAGAAGAATTTTCGTCTAGCCAAAACCGAAGCAAAATATTCTGTTCGACGGTTAGCCGGAATCAAATGTATATTTGCCTCACCCAAGGTAGCAAAAAGAGCAATCAGAGAGTTAGATTCTAAGTGTCAATTAAGAATATGGGATAAGGTTAAGTAAAAGTCTCTCCAAAATTCCTCTAGACCAGGTCAGGCTCAGTACATATCGATAAGAGAAGCCTGGCCCCCTTTACACTTGTCACAAGAAGGACTAATGTTATGGTAAAATCGGGACAATTTAGATTTAGACATGTGAGCCTATGTACAATCTTAAACTGTAAAACAGCAGTGACGAGCACAAAAAGAAGTTGAATTAACTGACTTACGAAATGAGTCCAGAACCGCAACAGATAAAATATAAACATTTCAGTCATGCTCCCAAGCCGTTCTAATTTTATCAAAGGGGGCACAACTTTTTTCTCAAGCATCGCAGGAAAATTGGACAATAAAGGATCAATGGAATGTCTAATGAAAAGATATCTAAAGAACTGGGCATTAGGTAGATTGAACTTTGCAGAAAGTCGTCGGAAAGTTTCGAAACGATTATCAATTAAAAGTTCTTAAAATGCCTAATGCCCTTTCTGTACCAATCATGAAATGTTGAATCTTGCATGGAAGGATAGAAAAGATGATTATGCAAGATAAGACTAGAAAGAGAGACAGCATGAAGGCCATTACAATTTCTAAACTAGGCCCACATTCTCAGAGTATGTCTAATAAGAGGATTAACAATTAGTGTAGGCAAACAACTAGGGAGTGCAGATCCAAGAAGTTCAGAAATAGAGTAAACCTCAGGGGAGGCTAACTCCATTGTCACCCATTTAGGACAATCAGATTGGTTACGAAAAAAGGACCAGAAAGTAAGATAGCGAATATTAGCCGCCCAGAGGTATAAACGGAAATTAGGTAAAACCATAAAAAAATGTTCTTCAGATTTTTTGAGGTAAGCTTTATTAAGTATAGAACGTTTGCCCTTCCATAAATAGGACAAAATAATGGAGTTTAAGGAGTCAAAAAAAGCTTTAGGAAAAATATGCAATAGATTGAAATAAGCATAAAATTTAGGAGGGATATACATTTAAATAACATTAACGCTACCTGCCAGAGACATAGATAAGTGTGACCACTGTGACAAACTCTGTTTTGTAGAGTTCCGAAGATAAGCACAATATTCACGAAAAAGATCCTTGAAATTCCTTGTAAGTGTAATACCAAAGAAAGCAAATTGATTATTAACTGCTTTAAAGGGATGTCACGAAATACTAATGTTTGAGATTCGTTATTAATTTGAAAGTGTTCACACTTGTGTAGATTGAGTTTATAGCCAAAAAGCTGGCGAAATTGATCTAGAAGTAAGAACATTGGGTAAGGAAATGCACGGATTTCACACGTGAAATTCAGGCGACTACGATATAGGTATATGGAGGAATTTAAGGTGGGGGGTATATATGGGAGGCAAGTTTTAAGGGTCAGGATAACATTATGGGCTGAAGGGCCTGCACTGTGCTGTACTATGCTATGTTCCATGCCTATGTACATTTGTCACGTGTGCTGAGTACGTTTTTTTCCGTGTCTCAAAGCTGGAGTGTGTGATGGGGCCGTGGAGTGTGGAATTCACTTTGTGTCTGACCAAGGCCGTGTGTGATGAGACGGTGTGGATGGAGCTTCACTCTGTGTCTGACCCCAGGAGTGTGTGATGGGGTCGTGGAGAGACGGATTCACACTGTGTCTGACCAAGGCAGTGTGTGATTGAACGGTGTGGATGGAGCATCACTCTGTTGCTCTCCACAAAACCATGTGATGTGACAGTGAGCAGCCTGAACTCATGATGGACTTTAGGGAGAAAGAGCTTCACTCTCTGTCTGACCTCTGTTGGGTATGATGTAAAAGCGTAATGTGTTTGTCCATTGGATTCTGTGAGGGGACACTCATATTGTGTTTCACTGCCGGAATTCGTGATAGGAGGGTCTGGTGTGTGTTTGTATCTGGCACCGGAAATGTGTAATGGGGAAGTTTGGAGGGCGCCTCAGTTTGTGTCTTACGCCGGGAGTTTATGATGGAACTCTGTTGAGGAAGCTTCACCCCGGGTCTGACCGTAGGACTGCGTGATGGGACGGTGTGGAATGAGGTTCACTCTGTGTCTGACCCCGGGAATGTGTGATGGGACGTTCTGGAGGGAGATTCACTCTGTCTGACTCCGGGAATGTGTGATGGGACGGTGTGGAGGGAGATTCACTCTGTGACTGACCCCGGGAGTGTATGATGGGACGGTGTGGAGTGAGGTTCACTCTGTGGCTGACCCCGGGAATGTGTGATGGGACGTTGTGGAGTGAGGTTCACTCTGTGTCTGATCCCGGGAGTGTGTGATGGGACGTTGTGGAGGGAGATTCACTCTGAGTCTGACCCCGGGAATGTGTTTTGGGAACTTCTGTGCATGACTGACATCGGGAATATGTGATGGGACAGGGCCGATGAGTTTCACTCTTTCTCTGGCCCTTCGAGTCTGAGAGATCGGACGGTTCGCAGCGAAATCCGGTAGTGTGTGTTGGGACGCTGAGGAGGTGACCGTATTCTATACCAACTGCAGGACGGACGGAGGGAGATTTTCTGATATATTCTTTTTTTTTAATTTCCAAAGCAATCTTGTTCCCAGGACTGAATCAGAAATAAAGAGAGGTGTTATTTCATAAAAAAACGTTTGAAACATCCCACGATGAAGCGAAGCAGATTTATTCAAACTCTGATTCAAATTTTCTTGTAATAAATGCTCGGACGCAAGATGTATGTGTCAGATCGACTGAAGATATATCCACACCTGAGTGAAGCTCTCTCCACACCATCCCATCACACACTCCCGGGGTCAGACACAAAGGTAATCTCCCTCCACACCGTCCCATCACACACTCCCGGGGTCTGACACTGAGTGAATCACCCTCCACACCGCCCCATCACACATTCCCGGGGTCAGACACAAAGTGAATCTCCCTCCACACCGTCCCATCACACATTCCCGGGGTCAGACACTGAATGAATCACCCTCCACACCGTCCCATCACACACTGCCGGGAAGAGAAAGAAAGTGTTCCGTATATCTTGATCGACCTCAATCATTAATGATAGCAATTTAATTTCACTGAATTTTGTTAACAAATCTGTCCGCGAGCATGACAGTTCATACTGTTTTGCAAAATGCCAATCCAAGGGAAACTTGGAGTCTTGCTAGTTTTTGAGGTGAGGGTTTGTCATGTGATTGTTACAGGCTCCGAGAAGGGCGTGTGCAGTGGCTTTTGTTTGGGGCTGAACAGGCTGTGGGAACATTGTGTGCAGTGGGATTAGTTTGCGGACTGCCGAGGACTGTGAGGAGAGGTTAGGCATTCGGAGCATTTTTGGGACAGAAAAAAGGTGTGCGGAGGGTTCGTGGGGCAGTTCGATTTGCTTGGGGACTGACGCAGTTCTGTGGGGAGAAAATGCGTCAGTCGGAGGACTTTGGGAACGGACACAGTGGGGAGGGAGTGCTGCACTGGGAATAATTTGGGACACATCGATCAATTGGGGGGGGGGGAGTGTGAGCAATTGGATTAGTTTGCGAACCGAGACGGGCTGTTGCTAGAGAGTATGTTGTTGAATTAACTCAGGTTTTTAGGGAGGAGGTTGGACAGTGTAAATACTTTGGAGACGGGCACGGGGCTCTGGTGTGAGAGTGGGAAGTGCGAGGGTTTTGGCGACCGACACGGGCCTGTGTGAAGATAGTCAGGCAGTGGGTGTACCTTGGGGACCTAAAGTGATCTGTCGGGTGAGAGTGGGAAGTGCGAGTATTTTGGGGTAGAGAAGGGAGGGTGGAAGAAAAGGAGAGCTGTAGTTATAGGAGACTCGATAGTTAGAGGTACAGACAGAAGGTTCTGTGGTCGTGACAGAGAATCCTGGATAGCTTGTTGCCTCCCGGGTACCAGTATCAGGGATGTCTCTGATCTCGTGCCCAGCATTGTGATGTGGGAGGGTGAGCAGCTATATATCACGTTTCTCATCGGTACCAATGACGTAGGAAGAAAGATTGAGGTGGTCCTGAAGAATGAGTATAGAGAGCTTGGTAGCAAGTTAAAATCAGGACAATGAGTACAGTCATTTCAGGATCGCTACCTGCGTCACGTGCCCGTGATGCTCTGGAGGATGCACACATGGCTGAAGATCTGGAGTAGGGAGCATAATTTCAGATTTTTGGATAATTGGGACCTCTTCTGTTGCACGTGGCACGCACAAGAGAGAGGTGTTAAATCTAAACTACAGGGGTATCCAATATAATTGCAGGGGGCTTTGCCAGGTATTGGAGCGGGGGGGGGGGCAGTTAAACGAGATTTGCAGGGGGATGTGAACCAGAATGGCAGAGCAGATAGTGGAGGGGTGGTGAAAATAAATGATGTTAAAAGTTCATGGTAGGTAAGAAATAGAAGGGTTGTGTGTGGTGGTAATAAGCTTCTGATGTGTGTCTATTGCAATTCAAGGAGGATTGTGGGGAAGGCTGCCAAGCCGAGGGCGTGGATTGACACATGCAATTATGACATTGTAGACATTAGTGAAACTTGGCCTCAGAAGTGGCAGGACAGGCAGCTTAGTATTCCAGAGTTCCGATGGTTCAGACTTGATAAACGCAGAAGGATGAAGGGTGGGGTGATGGCATTGCTGGAGAGGGAAAATGTTACAGCAGTGCTCAGGCAGGGCATTAGAGGGCTAGTCTACCGAGGTCATATGGGAGGAGCACAGCTGAGAAACAGGAAAGTTATGACCACATTAACGGGTTTGTATTATAGACCACCCAATAGTCAGCGAGAACTGGTGGAGCAAATCTGCAGAGAGATAGCAGACAACTGCAGGAAATATAAAGCTGTGATAGTAGGGGATTTTAATTTCCCACATATTGATTGGCACTCCCATTCTGTTAAAGGTTTAGAGGTGTTAGAGTTTGTAAAATGTGTTTAGGAAAGTTTTCTAAATCCATATGTAAAGGTAATGACGAGGGAGGAAGCAACATTTGTTCTCCGATTTGGAAACAAGTTAAGACAAGTGACGGAAGTGTGTGCAGGGAAGCACTTTGTGTATAGTGATGATAACGCCATTAGCTTCAACTTGACCATGGAAAAATATAGATCTTGTACTCGGATTGAGGTACTAAACTGGGGAAAGGCCAAATTTGAAGAAATGCGAAAGGATCTAAAAAGCGTAGATTGGGACAGGTTGCTCTCTGGCAGGGATGTGATTAGCAAGTGGGAGTCCTTCAGAGCAGAAATTTTGAGAGAGCAGTGTCTGTATGCTCCTGTCAGGGTTAAAGGAAAAATGAATAAGAATACGAAAACTTGGTTTTCAAGGGATATTGGAAATCTGATAAATAAGAAGAGAACCATAAATGACAAGTCTAGACAAACGGAGCAAATAAGGCGCTTGAGGAGTATAAATGTGCAAGAACATACTTAAGAAATGAATCAGGCGTGCTACAGGAAGCCATGAGGTTGCTTTGGCAGTCAAGTTGAACGATATTACTTTTAACTACTTGGGTTAAAAGAGGCACGACTGCGCAGGGGCGTGAACTCGGCGCGGATTAGATGAAATATCTACAAGAAAAAATGAATGTTGAAAGGGTTGGACAGAGTAGATGCGGAAAGGCTGCTTCCCTTGGTGGTTGAGGCCAAGACAAGAGGCCACCGTCTTAGAAATAGAGTGTACCCATTTAAAACAGAGTTGAGGAGAATTTCTTTTAGCCAGAGGGTCATCAATTTGTGGAATTCGTTGCCACATACAGCTGTGGATGCCCGATCATTTAAGGTGTTTGACGATGAGATTGATAGGTATCTAATTAGTCCGTTTATCAAGGGATATAGGGAAGAAGCCCGAAAATTTAACTAGACGAGAGAATGGTTTAGTTCATGGTGGAGTGATAGACCAGACTCAATGGGCCGAACGGCCTACTTCTGCTCCTTTGTCCTTGGATATTGTGATTCCATCATGTAAATCATTGCTGTACAACATAAACATAAGCGGTGCCAACACCGACTCCTGCGGAACACAACCAGTCACTGGCAGCCGAGCAGAAAATGATCCTGTTATTCCCACTCACACCCCTCAACGTGACACCGTCACACCGCTCACTGTAGCACCAACACACGATTCACCGTGACGCCAACACCCCGCTCACCATCTCACTCAGCGTTACAGATCCGTCAGTGTCAGATTGCATCCAATACCGGAGCCTTTTGAAAAAATATCAGGACATGAACAGGACCCAGCATCAACTGCAACTCCACGAGCTGTATGCCTTAAAACCCTTAAAACCCTTAAAACCAGGAAATCCGAGATTCCCGACTGGATCCAAGGACCTGTCTCAAGAATGTTTCGGCCCTCAACAACAACGTCTCCATCTTCATAAGCAAATTGTTTGTCGTCGAAAGCAAGCACTCCATCCTTGAAAACAAATTGCTGGTCCTGGAAAACATCCTCTCCGTCCTGAACTCTGATCTCTCTGATCAGCATCAAACGCAAACTGATCTCCGAGGCAAATTCAATGACCGCGAAATGAAGTGCAAAAATCTCAGCCAAACCAAGACTGAAATCTGTAAACTGCTGAGCATCAGAAATGCTGAGGAAATATCAGAAATTTTCCCGCACCTAATCAGAAGGCAGAGAGGGAGGGGAGGGTGTCGTCTCTGGCTGTTCTCGGGAAAGTGCGCTGAGACGTGCGGCGAGACCGCCACCTCGTGTCTGAACGCTGGCTGTGCGTCAGGGAACCTGCTGTCTCAACCCGGGAGTGCGTTATTGCGGCGCCACAGGGAAGCTTCACTCTGCGTTCACAGGACGAGCAAAGAAGCTCTAATCCCCAAAATGAGTGATGTAACCGTGTTGTGGGAGCTTCGCGCTGTGTCTGAACCCGAGACTGTGTGATGGGACTGTGTGGAGCTAGTTACACTCTGTGTCTGACCCGGGCAGTGTGTGATGGGACGGTGTGGAGGCAGATTCACTTTGTCTCTAACCCCGGGATTTCGTGATGTGACACTGTGGAGGTAGTTTCACTCTGTGTCTGACCCGGGCAGTGTGTGATGGGACGGTATGGAGGCAGATTCACTTTGTCTCTAACCCCGGGATTTCGTGATGGGACACTGTGGAGGGAGATTCACTCTGTGTCTGACCCCGGGAGTGTGTGATGCGAAGCTGTGGAGGGATCTTCACTCTGTGTCTGACCCCTGTTGTGTGTGATGGGACTGTGCGGCGGGTTCCTCATTCTGCATCTGACACTCAGCGGATGTAATGAGTAATTCACTGTTCTTGCTTCTGATTTCCAGAGCAAACATGTTCCAAGGATTGGATCAGAAATGAAGACCTGTGTTATTTCATTTCCTCGTTTGAAAGTTCTTACCAGGGGGCGAAGCAACTCTGTTCTATCGCTGATTCAAAACTTCTTCAAATAATTTCAGAGGAGAAAGAGGTATGTGTCTGATGGACAGATAATATATCCAGATCAGATTGAATCTTCCTGCACACCGTCCCATCACACACTCCCGGGGCCAGACACAGAGTGAATCTCCCTCCACACCGTCCTATCTCACACTCCCGGGGTCAGACACAGAGTAAATCTCCCTCCACACCATCCTATCTCACACTCCCGGGGTCAGACACAGAGTGACGCTCCTTATATTGTGATCGAATTCAATCATTAATGATTGCAAATTAATTTCACAGAATTTTATTAACAACCGTGTCCGCGGCCAAGACGGTTTATACTGGATTGGAACATGCAAGGCGGGGTGAGATTTGGGGTCAGGCCTGATTTTCGAAAGGGATTGAGTAGTGGGATTAATTCTGGGTACAGGCACATGTCTGTGGGGGAGGCGCGGTACGGGGAGCTTTTGGGTGCTGCCTCTATTCAGTGGTGAGAAGTGGGTCACTGCGGATATTTTGGGGACAGAAACGGGTCTATGGGGAGAGAGTAAGACAGTAGGAATATTTTGTGTCCTGGTATCCCCGTAGGAAGGGACTGGACATTGTGATTAATTTGTTGACCGGCGCAGTCTATGTGAAGAATATGGAAAGCGGGAGTGTTTCGCGGACTGTGGTCTGTAGGTCAGCTGGGAGAAAATGTGTCTGTGGGAGTGTTTGGGGAGGGACACTGTGGACACGGAGTGGGGTACTCCGATTAAGTTGGGACTGACACGGGTCTGTGGGGTGAGATTAGGCAATGCGATTAGTCTGTGACCGAAACGGGCCCTTGGTAGAGCGCGGACAGTTGGTTTAATCTGTGGGCTGACATGGGCAGTGGGAAGAGAATGGGAAGTGAGAGTGTTTTGGTGATTGACACAGGTCTGCAGGGAGAAGGTTGGACAGTGGGATCATATTGGGGACAGATTGAGGGCTGATGGGTGAGAGTGGGAAGTGCAAGTATTTTCGGGACAGACACGCGGCATTAGGACAGAGAGAGTCAGTGGGAGTATTTTGGGGATAGAGACCGGGCTGTGAAGAGACTGGAGCAACATGATGAAATTGGGGACTGGCAGGTTTCCATGCGGGGTAAAGACGGCTTTGGGAGTATCTTGGGGACTGCCATTGGGCTGTGGGGAGATGCTGTGGCTCTGGGAGTAAGTTGGGGTGTGACAGGTTACTGTGAGGAGAAAGTGTGATCGTGGGGTTATTTTGGGGACTGAAAATGCTCTGAGGGTAGAGCGTTGGGCAAAGGATTATTCGGGGACTGACAGTGTCTCGGAGAATGGGTGAGTGCGATTATTTTAAAAACTGGAACAAGTATGTTGGGAGAGAGAAGGTCAATTGGAGTATTTTGGAGACTGACACCGGTCGGTGAGTAGAGACTGAGTCAGGGGGAGTATTTTGGGGACTGACAGCGGTCGGTGTGTAGAGATTGAGTCAGTGGGAGTATTTTGGGGACTGACACCAGTCGGTGAGGAGAGACTGAGTCAGTGGGAATATTTTGGGGACGGACACCGGTCGGTGAGGAGAGATTGAGTCTGTGGGAGTATTTTGGGGACTGACACAGGTCGATGAGGAGTGATTGAGTCAGTGGGAGTATTTTGGGGACTGACACCGGTTGGTGAGGAGAGATTGAGTCAGTGGGAGTATTTTGGGGACTGACACCGGTTGGTGAGGAGAGATTGAGTCTGTGGGAGTATTTTGGGGACTGACACAGGTCGATGAGGAGAAATTGAGTCAGTGGGAGTATTTTGGGGACGGACACCGGTCGGTGAGGAGAGATTGAGTCTGTGTGAGTGTTTTGGGGACTGACACCAGTCGGTGAGGAGAGATTGAGTCAGTGGGAGTATTTTGGGGACTGACACCGGTCGGTGAGGAGAGATTGAGTCAGTGTGAGTGTTCTGGGGACTGACACCGGTCGTTGAGGCGAAATTGAGTCAGTGGGTGTATTTTGGGGACTGATACTGGACTGTCTGCTGGAGTTGTTTTGTCCCTTTTGAAACTCTTTACCCTTCCTTCACAGGAAAACGGTCTCTAACGTCGTGTACAAGGTGAACTCTGGAAAGTTCGAATGCAATGAATGTAAATCCGGTTGGCTTGGCAGTTGCAAAAATGATCAGCACCGTTTCATTTGTGAGAAGCCCGCACCTTTGCGTCCGGATATTCCTGAAAAGATCCGGGATCTTTGTCAAAAGTCCGTGTAGCCGACGTAAATCAAGTGACATTATTCTCTAACCACAATTCCTGCTCTCTCACCGACTCTGACAACCGAATCAGTTCTGCCCCTTGCCCCTACCCTATACTCCTTTCTCTACCTATGGCATTCTTTTTCGCTATCTTGCTCTCTCTTTACACTCCTACTTCTGATCTCTCTGTCATAACTTCTTCCCATCCATCTTCCAATACTTCATCCCCATTTTCCTTCCCGTCACTTTCCTGCCTCCCGCTCCCAGCATCGAAGGACTGCATCGCATATCCGTAACTTATCCGCCCTGAGCTTTGTATCTTTGTATGATCAATACGTGAGAAGTATGTAAAACTAATGTAAGGTGCAAAAAGATAAAACAAAAGTCCCGCAAAAATGTCGTGGCGGTGCTCCTACATTCAAATCTGTGATGCGTAGGTGAAGAAAGTGTTCCAGGATCGTTGAGCTTTCACTCTTCTGTGTCTCTTTCCCGATGGTAGTAATGAGCAGGGAGGTGGTCCCCGGGGTGAGGGGCCTCACTGATGGATGCCGCCGTGTCGAGGCATCGCATCTTGAGGATGTCCTCGAGGCTGGGGAGGGTTGTGCCCATGATAGAGCTGTTTGATTCTACACCACTGACACGCCTCTGGTGACCTTGTGCATTGAAGCCTCCACACCAGGCGGCGATGCAACAAGTCGGAATGCTCCCAGCGATCACTTTCTCGTCTTCAATGAAAGAGCAAATCCTCTCCAACTTCAAGCACTGTAATTCCTTCTGCAACGAGAGATCTATGGTGGTGATGGGAAGTGTAGAGTATTGCTTGGAATACACTGAAACGTAGACTCGAAATAAACAAGACGACAGTAAAGACATCTAAAGTTTGTATCACAAAGGATAGTTCTCGAAATGAATTTCCTACGGTTGAGCACTGAGTGCTCAGCTCGGTGACGTCAACGGCGGACTTTCCATAAAGCAATGTTGACGAGCAATAATGAGTCTAAAAGGGAAACTGTCAGCTCTCCACACTCCGGGGAATGGGCGTGCCGGCTTTTGGAAGCCTGGCGCTGTCCAGTCGGGAGCATGACACCTTCTCCGTGTTTGCATGAATGTGTTCTACATTCTTCCTATGAAGAGGCAACCAGAACGAAACACAATACTCCAAGTGTGTTCTAAACTCATGGCTCTTAAACTCAGTCCCCTGACTTGTGAAGGCCCACAAAAGTCAGACCATGACATATAGGAGCAGAAATAGGCCATCGAGCCTGCTGCGTCAGTTTATCATGCGTGATCCATGTCCGTCCCCCCACCCCCAATCTTCTGCCTTTTCACCTTCATGCCCTGACTAATCAAGAATCTATCAACCTCCGACATCAATACACACACTGTCGGTTTCCACAGCCGCCTGTGTAACTCATTTCACAGGTTTACCATACCCTGGCTGAACACATTCCTCCCAGTAACAGCTCTAAAAGGACGCATCTTCATTACGATGTGGGTCCACCGGTCTCGCCATGGGGAACCTTCTCTCCACATCAACTTTTTCGAAGCCTTTGAACATTCGATCGATTTCAACTACAACCCTCTTCCCAGAGCCCCCTCATTCTACAAACGCTCCAGATCTGATAAGCGTTTCGATCCCGGAATCATTCCCGTGACCTTCCTTTCAACCCTTCTCAATGCCAAGCTCATCTAGCCGGTGTAGATAATGGACCGGGAACCGCCCACAGTATTTCCAAGTGAGGCCTCACCAGTGCATTCCAAGACGCAATGTTAACGAGCGATAATTGTCAGTCTGACCCTTATAGGGAAAGTGTCAGATCTCCAGACTCCGGGGAATGGGCGTGCCGGCTTCTGGAAGCCTGGCGCTGTTCAGTCGGGATCATGACACCTTCGTGTTTGCATGAATGTGTTGGTCCCACCAGGACAGATCCACTGAGATGCTGACACCCGGCAACACAGCAACCTAAAATCAGACCATGAGATAGAGGAGCAGAATCAGGCCATCGAGTCTGCTGAGCCATTTCATCATGTCTGACCCAGGTCCCCCTCGGCCCCAGTCTCCTGCCTTTCCACCGTATCCCTTCCTGGTCTGAGTAATCAACAACCTGTTCAACTCTGACTTCAATATATCTAAAGTCAGACTCCACAGCCGCCCGTGCTACCCATTCCACAGACTTACCACACTGTGAGGAAATACATCCCTCCTGTGATGGGATCTTAAGTTTCATTCCCTTTGTTCATTCATTGTTCATTAAGTTTCATTCCTTTTAAGGAGAGAGAGAGTGAGAGAGAGCGAGAGAGAGATAGAGAGAGAGAGAGAGAGAGAGAGAGAGAGAGAGAGAGAGAGGAGAGAGAGAGCGAGCGAGAGAGAGAGAGAGAGAGAGAGAGAGAGAGAGAGAGAGAGAGAGAGAGAGAGAGAGAGAGAGAGAGAGAGAGAGAGAGACGAAATACAGTTTTAGGAAAAGCAGATGTCTTCAACTGCTGCCCGAGTTGCTATGGAGAGAGAGGAGGAGTTACATGATGGACAGCTGATGTTCAGTGTGTGTCAGGTCGACTGTCTTTCTGGCAGATAAACAGAAGAGACTCACAGAGGCCGGTGACGAAGGAGTCACTGGATGAACTCTTCTAGTGCACACGAGGGTGGTTTGAGGATCGATCAAGTGAGATTGATCAGAGGCCGTCACAGTGAGTGCAAGGGTGACGCTGTGCAAACTACCGGTGTGTTTAACCCTGGCCTGGGTGAGTAGATTTTCCACTGAAGTAGGTACCCTTAGGGGAGTCACATTTGACTAACTTGAAGAATTCAGAGGAGAACGGCAAGACCGACGACCCCTGTTTATTCAGATTACAAATACCTCTCTCTCACCTCAGTTCTGTGGATTGAACTGAACATTCTTACAGACCATCGTCAGACTGTAACTCTTCCCACACGAAATCGAATGAGTTTGGGAAGAATAATTTCGAACAGTTCACAAGATAAAGTTCAGCATAAAGTTACAAGAATACCGATGAAAAGTTCAGGGAGCATTGGTTCTGAAATTATCTCTGAATGAAACAACCTTCAGATATCTAACAAGTCCAAATCACTGAATCTGTTCGCATCCTCAGAGTAGTGTGTGAGGATATATTTGCCAAAACCAGTAAACATTCACATTGTCGGACACATCACTAAATCTGTTCACATCCCCAGAATGGTGTGCGAGGGCATATTTGCCGACAGCGCCCTAAATCTGCGTAATCCCAGAAATCAGTCCTCTCTCCATACACACTGATTCTCCATCATGCATAATAAATTATCTCAGAGGGAATCATTTCAAATCGATCAGAAAATGACTGCTTCGACGTTAAAATCAGCACGAATCTCAAAATGCAGCTGCAATTCCAGATCATTTGACACACACAGACCTGTTCACCTCCATATTAGACAACAGACGCCTAAATCTGCGCACATTCCCAAGTCCGTATCCAACCATAAATCTGTGCGCATGACCGAGTAAGAGCTCGACCTAAATCCATATGCACCCCAATTCTGACGACAAACCCACATGCACGCTGGATTATCCGAAATCACGAGTCCGGTCAAACAGTTCACAAAATAGCTTCGCATTCAAAAATCTAAAACAAACTTCCGAATTCTATTAGTAAAGTATATGTAAGTGAAACAACATTGTAATTCGTCAAGCCCCCCACCCCCCAATACACCGACACACCCAAATCCGTGCGTACCTAAACTCGCTGCGCACATGTCAAAATCTCGGAGAACCCCCAATTCCGAGTCCGCCCCTATATGTACAATTGTTTATCCTTTTCAGAGAAACATCTCAAACATTTCACAAGATAGCTAAATCTACGTTAAAAAAATAACAAGAACAAGGCTCAACGTTAAAGTGCATTATTTATCCGAGTATCTGTAAAATAAGCAATTTGAATTTTGGCATTATACCCAATTCCTCCGACAACCAAAATCCACATGTACTCCCAAATCCGTATGCACACCCAAATGGGTGCGCGCACCGAACGTGTCAACACCTCCCACTTACAGATTAGGTTATCCGAGAGGAGAAATCATTTCAAATAGTTCAGAAAGTAGCAATTTCCAACTTAAAAATCGTAGCAAGAGCAGCGTAGAAAACTGGAAGTGTATTTATTAATAAAGTATCTATCAATTAAACAACCGTGAGATTTGTCAGGACCCCAAATCCGGAAGCATCGAAGACCGTGTACCTCACCAAACCTGCTGATACTCACGTGTACACATTTGATTTCCCCAAAGGAAGGATCGCTTTTGAGTGACAGCGTTCACCTTAAAAAAATCGCGAGGACCAAATACATACTGACGTCCTGTGCACCCATATTGGTTTGTGCAATTTAGTGCAATTAGAGAGCACCATCAAAATCCAAATCCACACACCACTGTGCACAAGTACTCCGCGAAACTCACCTAAAATGACCTCATCTGCATGAAACCCAAAATCCGGTGATTTCAGTAAATCTGTTCGCATCGCAAATCGGTTGCCACCCATATATGCCGAAGCACCCCTAAATCTGCGCAAACCCAAATTCGGTGCGCACCCCAAACCCTCTAACACCCGAGAGGCATAAGGGATTATCAATGACCGTCTCGTGGTTAGCAAGCCATGTGTGCGCCAAAGTCCTTTTGCAGATCGGCGACACACCGATCAACCCAAATCCGTGTGCAGCCCCGTATTCAAGACTACACTAAAATCCGGATCACTAATCCTGCAGCCCCACATCTGCGCACATCCTCAAATACCACAGGCATATTAGAAGACCCAGACGGATAATCATTGTTAACAGAAAATGGCTGTCTGTTAAAAACCACCACGTCACCAAATCGATATGCACTCACAAAAACGTGGAGATTCTACCCTACATTTGCTATCCCTAAAAAGGTGCGCACCCTTACATCAGAGCACTCCCCTAAATCAGGTTGCAACCCTTTATTAGAGAACACTCCTAAATCCAGGCACAACCCCAGATCCACATGAACCACAAGACCGTGTGCAACCCATATTCATCGACAAGAAATAAAATTGCGCAATCGTAAGTTCAGTGCACACCCTAAACCCGCGGACTCCGCCACTTGTACATCAGATTTTCCCGGAGAAACAATCAATAAAATACAATGGAAAAAGTGGCAGCCTCGATATTAATAATCCGGACGCAAATTTTGATCAGTCAACTCAGCAAATCTATCTGTGTCCCATGACTGAAAAAGGCAACCCAAATCAGCGAACATCACCATGCTCAAGTGCATCGTCAAATTGGTGCGCATCACCAAATCCATGTGCATCGTCAAATTGGTTCTCATCACCAAATCCATGTGCATCGTCAAATTGGTTCTCATCACCAGATCCATGTGCATCGTCAAATTGGTGCGCATCACCATGCGCAGCCCAAACACGCTGAAACCTTCACATTCATTTGTGGGGCTCGTTGTACACAGATTTTGTCTGTTTTTTTTTTCTTTTGAGATAATCTAATTAGTGCGTGTGCGTCCACGGTTTTGAAGTTGTGGGGATTTTTCACGTATTTGCGGTGCCTGCGGTTTGAAAGTGTGCCGAATCTCAAAGTTGTTTCATTTCGATCACGTGAATAATGAATTTAATTTGAAATTTGACGTGAATTATTTTAAATGATACTTCCTCTGGGATAATCTAATGTGCAAGTGGTTTTCTCCGCGGGTATGATATTCACATGAATTTTACGGTGCGTTCCTAGTTGATGGAGCCCGTATTTGAGGTGTACATGGATATGGGACTGTGTACATGTAATCACGGATTTGGGGTGAGATAAAGATTTAGGCTTGTTGGCGCATTTGAAGTTGCACATTAACTTTGGGCTGTGTGCGGATTTTAATGTCGAGGAATGAATTCTTGAAAGAATTCTAAACTTCATGTCAGGATGTCAGCGGCATTGGGGGGCGCACTGAATTGGGTCGTGCAGATATTGGGCATTTTCGGAGAATAAGGGGTGCACACTGCTATGGTGTGAACTTGGATTTGGGAATACGCACGGATTTAAATTTGAATCCACAAATGTATGTGGTGAGCGCTGAATTTGGGTGTGCGTAGATTTAGGGTTTGGCAGCAAATACGCACAAGGATTTGGGGATACGCGCCAATTTAGGGGTCTGTAGTCAATTACGGGGACGTAATTAGATGATGTGATGTTCGTATATTCCGGGGGCTGTTTGTTTACCAATCAATAGTTGCAATCATATTTTCGGGTGGGGCGAATTTTAATTGTTGGAACAGCCATATTCTGAACTGTTGGACAGGAATTCTTCTTTAGAGTTATCTATTATATATGTGGTGTGTCAGTGTGTTTGGAGTGCGCACTGATTTGGTGATATGCACACGTTTTGTGGATTCACGGCGGGCTGTTTTGATTTATCGAAGCAAAGCCTCTGCTAAAGTAAATTCCGATAATCCGGAGCGCTGGGCAACTCTACAGACTATTGGTCTAATTCTTCATCAATACTGTAACATACTTAAAACTTAAAGGTACTGCGCTGCGCCTTTAGAAATTAGTGCAATTTAAGAGAAGGCGAAAAAAACAACCGCCGGTGAGATTTCAGGAAGAAACTTAGACATCACTCGAAATTTAGTCTCAAACATGCACACACTTAGATTTGGGTGTGTTGGCGGGTCAAGATTTGCACACGAATGTGTTGAGTGCGGATTATTGACGTCGACGATGCCATTTTCTCAACTGTTTCGAATGCATCTTGCTCGGAAAAATCTCATGGGCATGTGGGGTTGTCAGCGGGTTTAGGGTGCGAGCTGCATTGGGTATTGGGTATTGCGTGTCAGCTAAAATGGGTTGCACAGGGTCTTGGGGTGCACATGGATGCACACGGCTTTTGGGGTTTGTTCTTGTTATGGGGATGCGCTCGTATTTGGGGATAACATATTTGGGGGTTTGTCGGCGAATATGGAGTCGCCACATTTTTGTGTGTGTATCTGGGAGTTCATGAGGATTCGGGTTGTTCGGCAGATTTGGTGATGTGCTCCCGACCTTTGGGATGCGTGGAGCAGTTAATGACAAGGCAGCCATTTTGTGTTTGAAATGATTCTTCGTCTGAGTCGCCGAATGTGCGTCCTTACTTGGGGAAGTACGCAGATTTTCTGACTCACAAGCATTTTCGAGATACGTGCATACTGCTGCTGGGTATGAGGGTGCACATGCATTTGACCACCGTTGACCGTGATGATAATGTTGTTGTCTCTGGAGACTTAACACTGACCAGTGTGATAATGTAACAGCGTGTCCCGGTCATTCACAGGAATGCATTCCTAAGACAACCATATTTTAACTTTCTCTCCTGTGTATAGCATTCAACTGGAGATTTACCCAACTCCTGAATGCGATTAGATGAATCAAAGGTATATGCAGACTTGTATGCTGTACATTACGGCCCAATATAACTGAGCACCTAACAAAACGGGGTGGGGGGGATTGATTAGACCAAATGCTGGAGAAACATCTCAGGCCAAGCAGCATCTATGGAAAAGAACACAGTCGACGTTTCGGGCTGAAGCCCTTCAGCAGGACTGGAGGGCAAAAAGAGTAGAGGAGTAGATTTGAAAGGTGATGTGAGGGGAAAGAGAAACGCCAGACGACAGGTAAAACTTGGAGGTGGATGGATGAAGCAAAGTGCTTGGAATTAGATTGCTGAAAGAGACAGAAGGCTATGGAGGAAAGAAAAAAATGAAGCAAGGGGAGCTGGACCATAGGGAGGCTATAGCGGGCAAGGAGATATTAAGAGAGAGAGACAAAGGGGTAGAAAATGGTGAAGGAGAGGTTTGAGAAAGAAATGTTCATGCCATCAGGTTGGAAGCTAACCAAAAGGATTATAAGCTGTTGTTCCTCGCACCTAAGTGTGGCCTTATCGTGATAGTGGAGGAACTCATGAATGGACATATCGGAAAGGGAATGGGAAGTGGAATTAAAATGGGTGACCACTTGGAAATACCGCCTGTTCGGCGGATGGAGTGTAGGTGCACAAACCCCCAATTGGTTTGCATCCCTTTATCGGAGAAGAAACCCTTAAGTCTGCGCAAGTTCCAATTAATTTCGCATCTCAAACCCATGTGTACCCCAAATACGCACACATCCTCAAGAAAGAGCGCACCCAAAATCCACGTGTGCATCGAACCCGCTGGGAACCTCAAATGCGTTTTACGTAATCCCAGAAAATAATCATTTCGAACAGTACACATGATGACTGCGTAAGTAACTGTGCCTCGCAAATTTGTTGGTGACGTCCTGAATCTGCTCTATCCCCAAATCGGCGCGCACCCTAATCACTCTGACACGTCCCAAAGCATAATCTCAGAATGCGAATCATTTTAAAGAATTCAGAAAATGCCGGCCTGGACAATAAAGATTCACATATGCCCCAGAATACATTTGGAGATCAACCACTACACAAAAGTATGGTTGTACAGCAAATCTGCGTGGAGTCACATATTCAACCTCGCACCCCTATACCGGCGCAATCGGAATTTCAGTCTGCACCACAATCCCGTTGACATGCACACATGCACATTAGCTTTTACCAGAGCAAGGATCACTTCAAACCGATCACCAAATTGCCGCCGCCACCATGAAATAACCAGTATACTGTTGGACATTAAAATATATATCTATTATGAAAGTATCTGTGAATGATGCAAAATTTAGACACGTCACAACTCCAAATCCACAGACACCAAAACTCTGTGAGATCTCAGAATTTCGAAAGCATCCCTATAAATCTGCGCAATCCCCAGACTCCTGCGCCTGAGTATCGACCTGGGCAGATGGTGTGGCTTTCATCCAAAGTCATCCTTCTCTAAAACGAGCCTAAGAAACTCGCCCCTCGCTTCCTGGAACCTTTAGATATATATATGAAAGAAAAGAAAAAGTAAAAGGCGCCAACATCAAAGTTCAGTCAGTTTCGTGCACCGTTCGGCCCCTCGTCACTTTTCTCCGACCTCCACGTCCTGGGACCACCCCGCTGTTCAACCAAGCAGTGCAGCGCACGTCCGCCTTCCTCGGCGTCCCCTTCCCTCCTCTCCTGAAAACCCGGGACACCCCTCCCCCAAGCTCCCAGCCTCATTGGTTAGCAATGAACAAATGTATAACAAATGAATACAATCCCCACGGCAGCAAGTCTAAAGCTAAACAACTGCGAGAGAAACGCTTATCAGACAAAGAAACATTCCCACTCTTAACCAACCAAAGATGCCCTTTTGAGTAACATACAGAGGACATTGTACGGAAGTACTGTATAGCCGCTGTCTTGCCTTCATTATAACCGCATCGATATGCTGGCACCGGGTTATGTCCTCAGAGATCTTAACACCCATGAACTGGAAACTGCTTCTTCTCTGCACTTTTGATTCCCTCCCCCGCCTCCCCCCCGATGAGGATCGGTATCTCCATCCTTCCTGAAGTCCACAATAATCTGTTTTCCTCTCTCTGACGTTCAGTGCAGGGTTGTTGCTGTGACACCACACATTGGCGTATCTCGCCCCTGTTCGCTCTCTCGTCTCCATCTGAGATTCGACCAGCAATACTTGCAATATCAGGAAATTTATATGTGGTATTTGATGTGCATATTTGCTGATTCGATATGCACTTGAATGTAAGGACGATCGAGGGATATGGACATGGTAGGATGGAGGGATTATAGTTTGAGTGCCTTTGATTTACTTTTTAGCTGGTATGGCAATACATTGTCGGCCGAATGGCCTTTTCACGTGCTGTATATTTTTAGGCTCTATGTTCTATGATATCTGTAAAAGGCTTCTCAATTTTCTTTCCATATGTAAAAACACGCGTTTGCAGCTCTGGGTTCCAGTGGCGCAATCGGTTAGCGCGAGGTACTTATATGGCAGTACGCGGCAGAGAAATGGCGAGTCTGTGTGTTCGAGCCTCACCTGGAGCACTCGTGAGTTTTAATGCTTGCAGTGCCCGGGTGACTAGGCGTCTCTCAAGCTGACCATCCCACTGAAATGTTTCATTTGATTCAACACGCACTTCCCATTGTTGAAAGTGGTGAAAGAACGGACCCTACCCTTCCTGAAGGAATAGTTATGAAAACTCTCACTACAACTCACCTTCGTTCGTTGTGCTGTCGGGTAAACTCAATATTTACCTGTTTCGGTGAATTGTTTCAGACACAGGCGAAAAAAAGAGAGATATTAATCGTAGCCTCAATGGCCACAATTGGAATCGAAATGCTGATCTATCTCTCTCTGTCTTTCTCTCTCTCTCTCTCTCAACATGAATTTGTATTCTTTCTGTACCGAATTATAAAATAATTCTCACATGTCCCGAATTCACCAAGCCTCTGTTAAAGAGACGACACCTTCCTCGATTCTACTGACGTCCTTTTGGCTGGAGAGTGACTTCAGAGCTGATCGACTTGACGCTCCGTTCCTGAAGGCTGTGGTTACCGATATAATTTGCCTTCACAATAGGTCGGTTAATTGTTCGTTAATGTCTTGCTCTGATTGCGATCCGACAGAACCGATTGGACGGTGTTCATTAATGAAACATCAGTGCGATGGTGTATCTGCTGTCAGTGTGGACTCGGTGGGACGATTGGCCGTGATTCGTTACCATACAGCTGGCATTATCTCACAAGTAACCCTGGCTCGTAACGCGTTCTGTTGTTTATAAATGTATCGGCAAATGGTTCACTCACTTGTTTCAATTAACTTGTAATCTGAGGTGAAGAGAACGGACGAGAGACAGGATGAGAAATCTTAAAAGGCACTGTTAACATTCGCAGGTGAGCCGGAGCGCCAACGACAATAACTCACTGAAAGTAGCTGAATAGGATGATGGGTACTGGTCACGAGTAGTCGAGGCGCTGAGTTCTGGTGTGAAGTAGTTACTCTGCACTTTCATGAATCTCTAGTTTAATCGCACCTGAAGTGTTGCAATAAAACTATAGAGAAAAAAAAAGTTCTGGAGGTTTTGGACGGTGGTATACAAGGATATTGCCTAGATAACGGGAAATCGGGCAGTCTTTGGATTTTCTCAGCGGCAGTTGTTGAAATGGGGTTGTGGGCTGGGGCGGCGCATAGCCGCTTGGGAGTTGTAGTCATTGTGGTGAACGACATATACCTGTCTGGACACGGCCCCCCCGCTGACTGCTTCTGTGGTAGTCACTTGCTGCTTGTGCTTTCTTCCAGCCAATAAAAGCCTACCTTAGCTCACGTCTCCGAGAGTTATTGATGGTGCATCAGTCCTATTGCGTTTGTTCCTAGTTCGCTCCTCAACACTGTTCCTGATCCACAACAAACACCGCCCGAAGAGACTAACCGCGGGCTGGCGACCTACCGACTGCGGCAAATCGATCAACTCCAAAATGGCGAAGGAGCAGAAGTGGTTGGGCTGAGATTGGGGCAGATGTGCACGCGGCCTGTCGTTGCTCAGATCCAACTTTTCCCCCAGCTGTCAGAGGCCGAGGTGCCTGTCGCCAAATATGAATTCACACGACGGTCAGTTCATATGAACGTCAGTCAGTGAGAGTGATCTTCTACACAGTTAAACAAAACCATGTTAGTTTCTTCTCTTCCCAGTGGGAGAAGAGCCCATGAAATCAATGGACCTATGTCGGCATGACAGTTCTCTTATTAACGGTACTTTACAGCTGGATAAAATTAATTTCGTGATGTTTAGAACCGACCTGGCGAATTCTGTTGCTGAGTTGTCACATCAAACTGTGGAAATTGAAAGTATTTTGAAACCTGCAGAGGAGTATCTTGTTATAACTGATGCTATGTGGGAAGCTGTAAATGAAGCTCTGAAGCGTTTGGTGTCTGAATCCCAGTTGACATTATGGGATTAAAATATGGCAGAGGAATGCGAGAAACATGATTCCCAATGTTCAATACTCTATAAAAATACATGATATCTGACTTGTGAAATCCTCCCGATGCGATATGTGTTCAGGAAACTCTCACCACGAAACACAATGTTTATAATAACTCTGATACACGGAGATATTTAGTTTTAGTTCAGAACATATTGGCTGTCGTCAGTATGTTGGACGCTATGGGTGATGAAAGATTGGGAAGTGACATTTGACTGTCTTTATAAGCCGTTGTTTAAATTTATATCAGGGACAAGAGGCAAATCGGGCGGACGTGATTTTTTTTTTGTTGTTGAACCAAATTGGGATGAGTTTAAAGCTTTACGTGATCAGCGTCTGTCAGGACTGAATGTTGAGGTTGATGTCGATTTTAACAATAAAATGTAATGTCACATTATTCATCCAATAGTATTGAAAGTGATTCCTGTTAAAATGGAATTCATGGGAGAAAAGCTGCACCGTGGTGGACTGAAGAGTGCATAGGATAAATTAGGGAGGGAATTGAAGAGTTTAGGCAAGTTAAGAAGCATCAGTCTCCCAGTGACCTTATCAACAATAAAAAGGCTACAGGCTGTGCTGTGGAAATTGTTGAAGATTGCGAAAAGCCTTTACTGGAGGACATATTGAGATTATTCTGGAAGGGATATTAAACTTAGGGAGTTTGGCTAATCATTACAAGAAATGCGTAGTACGGTCCGTAATACTCCTGATGTATCAGTATTGATTGATGAGGTTAAAATGATTGCTACTCAAATGGAGACGGTTGAGTTATTGGCTGTGTCATTTGCCGCGATTCATAAACAAGATAATTTAAGCGAAGACGTTAAATATGTAGAGATAAGGTTCTCAGTGAGTACACTGGTGTGTAGGCAGTCATGTGTAGCAATGATAGTATCAGTGATGTTGAGTTGTCCATGTGTGAATTTAAGAGGGCAGGTTGGACGTCTCCAGGAAAGGATGATATATGTTAGTGTATGATTAGAAATAAGAAAGCAAACAATCATCAGCTAATATTAATACTTTTGATGAGGCAATCTTTCTTCCTCTTGAATAATGGAAAAACTTCAATAGAAGGGAAACAATTTTGGGCTGAGAAAGCTTACACGGGCTGTTTGCTGGGACTTTATGTTCGAAAAACGATGGGACATTTCATTGAGGAATACAGTGTGATGAGTGTCATACAGATAGGGAAAATTCAGACAATCCTTGTCCAGCGTGTTTGTGTAAGACCTGTTTGCTAGCTGGCGTCTCACAGACACACACACACACACACACACACACACACACACACACGCGCGCGCGCGCACACACACACACACACACACACACACACAAACACACAAAAACACACCATTTGTTAAGCGCCCTTGTTCCCATCATGCCAGAAGTCATGGAAAAAGCCCACAATTGTTAACCCCACAATTCCTTAGCTTCTGATTTCTAAGTGGAAGGTCCATAACCAGAGTTGACTCTTAACTGTTTTTCAGCAAAATAGTCAACTCGCTCCTTCCGCCCAACACCGCTGTGAGCAACGATCTTGCAGAAGATGACATGTAAATCAATACGTTGTATGTGGAATTACATTTGATGATTTTATAACAGTAAATCTGACCTCCAGCAAGAAAGACCTGTTTTAAGACTCATCAAATCCGAAAAGTAATCTGAACAGATTACAACTCCACATGTATAAATATCTCCCACCTACTGTCAGGCTATTATGTGGGAAACCAATACTGCTGTGTATACTGATAAATGTTTGTTAAGTTGTTTCTGTATCATACCTGTAATTCGGGCATAAATAGCACACCGGCAATGCGAATTAAAGTATCGTTTGACCCACCTGTAAACAGAGGTTGATATACGACACTAGTTCTCCTTAATATGTTTATGAAATACTAGACTCTCAGCCGAAATGAATCCTTAGAATGTATCAAAATGATTAGACTAAACTCAATTAAACTCATGGGGATAAACAATGTAACGTTACTGTTATTAACAATTTGTGGCATTTAAAACGCTAATATGCAGGAACTTGGAAGCACAGATCGGGAACAGACGTTCTCAGGGAAATGTACGGCAGAGATAGAGCAGGGGACAGAAGCACGGCGTTCTGCATTTGCATGTTCCATCGAGGCAGGGAATGAATGGAAGGTAAAAGAACCATAGTGTGCAAGAGATGTGAAGAATCTGGATTCGAAGACACGAAAACGCGACAGGTGCAAACAAAAAGCTGGATACTTACAGAGTTCCAGGTAATTACAAGCTTGCCGGGAAGGAACTGAAGAATAAAATTAGGAGAGGTAGGGAAATCTGCAGGTCTTGGTGAGCTGGATTAAGGAAAACCACATGGCAAAGTATGTGAAGAGCAAGAAGTGGAGCCGTGTCAGAATAGGAACAGTGAGGGGCAGTAGTGGAAGCGCGTGCATGGAATCGGAGGAGGTAGCAGAGGTACTTAATGAGATTGAGACAAAGGGTGTGCTCAGGGTTTTGAAAGGTATTAAGTTAGATAATTCACCGAGACAGCCTGCTGTGGTGGGAAACGATGAAAGAGATTGCTGAGTCTCTGATAATGATCTTTGCATCATCACTTGGGTGGAAGTAAGTACTGGAAGAAGGGAAAGTCGCAAATGTCGTTTCTTGTTCAAGGGATTAGGGATAACCCATTAAATTATTGACTAGTGACGTGGGCAGGTTGTTGGAGAAGATCCTGGGAGTCAGGACTCGTGAGTCTTTGGTGTGACATAATCAGATTAGCGGTAGTCAGCATGGCTTTTTCAAGGATATGTCGTGCATTACAGACCTGATAGAATTATCAGACAATGAAACTACATTCATTGATGAAGTTAGGGCAATGGAGGTAGTATACGTGGATTTCAGTATGGCTTTTGATAATGTCCCCCACGCGAGGCTCATTCAGAAATTAAGCAGGCATGGGATCCAATGAGACGTGCCATGTTTACCTTGAATTAGCTTGCCCACAGAAGGCAAAGGGTGGTTATAGATGGTTTGCATTCTGCATGAGATATTGTGACCAGTGGTGATCCGCGGAGATCTGTTCTGGGATCTCTCCTTATTGCGATTTTTGTAAATGACCTGGAAGAGGAAGTAGAGGGTTGTGTTAGTACGTTTACTAATGACACAGCAATTGGCAGTGTTGTGGCTAGTCTGGAGGCTGGTCAGAAATTACAGCGGGACGTCGATATGGTGCAGAGCTGGGCTGAGAAGCGGTTGATGGAGTTCAACCCAGGTATGTATAAAGCGGTTCATTTCGGTACATCAAATTTGAGTACATAATATAATATTAATGATAAGACTCTTGGCATTGTGATCCTTGTCCATCCATAAGATTTTCAAAGAGGCTGCGCAGGAAGTCAATGTGAAGAAATCGTATGGTCGGTGAGCTTTCATCAACCCTGGAATTGAGTTCGAGAACGTGGATGTACAGTTAAGGTTAAATAGGAACTTAGGTAGACCCCATTTCTTTTCATTTCACGCAGGAAGAATGTGGATCAATTAGAGTGCAAAGGAGATTCGTAAGGATATTGCCTGGATGGAAGCATATTCCTGATGAAATATGTTGAGTGAACACGACCTGTTCTCCTTGGACCGACGGTTGATGAGAGAGATCTATTCGATGATGTAAGGTATTCATCGTGTGGATGGCCAGAGGCTTTGTCCGTGGTGTGAAATGGCTAACACTAGGGGGCGTCCTTTTAAGGTGTTTGGCAGTAGGTCCGGGGGCGGGGTGTGGGATGAAGTCAGGGTTAAGTTTATTCACACAGAGTTTGGTGGGTCCGTGCAATAGACTGCGGGCACAGTGATGGAGGCGGAATAATTAGGGACTTTTAAGGAACTTTTCGACAGGTAAGTATTCAGATAAAAAATGACGGGTATGCGGTAGGGAATTTTAGGTAGATTCCAGAACAGGTTACATGGATGGTACAACATTGTAGGCCGAAGGGTCTTTAATGTTCTGTAGATTTCTATGTGATATATTCTATGTTGGGCATCCTTTTCATTATCCCACGATTGCATCGTTACAGCGGGGCCTGTGGCGACGGAGAGAAGAATTGGTGTTGCATCGCCTCCGGCTCGAGTACTCCGGTCCCCGCAACGAAAGCCGTGAATTCTTACTCCGGCTTTTAGGTGAATCAAGTCCTTCCAGAGGCGGCCGACCAGAGATGCTCACAGTTTTCCAGACGTGGTCTCAACCACATAGAATGGTACAGCAGGAAATCAGACCCTGCTGCTCAATGTGCTTTTCTGAACCTATGGACATGCTCATTGTATGCCTTGTCAAATCAATCCTTTCAACCTGAGCTAGGTCTGCATAACTCCATTCTCCACACATTCATCTGGTATCTAATAACCTCTGTCACATCTGCATCCTCCAACGCCACTTGCATTCATTCACTGTGCCCACCACGATGAGTATACAAATCAAAACTTGTAACAATCTCTTCTCCCTCCTGCCTTCTGGGTAGATGCTCCAAAGCATTCGGGCTCTCACGACTAGACTATGTAACAGTTTCTTCCCCCAAGTTATCAGACTCCTCAATGCCCAGAGCCTGGACTGACACCTTACTGCCCTATTGTCCTGTTTATTATTTATTGTAATGCCTGCACTTTTTTTGTTCACTTTATGCAGTCCTGGGTAGGTGTGTAGTCTAGTGTAGCTTTCTCTGTGTTGTTTTTTTTTTACGTAGTTCAGTCTAGTTTTTGTGCTGTGTCTTGTAACACCATGGTCCTGAAAAACGCTGTCTCGTTTTTACTGTATACTGTACCATCAGTTATGGTCGAAATGACAATAAAGGTGACTTGACTTGACTTGACTTGAACGCACATCTTCTCTGAACATTCTGAGTCAGGTTTAACATCACTATCTGACTAAAGTGTGTCTTTACAGCAGCAGTGTCGGGAAAATATACAGAACATCCACGAAATTACACACTGCAGAAACAGTGCAAGCAGGAAATATTGAGTTACTGTGCTTCCTTTCTAATGAACTATATGCCCTCTGGCCATTTAAAGGTCCTCCTCAGAGAAAGAAATGCCGACTGTCCACACTGCTTGTGCCCACATTACCAAGGATGAACTGCTCTGATGGGCAGAAGGGTGCAGAGTTGCCCATGTCTCCCGCTTGGGAGAATCACAAAACCGTTACTGTTACCACGCTGCTCATGAGAGAGAATGAGAGAGACACACAGATAAGAGGAAAACAAATTGAATCATCTGCTGCTGATAAGAGGGAGGAGAGAAGCCATTGATTTACTGTTATGTCTTTTGGAGAGGGCTGTTTACTTGGTCCTATTTTGTTCATTAAAATTCCTCAGTGGACAGCCGGAGTGGGCTGGTTTGATGCACTAAGCCTTTCAAAACTGATTGACACCTGAGACCCCGTGAGTAGGAACAAAAGTGAGGTCTGGGGAGACACCCCTCAGACACACCAGGAGACACACTAGTGAGCACTGCTTAAATGTTGGAACCCACAAAAAAAGTGAGGGGCATCGGAGACCGAACGAAGAATCGGTCAATTTTTACAAACAGTGTGAATCGGTCAATTTTAACAAACAGTGTGAATCGGTCAATTTTAACGAACAGTGTGAATCGGTCAATTTTAACAAACAGTGTTTATAGCGAGGCCGGTGGGGGCTTGGTTGTGTGTCCACCCTTGCCTAGGTGACGAGTACACCATTGAAGAACGGTCTAGCTAAAGGACAGAGGGGTCCATACCTGAATGGCCGCAACAACATATCGACGGATCCAGAAAATAAAAAAATAAAAGGTTTGATTGACTGTAGCTCAACCTTTTGATCTCTCTCTCTCTCTCTCTCTCCCTCTCTGTCTCTCTCACTCTCTCTCTCTCTCTCTCTCTCTCTCTCTCTCTCTCTCTCTCTCTCTCTCTCTCTCTCTCTCTCTCTCTCTCTCTCTCTCTCTCTCTCTCTCTCTCTCTCTCTCTCTCTCTCTCTCTCTCTCTCTCTCTCTCTCTCTCTCTCTCTCTCGATCTTTCCCTCCAACGGTTACAACAAAAGAACCAACAACTACCTCAGCCTTCATGAACTGAACTGAAATTTATACTTTCCCATGATAATGAATTATCCCCTAGACAACGATAGAGCTTGATTATTATTATACCCACACTTTTAGATATAGTATTGCTAACGTGGATTATCTGCATATTTGCATTGTTGATATTGATTTGTATATTTGACTAATAAACACTGTTTTGAAAATCGTAACAGACTCCAACGGATACTTCTATCTTTGCTGGTAAGACTCCCGGTGGTCGATAATCAGGAGTTCATACCTCTCTTATTCCTCAGTTCACCTCGAAAAACTCGCCTCAGCCTAAACTACATATACATTAGAACAACCGAAACAGTGGTAAACTGGAAGGGTGAGATAACAGACTTGCCCGTCCTGCTAAAAAATCTTACAAATGGCTAAACCATCATGTTTCCAGTCGTTGCCCCCTACCCTGAGCTCATCTGCCTTTCGTTCAATACTTCCTACATTGAATCGGAGGCAGCTCAGAACATGAGTCTCAACGGGCTCAGCCTTGTTGCTTCCTGACTTTGTCTGAGGTCTTAACATCTTCCAACAATGATTCCACTATCTGTACAATCATTCTGGTTATCATCCCCCTGCAACTCGATCTTAAACACTACAACGACCCTTTTTAAATGGCAAACCTTCCCGCTGGGATAGTAGGTTCACTCCGGTTCAGGTGTAAACTGACAGGTTGCCAGATGGCGGAGGAAATGAAGGAGCTTCACAACGAGGGGCGGTGTGGTGCGGCCTCCAGGCAGGGCTCTGTGCTGTCTCCCAGCGTTCGCTTGGCAAGCTCGGTTGTTGTAGTTTGTAGATTTCGGTGGTTTTTAATGCGCCTGGAACCAGAAACTGTTTATATATGTAAATGCACGCTTGTGCGGCCGTGTACATAAAGCGTTAAAGTCTTTCATATATGCTTCTAATCTTTCTATTTTATACATATTATATGTGCTGTGTGCCTCGTGTGACAGTTGGTATTTTGTTTAGTAGCTTGGCCCTGGCGGTAATGTGTGCTGAAATTGCAATTAAGCTTAAAATGAATTGAATTGAAATGAAATGAAACCGTCTCAACTATAGACGGCGCACCTTCCGAGGAAGAGATCCCAGTGATTCACATATCTGAACAGCTCGTTCCAATCCTAACATTTTAGCCACATTTTAGGCTGAATGTACTTTCTAATTTTGGGCACACCTGCACATACGCAAGTTTGTGGATCTGGCTCCCTTACGATAACGCCAGCATTCCATCGAGGAATCTCGTTCTCGTCCACAGTAGTTTTTATTTCGACTCCCTCAACAAAGACAACCCTATCAATACAGCTCACCATATCTCAGTCTATTCATTTCTAAGACACAGAACCACAGTCAGTGCCAGACACCTGACCGGTGAGACTTTCCCCGGCTTGGTAATTTGCACCTATCTCCTCCCATCCAGAAGTATCCAGATGGGTCTACCTGTTATTGAGCGGGTTGGCCAGAAGAGGTCTCTGCACTGACTCTGGCTTTTAACACCTTTCACCTTCCTGGCTCTCACGCAGTTTCCTGTATCCTAAACATCAGGTGCAAATACATCTCTGTATGTCTTCCCTATCACCCCCTCGGCTTTCCGAATGATCCCGAGTTCATC
Source organism: Hypanus sabinus (assembly GCF_030144855.1). NCBI lineage: Eukaryota > Metazoa > Chordata > Chondrichthyes > Myliobatiformes > Dasyatidae > Hypanus > Hypanus sabinus. The sequence continues at coordinate 113,205 of NW_026781356.1, forward strand.
TAGTTTCAGATCCAACTCTGTAACACAGTGTGTTAGAAGGCGCATCTGGATAGCCTTCCTACAAGTGAAGTTGTCAGGAGCTCTTGAGGACTCCCTGCCTTCCCACATCTCGCAAAGGAGTATTCAACTGTCCGCCCAGACATTGCTACTGCTCTGACCTTGCGAATATAAAGAAAGAAACAATAATTAAACAGTAAACAAATCCTCCAACAGTTCTGTGTCTTCTCTCACCCAAGCTTCCTCCTTGAAGAGTCAAAGATAGAAAACTTCTTATTTCCGCTCAAAACCAATTTCCCGCTGCTCTATCCCTCTATTTTGGCTCATCACTCACACAAACACACACACACACACACGCACACACACACAGTGAAAATCTCTCCACACCATCCCATTCAACACGTCCAGGTTCAGACACAGACTGGATCTCCATCCACACCGTCTCATCATACACTTCCGGGGTCAGAGACAGTGAAGCTTCCCTCCACACTCACACCCGGGGACAGGCACAGAGTGAAACTCCCTCCACACAGTTGCATCACACTCTCCTGAATTTAGACACTGGGTGACGCTTTCTCCGGACCGTCCTAGCGCACACAACCGGGTTCAGGCACAAATTGAAGCTCACTGCCCCGGGTCCCTTCAGAAACTACGATGTTCCGAAGCTTCCCTCTCACCAATCCCCAAAACTCTGCCGATCCTGAAGTCTTGAATTGTGTGCCGGCTCGTCGAATGTGTATGCGTTTCTGTTCCGGAAGTGTGCAGGGAACAGGATGGAATTGGAAGAAGGGTTGGTTTTGTCGGGAGCACGGATATGGTGGTGAGATAACGGTCACTGGGATGAATTGTTATCGATCCAAACGATCGGCCTGTTCACACAGCACATTGCAGAGGCTCAGAAGCGAGAGATCGATATCTGGAGGAAGGGGGCTGGATGGAGAAACATCAGAGGTTACTTCTCCCCCTTACTCCCCAAATATCCATATAAACTGAGAGAGAGGGAAACGGGTCGAGCAGGAAGAGGATTAATAGAATCGCGGTGGACCTGCAGGGGATGGAGCGCGTCAGGGAGACGGGGAGAGGATTTGGGGAAGGAGGAGATAATGGAGGCGGCACGGAGTGTAGGGGATGGAGGGGTGATTTAGACAGGGTTTGTAGAAGTAGATGGCGGTGGGGTAAATGGGGAGGGCTGTAGGGGATGTCATGGATGACGGTGACGGGGATGGTCGGCTGGGAAGGAGGGTTGACAACGAACAGGAGACTGAAAACTCAATGAACCAGGAACACCTTCTTCCCCCCCGCCAGAATATTATTGAACGCATCAGCACCACCTCCACATTTTTGCGGCATTTATTAGCTTTTTGCATTTGACATTAATTTTACATATTTGCGCGCTACTGATCCTTCGAAATAACAAATCTCAGGTGGTCTAAGTCACAGATAATAAAACAGACCGTGAATCCGGTAGAAAAGTTGCGATACAGGTGGACAGGACATTTGACACGCTGGCCTTCATCAGTCAGGACACTTAGTACGGGAGTCGGAGGTCACGTTGCAGTTGCAGATGACGTCGGTCAGGCCGCACTTGGAGTATGGAGTTCAGTTCTGCTTGCCTTGCTCCAAGAAAAATCTCAACGAACTGGAAAGATTGCAGAGGGAGATTTCCAAGGATGCTGCCGGGACAGGGGGGACTCAGTAATGGAGCGAGGATGGGAATTCTGAGACTTCTTTCAGTGACCTCATAGAGGTGTATAAAACTACAAGGGGCACGGCTAAGGCGAATGCATGGACTCTATTTCCCCAGGGCGCGGGTACGAGAACATTGACGAATATGATTAAGGTGAGAGTAGCTGAAGACAGAAGCGGGAGAGCGAGTGGTGTAGAGTCAAGGGAACAAGACGAATGCGGAGAGTGTGTAGAGGGGGAATAGAGAATCGAGGGAGAGACCGGGATAGAAGCGGGAAGAGTTGAGAGGAAGGGAGGCGGGAGTCGTGGTGGGGGGGGGGGGTAGAAAAATGCAAATGAAATGGAGGAGCCGAGAGTAGAGAGGGATGAGAGAGAGAGTTTATCGGGACGAGGGTAAAGAGAGGGTGAGATGGTAAGATTGCGATAGAGGGAAAGAGGAAAACAGGGTAAGGGTAAGGGGCAGAGCGGATGGGTTAATGTGAGTCAGAGAAGGAAATGGGTTAGAAAGAGCGCGTTATCATTTGATTCAAGTCGGACCCACTGTCTGTTGACAGAGAATCTGGATCTGGTCAGAAATCCCTGGGCATAAATGTGCAGACTTCTCACAGATGAAGCGCTGACGAAACTCAGTGCAAATCTCAAACTCGCCGAACCATTCACATGTACCGCATTCGAAGCCTCCAGCTTTCATCTGGTACACGACATTCGTGGCCATTTTCCTATCAGGGAGGGGTAAAGAATTTCAATGCACCTCCAGCTGGCAGCTGTGTGTGTCAATCCCCTACATCACAGACGCCCTCCCTCACCATTGGCCTGTGGCACCCCAAAATCTCCCACATCCCCCCTTACAGTAACCGGAATACTCAAACTGACCCACTCTCTCACTCTGCAGCCCTGCGTCAGACCCCAAAGTAATCCCTTCCCTCACTATCTCCCCACAGACCGGTTTCAGAGACCAGAATAATAACAGTACCCAACATTCTCCTCACAGCTCCGTGTCAGTCCCCAAAATATCCCTATAGCGCCAGTGTCCCCCAAAGCCCCATGTCAGTCCTCAAAATGTTCCCACGTCTTTAATGTCTCCCCACAGAACTGTGTTATCTGTCTAAGTACTCACACTCACCACTTCCACCCCACCGATCAGAGTCAGTCCAAGGTACACCCACTGGCTGACTCTCTCCCCACAGCACCCAAAGTCCCCGAAATAATCCCACTGCTCAACCCTCTTCTCAGAGACCTGTGTCAATCATCAAAACATCTCCCACGTCCCATGCACTCCACGGACGTGTCTCTGTGCCCAGAGTACTCCCACTGAACCATTCTCTCCCCACAGATCTGTGTCTGAACCCAAAGTACACCCCTCCCTCATCTCTCCCCACGGACATGTGACAGACCCCAACATACTGCCACTCCTTCACACTCTCAAACAAAGTTGGTCAGTTCCCAAAAGAGCACCATAGTCCCCAAACGTTCCCGTAGCCAGACCGCAAACTAAACCTACCGCCCACTCGACTCTCGCAACCTGTATCAATCTCACGACTCATTTTATTCTCAGCAACATGCAAGACCCCAAATCTCACCCATCTTTGCATTTTCCAATCCAGAATGCACAGCCTTGGTCCTGGACAAATTTGTTAACAAAATTCTGTGAAATTAAAGTAGTATCATGAATGATTGAATTTCAGGTGTGTCACGTTATGTCTGACCCAGGGAGAGTGTGAAGGGCTAGTGCAGAAGGAGTTATCTCTGTATCTCACTCCAGGAGAATGAGATGGCAAGATGCATGAAGCCTTACTCTGTGTCTGACCCCGGGAACATGTGATGGGACGGTGTGGAGGAAGATTCACCCTGTGTCTGACCCCGGGTGTCTGTGATGGGACGGTGTGGAGGGAGCTTCACTCTGTGTCTGACCCCGGGAGTGTGTGATGGGACTGTATGGAGGGAGATTCATTCTGTGTCTGACCACGGGAGTGTGTGATGGGACAGTGAGGAGGGAGATTCACTCTGTGTCTGACCACGGGAGTGTGTGATGGGACAGTGAGGAGGGAGATTCACTCTGTGTCTGACCCCGGGAGTGTGTGATGGGACGGTGTGGATTGAGATTCACTCTGTGTCTGACCCCGGGAGTGTGTGATGGGACGGTGTGGAGGGAGATTCACTCTGTGTCTGACCCCGGGAGTAGTGTGTGATGGGAGACTGTGAAACGAGATTCACTCTGGTGTATATAAACATATACATACACACACAAACACACAAACACAAACACACGCACACGCACACACACACACACACACACACACACACCTTCCGTCGATCAGAAACATACCTCTTCCTCTGTTGAATTTATTTCAAGAAGAATTGATTTTGAGTTACAACAATGCTGCTTCGCCTCACCGTAGAGAATTGCAAACGGGGATAGAAAATAAAGCCGGTCTTCATTTCTGATCCAGTCCTTGGAACAAGCATGGTCTGGAATTCAGAAACAAGCAACAGTGATTCTCCCTCCGTCCGTCCCGGAGTCAGGCATTGAATCGGTATCCCTCCACACCGTCCCATCACACACTCCCGGGGTCAGACACAGAGTGAATCTGTCTCCGCGTGGACCCATCACACTCTCCCAGGGTCAGACACAGAGTGAATCTCCCTCCACACTTACCCATCACGCACTCCCGGAGTCAGACACAGAGTGAATTTCCCTCCACGCAACCCCATCATACGCTCCCGCGATCAGGTTCAGAATGAAGTTTCCTCCACACCGTCACATCACACACTCCCGAGGTCAGACACAGAGTGAATCTCCCTCCACCTCGTCCCATCACAGACACCCGGGGTCAGACACAGGGTGAATCTTCCTCCACGCAGCCCCATCATACGCTCCCGCGATCAGGTACAGAATGCAGTTTCCTCCACACCGTCCAATCTCACACTCCAGGGGTCAGACACTGAGAAAAGTTCATTGTACAGCATCCGAAAACACGATCCTGGTGTCAGAGAGGGAGTGAATCTCCCACTGCACCGTCAGACCTCACAGTGCCGTGGTTAGACAGAGATTGAGGCTACCTCCCCACCGTCCCGGCACATACTGCCGAGGTGAGGTGCAGAGTGAAGCTTTCTCCAAACTCTCCCATCGCACATTCTCTGGGTCAGACACAGAGCGAACCTCCTTCCACACTGTCCCATAGCTCTGGGGTCAACCTCGGTCTGAAGCTTTCACTCCTCCGCACTATCACACCCTCCTTTGGTCAATCATGGAGTGAAGCTCCCTGCACACTCTCCCAACACACAGTACTGCGGACAAACACAGAGTGAACCACCCTCTACACTACCTCTATACACCCTCCCGTGATCAGATAGGAAATGAGACAGTCTCTGCACCATCCCGCCGCATACTCCCGTGGTCAGTCAGAGTATAATGCGCCTTCTAGCCAGTGACGTCACACAGTACAGGGGTCGGAGAACGAGGGAAGCTCCCTCCGCACCGTCCAATCAAACAACGCTGGTTTCAGATATGGGGCGGCATACCGTCCAGGCACGCGTCACCGTTACTGGTGTAAGACACAATCATGACCACGGCACATCCCATCCCAAAAGCACTCACCCCCCACCGCCCAGCCAGACCTTCCCATCACACGCACGCACTGTCAAACACAGAGTCCCATCACAAACACACGGGGTGAGGGGGTGAGACACAGACTTAAACTCTCTGCACACCGTCCGATCACACACTCACAATCAGACGGAGAATGAATCTCTCTCTCCATGGCCCCATCACACACTCCACCGGTCAGACAGAAGGAGAAGCTGCCACCAAATGGTCCCATCGCACACACCCTAGTCTAACACAGCGTGAATCTTCTTCCTCCCATCTTATCACACAATTCTTGGCGTGTCAGAGAGTGAAGCTCCCTCTGAACCGTTCAATCACACCCCACAGTGTTCACACACAAGGCGAAGTTCCGTCCACATTCTCCAATGGCGCACTCCACAACATCGAATCACACAATCCCTTGTCACACAGAATAAACGTCTCTCAATAACGTCCCATCACACACTCCCGATATCAGACACAGACTGAAGCTGTCTCTCCACGAACCCATCACACACTCCGGGATTCAGATTGAAACTCTCTTTCCAAGGTGCCATGACACACTTCAGGGGTCAGACATGTGGTGAATATCTCTGTGCACTGTCCCATCTCACAATCCCGCTGTCAGACACAGAGTGAAGCTGGATCCACACAGTAGTGAAGATGCAACTTCTTCCACGCAGCCCCAACACACATCACTGGGTCAAACACAGAGTGACACATCGTCTCTCCATGCCTGCCCTGTGATGAGGAGAGGGTGAAAGAGGGGGAAGATGCCTCACCTCTTCTGCTGGTCAACAATTCACAGATTTGAGCCTTGGTTTCGTTGACAGATCTGTACTTCGTTTCCATCTCAGTGAACTGCTGACGGAGATCGCTATGCATTCGTTTAAAAGACGGACGAATCTGTGATACTGAGAGAGATGGTGAAGGATGTTTAGCGTTTACAGAGAAACGGGAGTCAGCGTCACGCTACCGAACGGGTCACAGAGAGTGTTGAGTCAGTGTCACGGTGAAGCGTGTCACAGTGAAGGATGTGCCGGTGTCACAGTGAGAGGCGTCATCGGAAATATGAGGAGCGTGTCTGTGTATCTCTGAGGGGTTATCAATGCCCTGGTGAAGGTTTTGTTGTTGTTACAATGTGGTCTGTGTCGGTATCGTGGTGATGATCAATTCACAGTCTCAGCGCGGGGCATGCTCGTCTTGCTGTGATGGAGGCGTCTCTCGACATCACGGAGAGGGAAATGTCAAAGTGAGGAGTCTGTTCGTGTCACGGTGGGTGGAGTATCTGTGTAACGTGTGGATGCTGCTCTCATTGAGAATGGTGTCTGTGTCACCGTGGGAGGCATGTCATGGCCACGGTGTGTGTTCGGTTGCCACGCTGAAGTGTGTGTCGGTATGATGGATAAAACTTTGTCGGCGCCGTTGTGAATTTAGATGTCGGTATCACAGTAAGGGTTTTGTCTGTGTCAGGGTTAGGTGTGGGTATTTGCTTCGGGGTGAGGGGTGTTACAGTGACGTGTAAGTCTTTGTCACGGTGCGGAGCTGGACGGGTCACGTTGAGGAGCCTGTAGGTGTCAGTGGTGTCTCAGTGTCACAGTGACGGGCGTGTCGGTGTTACTGTGAGGTGTGTTTCGGAGTCTCCTTGTGACAGGTTCTCTGGGGTCATACGGGTGGGAAATCTCACATATCTTACATTCAAAGGTTGAGTTTAACTCTTGGACTGGTATTCGACACTGGCGTTGGTTCCTGTTGATCTCTTGATTTTCTGCCCAAAGGAGTTTGTAGTTTCGTTCAGGAGAGATCTGAGATGGTGAAGGATGTTTGGCGTTTATAGTGTGTCAGTGTCACGGTGAGGGTGTAACAGTGAGGTGTGTGCTGTTGGCACAGTGAGGGGCGTCGGCGCCACAGTGCGATACGTGTCTGGGACATGCTGAGGGGTATATTATGTTACCAGCGAGGTTTTTGTTGGTGACACGATGGGAGCTGCGTCAGTATCGCGGTGATAGTTGATTCCGTGTCACACCGAGTCGGTGTTTCAGTGAGAGACGTCTAGCTGTCATTGTGATAGGTGTTTCTGGTTCAATGTGAGAAATGCACCGGGTCATATCGCGGTGTTTCTCTATGTCACGGTGAGAGATATGTCGGAGTCACAGTGCGAGGTGTGACGGTGTTGCAAAGAGAGACTCGTCGGTGTCATAATGTCCGGTGTATTGGTGTGACAGTGGACAAAATGCCGATGTCACGGTGAGGGGCGTGTCTGTCTCACGAGGAAGGACCTGTTGTTGTCACGGTGGATGTGTCGGTGTCACGGTAAGTGTAGTGTTATTGACACGGTGCGGACTGAGTGGGTGACGCTCTGAGGGCTTGTCGGTGTCACGGTGAGGAAGGTGTCATTGTGAGTGTTACGTCGGTGTTTCGGTGAAGTGGCAGTTACTGTCATAATAAGAGATAAGTCGTCTTAAAAGTGATGGACATGTCTGTGTCACAGTTAGGGATGTTTCTACGTCACAGTGCGGGACGTGTCAACGTTACAGTGACTCGGTATTACATTGGTATTACGTTGAGAGATATGTTGGTATCATGTTGAGGGATGTTTTGGTGGGGGTTGTGTCGGTGTGACGGTGAGGGGTGAGTCGTGGTCATGCTGAGAGACCCGTCAGTACCACAGTGAGGGGTGTGTCGATATCACCGTAAAGGGGTTTTCTGGGAAATGATGGGAATGTGTCGCTGTTACAGTGGCCATTTTTATTCTCTGCGGTTTTGTCGTTCCGACCGGTGTGAAACTCACCGTGAATCCTCCAGCAGATACCCGTGATAATGAGGGTCGCTGTTAAAACGCAGATTAGCCATATGCTTGGGTCTGATCTGTCACTCCTAGTGGATCGATCACTGCCCATTCCGTCTGCTGAAAAATCATTCTTTGTCTTTGCCAATCCATCGTCATAGTCCTTGATCCCTGCTGTTCCCACCCTCTGCGTTCAAATCACTCATGCCGAGCAGTGACCAGAAATCACAGAACGGAGCAGACCCTTCGGCCCGAAACTCGGCTATAACAATTATACCTTCTATCTAAGCCGGTTTTACGACTTAGTTGCTCATCTCCATGCAATCCCTGCACATACACGTGCCTACCAAAGAGCCAATTTAACGCCTATGTCGATTTGCCTCCACCTCCACCTCCAACCCGGAAAGCACATTCCACTCATCGCACTCTCTGGGCAAACGAAACATTGCCGTTCACCTCTCCTGAAAGGATACTCCCTCTCCACTTCCACCGCGCTATTAGTCATTTCTCTCCGGGGATGGATGAGAAAGCTACCGGTTGCCTGGTCTATCTCTGTCTTGTTATCCGTCTGCTTGTTATATTATGCATCTGATAGTTATCTTTCTGTCTTGTACATTCCCTCTGTGCTTTGCGCCCTGCGTGACCGTAGGTTTTCTGTTTGGCATTCGGTGACATTTTCCCTCCCGAGTAATGTCACCCCACCTCCTTTAATTCCTTCCGTATGTAGACGGCTGAAACTAGGGATCCCAGAAATATTGGTCTGTCCGACTTGTTCCTCCTGCAAGGACTCAATAATGTCTACAATATCATCAAAATGTGTTAGTTCATGCCCTGAGCTCACCCGCCTTTAAAAAAAACTTACAGCATTGAAATATACACAGCTCAGAACACCAGTATCATCGTTGACAAAGTTCCGCACGGAAGGTTAGTGAGGAAGTTTCAATCGTTTGGTATTAATTTTGAAGTCGAAAAATGGATTCAACAGTGACTGGATGGGAGGTGCCAGAGAATAGTGGTGGATAACTGTTTGTCAGGTTGGAGGCCGGTGACTAGTGGTGTGCCTCAGGGGTCTATACTGAGTCCAATGTTGTTTGTCATATACATTGATGATCTGTACGATGGGGTGGTAAATTAGATTAGTAAATCCGAAGATGATACGAAGATAGGTGGCGTTGTAGATAATGAAGTAGTTTTTCAAAGCTTGCAGAGAGATTTAGGCCAGATAGAAGAGTGGGCTGAAAGATGGCAGATGGAGTTTAATGCTGATAAGTATGAGCTGCTACATTTTGGTAGGAATAATCAAAATAGGACATACATGGTAAATGGTAGGGCATTGAAGAATGCAGTAGAACAGAGTGATCGAGGGAGAATAGTGCATTGTTCCCTGAAGGTGGAATCTCATGTGGATAGGGTGGTGATGAAAGCTTTTGGTATGCTTCCCTTTATAAATCCAAGTATTGTGTATAGGAAACACGAGGAAATCTACAGATGCTGCAAACTCAGGCAACAGACACAAAAGGCTGGTGGAACACAGCCGGCCTGGCAGAATCAATAGGAAGAAGCACTGTCGTCTATTCGGGCTGAGACCCCTTGTCCGGACTAACTGAAAGAAAAGATAGTAAGAGATTTCAAAATCGGAGGGGAGAGGGACGCGAAAACATAGGAGAAGTCCGGAAGGGGTTGCGTGAAGCAAGGAGTTGGAAAGGTGATTGGCTAAAAAAAAAGATACAGAACTGGGGAAGGGAAAGGAACAAGGCGCTGAAGTCCTAGGGAGATTGAAAAGGAGAGGGGAGCACCAGAGGGAGATGGAGAACAGGCAGTGATGGGCAGAGAGAGAACTAAAAGGGGAAGGGAGAAAATAAATAAATCAGCGATGGGGTAAGAGAGGAGGAGGGGCATTAAAGGAAGTTAGAGAAGTTTGAAAAAGTTAGGTCTTTATTCTTTAGAACGTAGAAGGTTGAGGGGGGACTTGATGGAGGTATTTCAAATTATGAGGGGGAAGATGGAGTTGACGTGCATTGGCTTTTTTCATTGAGATGACGGGCGATTCAAACAAGACAACACGAGTTGAGGGAGAGGGGGCAAAATTTCAGAGGTAACACAAAGGGGAATGTCTTTACTCAGAGAGTGCTGGCTGTGTGTAACGAGCTTCCAGTATAAGTGTTAGAGGCAGGCTCGATATTGTTATTAAACTTAAACTTGGATAGGTATATGGACAGGAAAGGAATGAAGGGTTATGGGATGATCGCAGGACAGTGGGATTAGGTGAGAGTAAGCGTTAAGCACGGTCTACAAAGGCTGAGATGGCCTGTTTCTGTGCTGTAATTTTTAGATGGTTATATATAATACAAAACATTGCATTTCTTCCTTCCTGATGATATTGCCCAGGAATTTTAGTTTCCTCTCATTTAATGTTCTCACTAAAGATCTTGCTATATGGGGACGATGGAGTATTGTCTCATTAGTACCCCATCTCTATGTGATATTTTCAGCATTCTTCTAAGAAACCACCTTCCTGTTGCTTCTAAGTTTCTTTTGAGTTCTGGTCTTACAGTCCACGTTTCGGAAGCACACAGCAAGATTGACCGGAAGTAGTATTTCAGTAGCCTAAGCCTTGTTGTCATAGAAATCTGTCAGTAGGTAAAATGGGTTTCATTTTTTGGAAGTTGGTTTTGGCAATGGCAATTCTTATTTTTATTTCTACTCTACATCCAGCATCTTGTGACGTAAAGCTGCCAAGGTAATTAAAGCTCCAGAAAACATGTTGTCCAAATCCACACATTCCAGATCCTTTCTGTACCCAACAAATATGGACTTGCTCCATTTCCGAATCTCAACCCAACGACTGCCCTATACTTTTCTATAATCACCTGAAGCCAAATGACTTTATGATCACTCGATACAAAATCTGCTCCTGCACAAAGCGCTGACACCTGCCGTCTCATTCCGCAGTAGATTATAAAGTAGTGTTTTCTCTCACTGGGACTGATCAAGGAATCATCCCTGAATATTTTTGTTAAACTCTATCCCACTGGTCCTTTAGCAGTAGGCGACTCAGTCAATACGTGGAAAGCCGAAATCACCTGCTATAACAATTTTATATTTACTGCAACAGTCTGCGATCTTTCTGCAGGTTTCTTCCTCCTAATCCAGCAGACTGTTTGCTGGTCTATAATGTAGCCCCATAACATGACCACGCATTTCTTATTCCTCATTTCCACCGATAAAGTCTCACTTAGACGAGCTGCCTTGTATGTTCTGCCTGCGCTCTGCGGTGAGATTTTCTCAGTCCTGTAATGTCACCAATCTTTCTGAAATTCTTCCGCTTTCTGAGGACTAAAAATAGGGAACCCCGAAATATCGTGCTGTCCTGCTTGTTCCTCCTACAACCAATTCTCAATAATGGTCACAATATCATAATCGAATGTGTTCATCCATGCCCTCAGCTGGGACGGGTAGTTATCCTGTCCTTTAATTTAACAGATAAATCCCTGACTTCACTTTGCAAAACCACCTTCCCATGTCGCTGGTACCGATATGGACCAGGACATACTATTGTTCACTCACCCACTTCAGGAACATATAGAAGGAATGGTGTTGGGAGAATAGAGGAAGGAAGGGGAGGAGATTGGAGGCTATAGAAAGGGTGTTCAGACTGCAGCCGTTGGAGCAGAACGTGTGAGTTGCCATTTTGAGGCACCCATCTCTATTTCGTGTCAGCTTAAACGCCGAAATCCACTGACCCGTGAGTAGGAGTCACAGACAGAGCGAGAATCCCTCCATACAATCTCATCACACGCACCAGGAAACATGCAATGAGTAACGCTCCCTCAGCTACGATCCATCACACACAGTCCGGGGCCAGGCACAGAGTGAAGTTCTGTCCACACCTCGCGATCACACACTTCCAGGGTCACACAACCAGCGAAGCTGCCGAAATATTAAACCATTACTCTCCCGGAGTCAGACATCTGAGGCACCTCCCGCACCATCGCAGCACACTCTACTAGAATCAGAAAATGTACCAAACCCTCTCCCTTCTCCGGTCACCCCACTCACCAGTACCCAGTATTTCAGTTTCCCAGTAGTACGAATTGTGTGTGTCTCTCGGAGATTGTTTGTGTGTGAGAGTGGACTGTGTGCTGCCGAAAGAGGAAGGAAGGGGAGGAGAGAGGAGGCCAGGGAAAGGGTGGTGAGATTGCAGTTCCTGATGCAAGTGATGTGGAACCACACGACCGGACTGTGTCTGCAGAGCTGTGGTGAAGCTCAGATCCTGGTGATAGATACCCAATGGAACGGGGGAGTAGAAATACCAGACGTCATCGCTCCCCCATACTCTCCACTATTGCCTGTGACACAGAGTGGAAGGAGAGTGGAGGGACGGCGTAGATGCGGAGCGTTTCGCGGGTGGAGTGTATCACGGAGACGGGGGAGGGGCACCTGGGTATGTATGGGATTATGGAGAAGCCGAAGTGCGCAGGATAGGTTGTGGGTCAGGGAGACGCGATAGTTTGAGTGCGAGGGATGGGTGACGGAAACGGGAGTGGTGTACTGGAGACGGAGTGACAGTGACGGGGAATAGTGGAGGAGAGAGAGAGTTTGACGGATTCGGGAAGGGGCTTTGGAGAGGGAGGATGTTATGCATGCGGGGAGGAATGTTTTCGAGTGTTTTCGAGTTACAGAGCAGGCTCAGTTACTCCCACTGAGTCCTCGCTATCACACCCTCGCCTTTCCGAATGGCCCTGAGTTCATCCAGTTCATTTTCCAACTGCTTAACGCGGCGTGTTAGAAGCTGCAGCTGGATGCGTTTAAGACCGTATGGCAAAGGAGCAGAGGTCGGCCATTAGGCCCATCGACTCATTTTATTTTCATGAGTTGATCCATTGTCCCATTTAGTTCCATTCCGCCTTCTCACCATAAACGTTGATGTCCTTACTACACAGATACCTATCAATCTCTGAATTAAATACACCCAATGACTTGGCCTTCACTGCCGCCCGTGGCAACAAATTGCTAAAATTGCACCCTCTGGCTAAAAAAAAATCTTTGCATCTTTGTTCTGAATGGGCGCCATTCAATTCTCAAGTCATGTCCGCTCGTACTAGACTCGCCCACCGTGAGAAACTACTTTTTCACATCCACTCTCTCCATGTCTTTCAAATTTCAAATTGTGTCTATGAGTTCCCCCCCCCCCTCCGGATTCTTCCAAACTCAAGTGAGCACACTCCAAGAGTGGTCAGACGTTTTCCATATGTTAACCCTCCCTTTCCAGGAATCATTCTAGTGCATCTCCTCTGAACCCTCTCCAACGTCAGCACATCCTTTCTTAAATAAGGGTCCCAATGCTGCTCACAGCCTCAACGTCACATCCCTGCACCTATATTGTTCTAGAAATGAATGCCAACATTGCATTCGCCTTCTTCACCACCGACTCAACCTCTTCACTTCCTCAAATTTCACAGTGAACTCAGTCATGTTATGATGACTGCCTACGAACTGTGTGTGTCTCTCGGAGATGGTGTGTGTGTGTGTGTGTGTGTGTGTATGTGTGTGTGTGAGAGAGAGAGAGCTGATTGTGTGTGTGTGTGAGCGGATTGTGTGTGTGTGTGTGTGTGTGTGTGTGTGTGTGTGTGTGTGTGTGTGTGTGTGTGTGTGTATGTGGGTGTGAGCGGATTGTGTGCTGCCAGAATTGGAAGGAAGGGGAGAAGAGAGGAGGCCAGGGCAAAGGTGTAGAGATTGCAATCACTGATGCATCTTGTGTGGAGCTACTCGAACGGCATGTGCATACGGAGCCGTAGAGAGGATCAGATCATGTTTATGGATATCCAGTGGAATGAGGGAGGTGTAACTCTCCCTCATACACGCAACAATTGCCTGTGTCACAGAACGGGAGGAAAGACGACGACGTAGATGAGGAGCGTTTACCGAGTGGAGTGTATCACGGAGACGGGGAGGGGCGTATGGCAACGTATGGGAGGATGAAAAAGGCGATGTGTGCAGGAGAGGGCATGGGTCACGGAGACGAAGCTGCCTATAGGCGAGGGATGAGTGCCGGAGACGGGAGTGGTGCACCAGAGACTGAGTGACGTAGGCTCAACTTTTTGCTTCCTGACTTTGTCAGAGGTCTTAACAACATCTGTCCTAACAACCACTCAACTATCTGCAATGGCATTCTTATTTTCATAAAGTTTTAGAGAGTTCTTACAACATTCGTTCATACCAGCACTACCCTCTTTTAATGGTAAACCTCACCGATGGGGTAATAGTTCCAATCCAGTTGAGGTGTAAAAATGAGGGAGTTGTTCATGGGATACGGCATGAAGCAGCTGAACAAGGTGGTGGCGGTGGCCGCTGCCTCAAAGCAGGAGCCTCTGCTGCCCCCCAGTGTTCACGTGGCAGAAAACAATCTCTGTGGTGAACAATTGTAGATTACCGTAGCATTCAAAGTGCCCAGTGGCCTCAAGTTGCATAACTCTGTGTGTGTGTGTGTGTGAGTGTGTGTGTGTGTGTGTGTGTGTGTGTGTGTGTGTGTGTGTGTGTGTGTGTGTGTGTGTGTGTGTGTGTGTGTGTGAAGGTGTTTTATTGATATCCTCCATATGCTTGCTACGTTTCTATTGTATACATTTTATGTGTGTGTTGTTCCGTGTTGGACTGTTGGTAATGCAATTAACAGCCAGATCCTGGCTGTTTTCATGGGCATTCCCGTGTGATGGAATTACAATTAAACTTAAATCGAATTTAATTGAAATGAAATGAAACCGTCTGGTCTGAGGAGTTCTCACCTTCCGTGGAAGAGAATCCAAGGATACACATACCTGAAGTTCTCATTCCAACCATAATGCTAAACTGAAATTTCTTTCTAAATTTGACCACAAATGAACGTACATAAATTTGCAGAACCTACTCCCCCTTTTTTTCCTATATATTGGCGTCTGAAGCGTAGACAACATAGAAACATAGAAAATCTACGGCACAACAGAGATCCTTTGGCCCACAAATTTTGCCGAACATGTCCTTGCCTTAGAACTACCTAGGCTTTATCATTAGACCTCTATTTTTCTAAGCTCTACTTAGTCATCCACGAGTCTCTCAAAAGACCCTATCATTTCCGCCTCCACCGCCGCCGCCGGCAGCCATTCCACGCCGTCACAACTCTCTGTGCAAATAAACTTACCCTGAAATCACCTCTGTTCCTACTTCCATAAAACAGTACCCTTTTGTGCTAGCCATCACAGCCCTGGGGAAAAAGTGTCCGACAATTGTTACGTACCCCGTACCTGGGTGTCTTACCAGCAAATATAGAAGTATCCGTTAAAGTCTGGTGGTACTATTTTCAGCAGTGTTTATTAGTAAAATATACAAGTCAATATCAAGGCAAATATACAGATAATACACGTTAGCAATACTAAACCTAAAATAACAATCAATGATAAACAAGCTCTATCGTTGTATAGGGGATAATGAATTATCATGAGGAAGTATAAAGTTCAGTTCAATTCATGTAGGCTCAGGTAGTTGCTGGTCGATGTGTTGTAATTGTTGGAGAGAGAGAGAGAGAGCGAGAGAGAGAGAGAGAGGACGATCAAACAGTGACAGCTATTGCCTTCCAAACCTTCCTTTACTTTCTGGATCCGTCGTTTCGTTGTGGCCATTCAGGTATGACCCCTCTGTTCTTTAGCTAGACCGTTCTTCCGTGGTGGACTCGTCACTCCGGCAAAGGTGGACACACACACAAGCCCCCACCGGCCTTGCTATAACCGCTGTGAGTGAAATTGGCCGATCCGTTCGGACCCCGATGCCCCACACTTTCTCGTGGGTTTCTGATGCTCACTAGTGTGTCTCCTGCTGCGTCTGAGGGGGTGACACCCCAGACCTCACTTTTATCCCCACTCACGAGGTCTCAGGTGTCAATCAGTTTTGAATGGCTTAGCCCATCAAACCAGCCCACTCCGGCTGCCCACTGAGGAATTTTAATGAACAGAATAGTACCAAGTAAACAGCCCTCTCCGCAGCCATACGTCTTTCGGGAGTCATAACATGGTGGATAAACATAACTCTCTCTCAGGCTGTTATCGGTAACAGATGTCCTGGCATGTTTTCTTTTGTCTCTCCTACTCTCTCGTTAGCAGCGTGGTAACAGCAACAGTTTGTGATTCTCCCAGGGGAGGGGGACATTGACAACCTTGCACCCTTCTGCCCACCAGAGTTATTCATCCTTCGTAACACTATCCACTGATAAATGCCTCTCATTATCGTATACACGTCGACCTATTCATCTCTCTTCCTCGGTCGCTGCAAGGAGAAAAGGTCGATTTCACTAAACCTCATAAGGCATTCTCCCCAATCCTAGCTATATCCTTGTACTTTGGGGACCACATACCATTGCAAAATCTCGTTCTCATCCACAGTATCTCTTTTCTGTTCCACTAACAAGGAACACTCTATCGATACAGCTCGCCACATCTCAACCCATTACCTACTGAGCCACAGAACCACAGTCAGTGCCAGAGACCTGACCGTTGAGACTTTCCCCAGCTTCAGCATTTGCACCTCTGTCCTCCCATCCAGAAGTATCCAAAGGGTCTACCTGCTATTGAGCGGGTTGGTCACAAGGGGTCTCTGCACGTCTCTGGATCTGCACTGTCTGTCACCCAGGTTCCTGTATCCTGCACGTTCGGTCTAAATACATCTCTATATATCTCTATCACCCCTATGCACACAGCGAGGAAGTTTCCTTGTTGCAGTACCGGGTCTATCAGTGTGTGGCTGTCACCATGAGGGGCGTGTTCGTATTACGACGAGGGTTGTGTCTGTGATACAAAAGCATTGTAAGGGGTTTTTCAGTGTCCCTTTGAAGATGGTGTCTCTGTGCGTCTTTTTCATGCCGTATGCCTTCTGTGAATTGGTCGTTCCCTCTTGTTATCGATAAATCGTCAAGTGACTTTTCACAAACTAACTCCCTGCACTTTCCACCGGATGAGGTCAGATCACTCTGCTCTTTCTACAGAGCAGAGAAGGTAAATCACACAACAGAACAGACGCTTTGGTTCAAGAATTGTGATATCTCAATTCTGAATTTGTTCTCCCGACATCTGTCTCCTTCCATTCCTTGCACACCCACGTACCTATAGAAGAGCCAGTTAAAAGTCTGTATGGATTTACCTCCACCACCAGAGCTGCCAGAACTTTCCAATTACCCGCCAATCTCTGTGACGACAAAAACTTGCGAAATTCATCTCCTTTGAACCTACCCGCTCTTACCTCAATGCAGGTCTTCTAATATTAGACATTTCCACCCTACGGGTAAAAGATACAAGCTCTGTGGTCTACTTGCGTCCCGTATTGTTATAAACCTCAAAACTAAACTTAACTCGAGGTTGCATCTATCCTTTTCCATACTTATCCTGTATCTAATGGCATTACCAACACTAGATGCAAATTGTTCCCTGACACACACTTCTGACCCCTTGCGTGTCCTAATCGCTAGGATGAGATCAAGTATTGCACTCTCTCATTGGGACTATCTATCTGCTGATTAAGGTTCCTTCCTTAACTGATTAAGAAAACTATCCCAGTGATCCTTTCACAGTCAGTACCAAGAATCTTAAACTCACCCGATGCCACAACCTGATGTCTCTTACAACAGATTCCGAACTCTCCACAGATTTGTTCCTCTAAATCCCCCGACTGTACGGTGGTCGATAATGTTGCCCCATGAACGAGTTCATACCCTTCTCATTCCTCAGTTCCACCTCTGAAGCCTCACCTTAGCTTAAATTATATAAACATTAGTACGACAAAAACAGCGGTAAACTGGAAGGCTGAGCTAACAAACTTGCCCCTCCTGCAACCAAATCTTACTAATGGCTAAACTATCATGCTTTCAATTGTTGGCTCCGACCCTGAGCTCATCTGCTCTTCGTATAATACTTATTGCTTTGAAATGGACGTAGCTCAGAACATGAGATCCAGCAGGTTCAACGTTTTGCTCGCTGACTTTATCTGAGGTCTTAACAACATCTGTCCCAACAATGACTCAACTTTCTGTTCAATCATTCTGGTTATCATCCCCCTGCAACTCTAGCTTAAACAACACATCGACCCCTTTCTTAATGGCAAACCTTCCCGCTGGGATATTAGTTCCACTCCGGTTCAGGTGTAAACTGAGAGAGTTGCCAGATGGCGGAGAAAATGAAGGAGCTGCACAACGAGGGGCGGTGTGGCGCGATCTCCAGGCAGGAGTCTGTGCTGTCTCCCAGTGTTCATTCGGCAGAACACAAGAGCAGTTGTTGTAGTTTCCAGATTTCGGTGGCTTTTACACTGTCTAGGACCTCAAGCTGATTATATATACATGTGCTCGTGCGCGCGCGTGCGTGTGTGCGCCTGTACATAAAGCGTGAATATATCTCACTGATACCCTACATATGCTTGCTAACTTGCTATTTTATACATATTACGTGAGCTTGGTGTATCGTGTGACAGTTGGTATTGTGTTTTGAAGCTTGGCCCTGGCGGTCATATGTGATGGAATTGCAAATAAACTTGAAATGAATTGAATTGAAATGAAATAAACCGCTCGGTTTGCAGAGGTCGCAGCTTCCGAGCAGGAGCGCCCAGTGATACAGATATCTCAAGACTTCGTTCCAAATCCTAACATTTCAGTCACAGTTTAAACTGAATGTTCTTTCAAAGTTTGCAGAACCGGCTCCATTTTCCTGCCTATATACTGGTTAGTATATCGACCGCATACCATTGAGAAATCTCGTTCTCGTCCTCAGTACCTCTTTTCTGCTCACCTAACAAAGACTACCCTCAGGATAAAGCTCGCCAAATTTCACTCCTTTCCTTACTGAGCCACAGAGCCATAGTCTCTGTCAGAGACCTGACCGGTGAGACTTTCCCCTGCTTGGTAATTTGCACCCCTCTCCTCCCATCCAGAAGCATCCAAACTGGTCTACCTGTTACTGAGCGGATTGGCCGCAAGGGGTGTCTGCACTGGCTCTGGTCTAAAGTGGTCTAACGCATCTCTTCCGCACATCTACCCTCACCCCATCCGCCCACCACCCCACTCGGGATGAAGTTTTGTCCAAACAAACGATCGGTCTGTTCACACAGAATAGAGCAAAGGCTCAGAAACGAGAGATCAATATCCGTTTGAAGGGAGCTGGTTGGTGTAACACTAGACGTCACCTCTCCCTCTTCCTCGCCATACTTCTATATAAACAGTGAGAGGGAGACGTGTAAAGGAGGAAGACGGTTAATGGAAGCGGGGTGGACCTGCAGGGGATCAAGCAGATCAGGGAGACGTGGAGAGGTGTTGGAGAAGGAGGAGATGACGAAGACGGCACGCAGCGCAGTGAACGGAGGGTTGCTAGAGTCAAGAAGTGTGGAAGAAGAATGCGGTGGCGGAAACGGAGAGGGCTGCAGAGGAAGTCGTGGCGGACGGTGACAAGGATGGTCGTCTGGGAAGGAGGGTTGACGAGAAACAGGAGGCCGAAATCTCAATGAACCAGAAACACCTTCTTCCCTTCCGCTGGCATTTTCTTGAACGTATGAGCACCACCTCCACATTTTTTGCGGCATTTATTAGCTGGTTGCATTTGACGGTAATTTTTACATATTAGCGCCCCACTGATCCTTCAAAAGAACAAATCTCAGGTGGTCTACATCACAGATAATAAAACAGACCGTGAATCCGGTAGAGAAGATGCGATACTGGTGGACAGGATATTTGACACGCTGGCCTTCATCAGTCAGGACACTGAGTACGGGAGTCGGAGGTCACGTTGCAGTTGCAAATGACGTCGGTCGGGCCGCACATGGAGTATGGAGTTTAGTTCTGCTTGCCTTGCTCTGAGAAAAATCTCAACGAACTGGAAAGATTACAGAGGGAGAATTCGGAAATTTCTGCCAGGATTTTAGGGGCTGAGTTATGGTGCAGTCGGAAATTTTCAGGCTTTATTTTGTGACCATGTAGAGCTGTACAAAACTACAAGGGGCACGGATAAGGCGAATACATGCACTCTTATTCCACAGGACTGGGGTATCGAGAACATTGACGCGCATGATTGAGGTGAGAGTAGCTGAAGACAGAAGCGGGAGAGCGAGTTGAGTTTGATAAAAGGGAAAGAGAGGGATTGGGAGAGTGTGTAGAGGGGGAATAGAGAATCGAGAGAGAGACAGGGATAGAAGAGGAAGAGTTCGGGGAAAGGGAGGCGAGATGCGGGAGGGAGAAAATGCGGATGAAATGGAAGAGGCGGGAGTGGAGAGGGATGAGAGAGAGTGTTTAGAGGAACGAAGGTGAAGAGTGGGCGAGATGGTGGGTAAGATTGTGATAGAGGGAAAGATAATAAGGCAAGGGTGAGGGGCAGAGCTGATGATGTAATGTGAGTCGGTGAGATAAAGACGGTTTTGCCACTTGTTTAAGTCGACCCTATTGACTGTTGACAGAGATCCTGGATCTTTTCAGAAAGATCTGAGCACAGAAGCGCCGACTTCTCGCAGATGAAGCAACGCTTATCCTCACTGCAATGTTCAAAGTGAGGGTACCATCCACATTCAATGCATTCGAAGACTCCAGCCTTCATTTGGAACACGATATTCGAGGCCACTCTCCTATCAAGAAGGGGTAAGCAATATCAGCGTACCTTCAGCAGGCAGCCGTGTGTTAGTCCCCAAAATCACTGACGCCCACTCTCGCCAACGACCTGCGGCACCCCAAAATTTCCCACAATCCCACTTTCCCAGCACAGCCCTGTGTCAGTATCCAGAATTTTCACAATGGTCCACTTTCTCCCTGCAGCCCTTTGTCAGTCCCCAAAATATTCCCACAGCGCCAGTCTCTCCCAAGGCCCCATGTCAGTCCTCAAAATGCTGCCACATCTTCAATCTCCCCACAGGCCTGTGTTTTCTGCCTAAGTACTCAGACTCACCACTCCCACCACACAGATCAGTGTCAGTCCAAACTACACTGCCTGACTCTCTCCCCACAGCCCCGTGCCGGAACCCAAAATAATCCCACTGCTGAACCCTCTTCTTAGAGACCTGTGTCAATCACCAAAACACCTCCCGCTTATCATGCTCTCCCCACGGACGTGTCTCAGTCCCCAGAGTACTCCCACTGAACTATTCTCTCCCCACAGATCTGTGTGTGTCCCCTATGTACACCCCTCCCTCATTCCCTCACCACAGACATGTGCTAGGCCCCAAAGTGTTCCCACTGCCTCACTCTCTCCCACAACCTGGGTCAGTTCCCAAAAGAGCTCTGCAGCTCCAGTCTCTCCCCACAGACCCGTGTTAGTCCCCAAAATACGTGTACATCCCACTTTCACTCCAAGACCCCGCGCGAGTCCCCACGATAAACCCAATACCTAGCCTTCTCCCTAAAGATCTGTGTCAACCACCAAAACACTCCCACTTCGCACTCTCTTCCCACAGCCCATGTCAGTTCCAACATTAATTCAACTGCACACACTCTACCAACAGACTTTGTCAATCCCCAAACAAAGCCAATTGCACACGCTCTCCATACAGCCCTTATCAGTCCGCAAACTAATATCAATGCCCACTCCTTCTAGCAAACAGCGTCAGTCCCCAAACTAAACTCACTGCCCACTCCCCTCTCGCAGTCTGTGTCAGTCCCCAAACTAAACACATTGCCCACTCCCTTCACTCAGCCTGCACCGATCCCCGACTCACTCTTTTCTCAGAAACTTGCAATACCCCAAAATCTCACCCATAGTTGCATTTTCCAATCCAGTATGAACTGCCTTGGTCGCGGACAGATTTCTCAACAAAATTCTGTGAAAATAAATTGCTATAATTAAAGTTTGAATTTAAGGAGCGTCACGTTACGTCTGACAAAGGGAGAGCGCGAAGGGATGGTGTGGAAGGAACTCTGTATCTCACCAGTAGAATGTGAGGGCAAGATGCAGGGAGCCTCACTCTGTGTCTGAACCGGGAAGTGTGTAATGCGACGGTGTGGAGGGAGATTCACTCTGTGCCTGACCCCGGGAGTGTGTGATGGGACGGTGTGGTGGGAGATCACTCTGTGTCTGACACCGGGAGTGTGTGATGAGACGGTATGGAAGGGAGATCACTCTGTGTCTGACCACGGGAGTGTGTGATGGGACGGTGTGGTGGGAGACCACTCTGTGTCTGACGACGGGAGTGTGTGATGGGACGTACTGGAGGGAGACTCACTCTGTGTCTGAACCGGGGAGTGTGTGATGCGACGGTGTGGAGTGAGCTTCACTTTGTGTCTGATCAAGGGAGTGTGAGTTGGGACGGTGATGCTGGAGCCTAACTCTGACTCTGAGTCCCGGAGTGTGTGATGAGACCGTATGGAGGGAGCTCTCTCTCTCTCTCTCTCTATCTATCTATCTATCTATATATATACTGCTCTTCAGTTCATCTGACAAATACCTCTTCCTGGCTTGAACTGATTTCAAGTAGATTCGATTTAGAGTTGCAGCAATGCAGATCGGCCTCAGTGTAGGATCTTTCAAACGTGGATATGTAATAAAGCCGGTCTTCATTTCTTTTTTTTTAAACTTTTTTTTATTGCATTTTTAAATGGTTACAAAGTAAAGTATGAAAAAACAATGTATGTAACCCTTACCCCCTCCCCTTAACACCTCCCCCCTAACTGCCCTATAGAAAAAAAAGAGAAAGAAAGAAAGAATGCCTGGTTGTTGGAAGATCTCCACATGCTCCATGGAATTCGTAATAACTTTAATATGTATATTTATTTCTTTCCCCTAATAAGCAATTGTTTCATCTTCAGAGCATCTACATATTTAATCCTGTCTTTTGTAAATAAGGGCTCCAAATTTTCAGAAATGTTTCATATTTATCTCTTAAATTATAAGTATTTTTTTCTAATGGAATACAACCATAGATCTCTTTCTTCCAAGAGTCTATACTTAAATGTGTATCCGATTTCCAAGTAACTGCAATAGCTTTTTTGGCTACTGCCAGTGCAATTTTTATAAATTCTTTCTGATACTTATTTAGTTTGAGTTTCGGTTTTATCCCTTCAATATCACCTAGTAAAAATAATATTGGATTATGAGGAAATTGTGTTCCTGTAATTTGTTCCAGTAAAAGTCTTAAATTTGTCCAAAAAGGTTGAATTTTAGAGCAAGACCATGTCGAATGTAAAAAGGTACCAGTTTCCTGGTTACATCGGAAACACTGATCCGATAAATTTGGATTTTTTTTTTTTATTTTTTTGTGGTGTAATATATAATTGATGTAGAAAATTATACTGCGCTAATCTTAACCGAACATTTATTGTATTTGTCATACTATCAAGACACAGTCTTGACCAATTTGTTTCTTCAATTTCAATATTCAAATCACTTTCCCATTTTTGTCTTGACTTATGGACTCCTTGTTTAAATACCTGTCTTTGAATCAAATTATACATACAATATATAATTTTTTTTATTATTTCCTTTTTGAATTAAAATTTCTATTTCATTAGCTTTCGGCAATAACATTGTTTGACCTAATTTTTCTCTTAAATAAGCCCTTAATTGAAAGTAAAAAAATAAAGTGTTATTTGATATTTTATATTTATTCTTTAATTGATCAAATGACATTAATATACCTCCTTCAAAACAATTCCCTATATATCTAATCCCATTTTGAATCCAATTATATAAAAGTTGATTGTCCATTGTGAAAGGAATAAGTCTATTTTGAATTAAAGATCTCTTTGCTAATAAAGATTTTTTTGTCTCATCATCAACATTTATCTTATTCCATAAATCAATCAAATGTTTTAATATAGGAGATTTTTCTTTTCCCGTATCCATTTAGATTCCCATTTGTATATAAAATCTTCTGGTACGTTTTCTCCTATTTTATCTAATTCTATTCTAATCCATGCCGGTTTATCTTTCTCAAAAAAAGATGCATTAAATCTAAGTTGATTTGCTTTATAATAATTCCTAAAATTTGAAAGTTGTAATCCTCCTAGATCAAATTTCCATGTCAATTTTTCCAACGATATTCTTGACATCTTACCTTTCCAGAGGAATTTCCTCACATATTTGTTTAACTCTTGAAAAAACTTCTGGGGTAATTGATTGGTAATGATTGAAATAAATATTGTAATCTAGGGAATATATTCATTTTTACAATATTTACTCTACCTACTAATGTTATTGGTAATGCCATCCATTTTTCAAGATCTTCCTGAATTTTTTTCAAAAGTGGTAAATAATTTAATTTGTATAAGATTTTTATATCATTATCAACTCTTATACCTAAATATTTTATACCATTTGCTGGCCATCTAAATTGAGTTATTAATCGACATTGATTATAATCTCCTTTAGTAAGAGGTAAAATTTCACTTTTATCCCAATTTATTTTATAACCCGATATTTTCCCATATTCTTCTAGTCTATAAGATAATTTGCGTAGTGAATGTAATGGATCTGTTAAATAAAGTAGAACATCATCAGCAAATAAGTTAATCTTGTATTCTTCCTGATTAACCCTGAAACCCTTAATATCTGGGTCCATTCTAATTAATTCAGCTAGTTGTTCTATTGCCAACACAAATAAAGCAGGTGATAGTGGGCAACCTTGCCTAGTTGATCTTGTTAACTGAAATGATGTTGAAATTTGACCATTTGTCACTACTTTAGCTTTGGGATTAGTATTTAAGGTTTTAATCCATTTTATAAATGATGTTCCTAGTCCATATTTTTCCAATACCCTAAATAAAAAATCCCATTCCAATCTATCAAATGCTTTTTCTGCATCTAAAGCAACTGCCACACTCATTTCCTCCCTCTTTTGTGCTAGATGGATTATACTAAATAACCGAGTTACATTATCTGCCGATTGTCTATTTTTGATAAATCCTGTTTGATCCATATGCACTAATTTTGGTGAGCATTTAGATAATCTATTAGATAAGATTTTTGCTGTTATTTTATAATCGGTGTTTAATAAATAAGTAGGTCTATATGATGTTGGTTTTAAAAGGTCTCTATCTTTTTTTGGCAATTCTATTAAAATAGCTGTTGAAAAAGATTATGTAAGTTTATGCGTTCTTTCCGCTTGATATATTAACTCCATAAAAGGAGGAATTAATAAATCTTTAAACTTTTTTATAAAATTCAGGTTGAAAACCATCTTCTCCTGGAGATTTATTACTTTGAAGTGATCCCAAAGCTTCTTCAACTTCCTTCAGTGTAAAAGGCATACCTAATCCCTTCTGTTCTTCTGTATTTAATTTTGGAAGAGTTATTTGTGATAAAAATTCTTCTATCTTAACGTCATCATTCTTTGATTCTGATTGATACAACTCAGAATAAAAATTCTTAAAAGCCTCATTAATTTCTAGAGGTTTATAAGTAATTTCATTCACTTTTGTTCGAATTGCATTTATTGTTTTAGAAATCTGATCTGTTTTTAACTGCCATGCAAGAAATTCACCTAGTTCATAACATCTCTGTTTAGATCTCATAATTGCTTTTTCTGTTCGATATGTCTGGAGTGTATTATGTTTTAACTTCTTATTAATAAGTTGCCTTCGTTTTTCTTCTGTCATATTTCTTTGAGATTTTTTTTCTAATTTTATAATCTCTTTTTCCAATTGATCTATTTCTATCTTATATTCCTTCTTAATTTTAGAAGTATAACTTATTATCTGGCCTCTCAAATATGCTATCATTGCTTCCCACAATATAAATTTATCATCAACTGAATGTAAATTTGTATCTAAAAAGAACTGTATCTGCTTTTTCATAAAATCACAAAAATCTTGACGTTTTAGTAGAATTGAATTAAATCTCCATCTATAAATTGATTCCTCTTTATCTATCATTATCATTGTCATTATTAAAGGAGAGTGATCAGACAATATTCTTGCTTTATATTCCACATTTTTCACTCTATCGAGTATTTGTTGATAATAGGAAAAAATCTATCCTTGAATATGTTTTATGTCTATTTGAATAAAATGAATAATCCCTTTCTTTTGGATTGATTCTTCTCCATATATCAATCAAATTTAAATCTTTCATCAATGATAGAGTTAATTTTGCTACTTTTGATTTTGTAATAGCCTTTGTTGATCTATCTAAAACTGGATCTAAACAAAATATTAAAATCTCCACCTATTAATATTTTATCATGTGCATTATCCAAATTCAAAAAGACCTCCTATATAAATTTTACATCATTTTCATTTGGTGCATAAATATTCATAAGAGTCCATAGTTCTGAAAAAAATTGACAATGTATAATTAAATATCTTCCTGCCGAATCAATTAATATATTTTTTATTTTAATTGGTAAATTTTTATTAACCAAAATTGCAACTCCTCTTGCCTTTGAGTTAAGTGAAACTGCAATAACATTTCCAAGCCAGTCTCATTTTAATTTCTAATGTTCTATATCCGTTAAATGAGTTTCTTGTAAGAAAGCAATATCTATTTTCATTTTTTTATTATATGTTAAAATTCTTTTTCTTTTTATTGGTCCATTAAGCCCACTAACATTAAAACTTAAAAAATCAATAAATTAGTCATTATTTTTATTTATGTCACTCCAATCTATAATAATACCTAATCTTTCAACTTTCATTGCATCCTGGGAAATCTTTTTAGAAGTCACCATGTTGCTATGTGTGTCCCCACCAATCATCCAGGCAAAACAATAGAAGAAAAATAGAAAATAAAGAAAAAAACAAAATACCCCCTTACTAATGTTGTGAAAGATAAAAAACACAACATTACCCCCCCCCCCCCCCTATTGTACGGGTCATGGCAATCGCCATGATTACACACGTGAATCCCGTAGTAACCGATTCAAAGCTCCGCAGCCCCCCGCAACATAAAAAGTATATATAAAAAAACATACTATTCTCAATTAATATTTCTAAAATTTTACTTTTCTCCCTTATATCGTCCTTAAATGTCCATCAGTTCCATTTGCTTTCTCTGTCTTCGTCTTTAACCATTACATTTAGAAATCGCTACGTTTAATTAACGAAGAGATGGAAGTTTTTGTGCAAACACCGCCGCATCTTGATAATTAGAAAAAAATCTTTTTCCTTCCTCCAAAAAATTTATCAGTGTTGCTGGGTGACGCATTAAAAACTTATAACCTTTTCCCCATAAAACATTTTTAGCTGGATTAAATTCTTTCTTTCTCTTCAAAAGGTTATAACTTATATCAGGATAAAAAAGAACTGGTTTCCCTGCTATCATCAACGGACCATTTCTTCTTTTAGCACCCTGGACAGCCGCCCTCAAAATCTTTTCTTTATCCTGGTATCTTAAACATCTTATCAAAATTGATCGCGGATTTTGATCATCTTGAGATCTTGGTCTTAAGGCTCTGTGCACCCTTTCAATCTCAATTAAAGTTTCTTCTCCCATTTCCAATTTCTCAGGAATCCATTTTTGAAAAAAAAATATTGGGTCTTCTCCTTCGGTACCTTCTTTAAGTCCAACAATTTTAATATTGTTGCGTCTACTAAAATTTTCAAGCTTATCAATTTTTCCCACGAGTTGTTTTCTTTCTGATGTCCAGGCATCATTATCATCTTCCATCTTCTTCATTCTTCCATCCATTTCTTCCATTTTGACGTCCAAATCTGTAATTTTCTTTTCCATTTTTTCCTGTTTCTTTGTCATTTTATCAAACATAGCCTCCATATTTGTTATTGTTTTCTTTAATTACTTTTTGGTTACTTTTAATTACTTTTAATGCATTTAATTTATGCATTATTTGCCTCAACATCTTTTTTTGTATTTTCAGAGGAACTTTCATCTTCTTCTTCTTCTTCTCCATCTTCGTCTGATTTTTCCAGAGAGTCCGCCTCTCTCTCAGACTCGATTCACTGTCGGTTTCAGTCGTTGCTGGATTTTGTAGTTCTGGTTGCTCTCTTTTGCGCATGCTCGTTCCTTTACGCTTGCGCAGTTCTCGTTGATCTTTTCCTTTAGAAATGGCCGATGCTGCCGCAGTCTCCTTTTCTGTTTCACCGGTGGTGTGTTGTACCCGAGTCCGCGGTTCTTCAGTAGAAGTAGGCCTTGATTCTGTTCCAACTTGAGCGGTCTTCGCGGTAGCAGTTTTCTTCGCACTCTGTTTATGAGGCATAGCTTAAAACAATCCAAAGTAATTTATAAGTAACCTTAAAAAAGTATTAATTAACTTTTCTTCACTTAAACATTAATTTATTAACTTTTTTACGGGAGGACTGGGTTCCAGCGTCCCGATCCTATGTCATCACGTGACGTCCCCCCCCCCCCCTTCCCGGTCTTCATTTCTGATCCAGTCCTTGGAACAAGCATGCTCTGGAATTCAGGAACAAGGAACAGTGATTCTCCCTCTGCCCGTCTGGGAGTCGGTCATTGAATCGTTAACCCCTCCACACCGTCCCATCACACACTCCCGGGGCCAGACACAGAGTGAATCTTCCTCCACACTGTCCCATCACACAATCCCGGGGTCAGACACAGAGTGAATCTCCCTCCACACCGTCCCATCACACACTCCCGGTGTCAGACGCAGAGTGAATCTCCCTCCACACCGTTTCATCACACACTAACGTGGTCAGACACAGAATGAATCTCCCTCCACCCCGTCCCATCACACACTACCGGTGTCAGACACAAAGTGAATTTCCCTCCACACCGTCCCATCACACACTCCCGGGGTCAGACACAGAGTGAATCTCCCTCCACACCGTCCCATCACACACTCCAGGGGTCAGACACGGAGTGAATTTCGCTCCACACCTTCCCATCACAAACTCCCGGGGTCAGACGATGAGTGAATCTCCCTCCACCCCGTTCCATCACACACTCTCGTTGTCAGTCACGGAATAAATCTCCCTCCACACCGTCCCATCACACACTACCGGTTTCAGAGACAAAGTGAATTTCCCGCCACGCCGTCCCATCACAAACTCCCGGGGTCAGACACAGACTGAATCTCCCTCCACACCGTCCCATCGCACACTCCCGGTGTGAGACACAGATTGAATCTCCCTCCACACCGTCCCATCACACAATCCCGAGGTCAGACACAGCGTGAATCTCGATCCATACCATCCCATCACACAGACCCGGGGCCAGACACAGAGTAAATCTCCCTCCACACCGTCCTATCACAGTCTCCCGGGGTCAGACACAGAGTGAATTTCCCTCCACACCATCCCAGCACACAATCCCGGGGTCAGACACAGAGTGAATCTCCCTCCACACCGTCCCATCACACAATCCCGGTGTCAGACACAGAGTGAATCTCTCTCCACACCTTCCCATCACACACTCCCGGGGTCAGACACAGAGTGAATCTCCCTCCACCCCGTCCAATCACACACTCCCGGGGTCAGACACAGAGTGAATCTCCCTCCACCCCGTTCCATCACACACTCCCGGGGTCAGACACAGAGTGAATCTCCCTCCACCCCGTCCCATCACACACTCCCGGGGTCAGACACAGAGTGAATCTCCCTCCACCCCGTCCCATCACACACTCCCGGGGTCAGACACAGAGTGAATCTCCCTCCACCCCGTCCCATCACACACTCCCGGGGTCAGACACAGAGTGAATCTCCCTCCACACCATCCCAGCACACAATCCCGGGGTCAGACACAGAGTGAATCTCTCTCCACCCCGTCCCGTCACACACTCCCGGGGTCAGACACAGAGTGAATCTCCCTCCACACCGTCCCATCACACACTCCCGGGATCAGACACAGAGGGAATCTCCCTCCGAACCACCATGAGAGGCCTTGTTGAAAGCTTTTCAAATTCGACTAATACAATATCCAACCCGGGCTTCATCAATCAACCATTTTTCATAAACAATGTGATCAGGTTTGTAAACTATAATCTCACCCACACAAAGCCATTTTGCAAACCTCAAAAAAATATGCCTTTACCGATGTGAGTTGAGTCTATGAGTAAGAATTAATGTAAAGACTAATGCACGAGTCAACCATTTACCGGACGTACAAAAAAGCTGGATGAGCTCAGCAGGGCCGGCAGCATCAGTTGAAAAAAGCAGTCAATGTTTCTGGTCGAGAACCTTCGTCAGGTCTAAAGAAGCAGGGGGCAGGGGCCCTATGAAGAAGATGGCGGAAAACGAATCAGAGGAAAGATCAAGGGTGGTGAGAGGAAGCAGGGCGGGGTTAGGCAGGAGAGGAGAAGAAGGAATCTAAGGGGAAAGCACAAAGGGTTGCTGACCCCACCAGACCACCACACCAGCCTCCGGAACCAGCATATTATCCTACGCAACTTCCACCACCTTCAACAGGACCCCACCACTAAGGACATCGTTCCCTCTCTACCCCTCTCTGCTTTTCGCAGGGATCGTTCGCACGCATCTATCCGAACTTCTCTTAAATATTGAAATCAAACTTGCATGCAACACTCATTCTGGCAGCTCGTTCCAACACTCTCACAACCGTCTGAGTGAAGAATTTTCCTTTCCTGTTCTCCTTAAACTTTCACCCATCATCCTTAACTCATGCGCTCTGGTTGTAGTACCTCCCAACCCCCATGGAAAAAGCCGACTTGCATTCACCCAATCACTGGGACTTCACCTCTGCAGGGGTGATCGATACCAAAGGGATAGTTTGCATCTTCACTAGAAAGGGGTGGTGGTCAGTATCCTGAGGTTCTGCGCTGTTTTTTCACCACACGTTTTCTGACAAACGATCATCACAATTGGCAAACAAGAGGAAATCTACAGCTGCTGGAACTTCGAGCAACAAACTCAAAATGCTGGAGGAGCTTCGCAGGTCAGGCAGCATCTTTGAAAAAAAAAGTACTTCTTCTGTTAATGCTGTCTGGCCTGCTGAGTTCTTCAAGCAATTTGTGTGTGTAGACCATCGTACGTTATAGTCTGTAACTTCCTTTTGGAATTGAAGACAATTCGATGTGGCTGAACCGAGGCGAGATAGCCGATCCTTTGCTGAGAGCAAGGAAGACACAAGCTTCGATCGGTGTCAGCACCGTGCGAAAGCCAGTTGCAGGTGCTGAGGTTTGGGCAAGATTGAGTCTGTGTTTTACTTTAGTAGCAATGTTAGATCTGTGAAGGGAGCACTGGTCTGAACTGCCCAGAGAAATTACTCTTGCCAATGGAACTGTTTTGAACGCTGACATTAAATTTCTTATAATGGACTGCACGAATCCTAATCTCTGAAACAACTTCACGAGAATGAGTGTGAAGTCCGTTATTGCATCTACGGGGTAATGGGATCAGATTTAGCTAACTGTACGGACAATAGCTATGTCACCAGTAATATCACAACTTCTGCTGATGGCAGTTACAGATTCGGCTGACAGGCTGAACAAACGCTGTCAAGGGGTTATTACAATTCGGCATATGTAGTACCAAATAAATACCATCTGCCAGCGTTGAAGGATGAAGGAGACTGAGCAACGTTACTGGATTGCAGTGTTCCTGTTCTGGGACCGTGGATAGACATGAAAAGCCAGAGAAAGCAGCACCTCCTAGTGGCCACATATTTTAATTCCGCATCCCATTCCCATTCTGATATGTCTATCCACGACTCCTCTACTGGCACGATGAAGCCACACTCAGGTTAGAGGAACAACACCGCATATTCCGTCTGGGTAGCCTCCAACCTGATGGAATGAACATAGATTTTTTCAAACCCGTTAATAAACTTCCTCCCTTTCTTAGCCCATCCCTGATCGATTTATTCCCCACCCTCCCTTTTTACGGAGACACTAATCTTACCTCCACTAATGCCCACCTTTAAGTACTCACCCTGGCATTTTAAAGCTGCACCTTGTCATATTTGATACTTGCACCCTGGGTAAGTGATTCTGCTTGTCTACGCCTCTCTTAGTTTTATAAAGTTCTACCATTTCACCTGTCAGCCTCCTTCACTTCGTGGAAAACAGTCCAAGTCAGTATGATCTTTCCTTGTAACTGAATCCCGCGGTCCATGTAACATTCCTGTGAATCGTTTTTGCATCGTTTCAGCTGAACCACATCCTTCCTCTCGTGGTGACCAGAACTGCACAGGGTACTCCTGGTGTGGTTTCATTATTGATTTGTACAACTGTATTATGATGTCCCAGCTCCTCCCAAAGCCTTTTGCCGATGAAGGCAAGCATGACGTGCACCTTCTTCACAACCTTGTCTACCTGTGTTGGCACCTTCATGAAATTATGTACCTGTACCCCAAGTCTTTCTTTTCGTCAACAATCCTCAGGAACCTATTATTCTCTGTCTGTGTCATAACCTGCTTTAACTTTGCAAAATCCATCATTGTGCATTTGTCTGACACTGTAACAAAACCTCTCTATTTCTCTACAGCAATAAATATCAATGAACCATTCACCTCTGAACCTTGGTCATATATGTTTTTATGAACCACTCACTACACCCATCTCTAATTCGTTGTGCAGGAGAACACATTGCCGCCTCTCTATTTCTCTCATTGACAATTTATCTCTACATAAATAATTGTCTGACTTTTGTTTCCTCCTGCTTCTCTGCATGCCATCACACTTTACCACATTAAGCTTCATTTACCAAGTATTCTTCTCACCAGCTTCCCCATGTCTTGTTGGAGAGACCAGATGTTCAAACACAACACGTCCCCTCATCACGTTCCCCATCATTGACACCGTGGATTCCGCACATTCTGCCCTTTCATCGGGTCATTAATATCAATAAGTCATTGATGATCCCTGGAAAACTCCACCAATTATATCCTCCTTACACGTTATTCTGTCTCAGTATGATAACCTGACTTCAATCAATATTAACACACTTCCTTCCCAGCACAGAGCTCTTGTCTTGTGCACTTGCCTTACATGTGGTAAATGCCCCTGAAAGTACAAAGACACACTTCTCCAACTTCCCCTATAAAGTCTCAAAACTCTGGTATCACACAAAATGCTGGTGGAACGCAACAGGTGAGGCAGCATCTATAGGGAGAAGGGCTGTCGAAGTTTCGGGCCGAGACCCTTCGTCAGGACTAACTGAACGGAAAGATAGTAAGAGATTTGAAAGTGGGGGGGAATTCAAAATGTCAGGAGAAGACCGGAGGGGGTGGGGTGAAGCTGAGAGCCAGAGAGGTGATTGGTAAAAGGGTTACAGAGCTCGAGAAGGGAAAGGATCATGGGACGGGATGCCGAGTGAGAAGGAAAAGGGGAGGGGAGCACCAGAGGGAGATGGAGAACAGGCAGAGTGATGCGCAGAGAGAGAAAGAAAAAATAAAGGGAGAAAGGGGAAAAAAACTAAATATGTCAGGGATGGGGTAAGAAGGTGCATTAACGGAAGTTAGAGAAGTCAATGTTCATGCCATCAGGTTGGAGGCTAACCAGCTGGTATATAAGGTGTTATTCCTCCAACCTGAGTGTGGGGTGAAGGGTCTCGGCCCGAAACGTCGACAGTGCTTCTCCTAATAGATGCTGCCTGGCCTGCTGTGTTCCACCAGCATTTTCTGTGTGTTGTTTTAATATTCAGTAACCCAGGTTACAGGGTCCAAGACCAGGTTCCAGATGGACAGGGTGGTGAAGAGGGGTTTGGAACACTGTCCTTCAGTCAGGGCACCGAATATAGAAGCTGGGAAGAAATGGTGCAGATGCACACCACGTTGGTTTCGCCGCATTTTGCAAATAGTGTTTAGTTCAGGTCGCCCTGCTGTATGACAGACACCAATCAGCTGGAAAGAGTGCAGAGGAGATTTACTGGGATGTGACTGGATCTCAAAGGACTGAATTGTGAAAGGTGTTTTGGACAATTTTCCCTGGAATGTCAGAGAATGAGTGCTGGTATTGCAGAGGTGTATTGCAGTGTGGGTCGAATAAAACAGTCTTTCTGCCAGTGTTGGGGAATCAGGAACCGGAAGGCATTGGTGTAAGAGGAGATCTAATAGGAACCTGAAGGGCAACATTTCCAAGCACAGGCTGGACAGCAAATGGAATGAGCTACTGGGGGAGTGGTTGAATGAGGTACATCGAAGCAGTACTCGGACAGGCTAATGGGAAGGAAAGGTTTTGAAGGATATGGGTCAGAAGGTGGGAAATGGGACGGAGGATAACATTGTTCATAATATCGTTGTGAGGCGGTTACAGACCAGAAGCTCAGATGGGAATTTTGGTCAGTGTGGACCATTTGAGCTGAAGACTTGTTTCTGTGCTGTGTGAATCTGACTGTAAACCCTCTTGGTTTAGTTCAATGACATTAAACTTTTCTAAATGACTTGTCATTTCTTCACAGATTATAGACTCCAGTACAGTTACCTACTTTGTTTTCCTTTCTCTTCCACCCTTCGGCAATGGTTTTCAGCTCCACTGGGACCTTTCTGTAACAGTGATTTTTGACAGATTCCAATGTCTCTACTTTCTCTCCAGCCTTCCTGTGAAACCGTCTGGTGCAGGTCGTTGGGAACTGGATATTTTTGCTTTTAGTCCCATTAGTTTATCACCCCTGATGGTGATTGCTACACATTATGGCACAGCATTGAAATGTCACCGTTAGATATCTGTAGGATGTTTGCTGTGTCCCCACTGAAAACACTAATGGAAATTATTGAGTTAACTAATCTGTTTTTCCTTGATATTTTTATCTTTTGTCGCATCATGAGTTACTGGAAAAATCCCGACTGTTTTGTCCACCCTGTCTTTGCCTCTTTGTTTGTTCTCTGAGTTAATATTTACCTTGAACTCTTTTAACCACAGACTGTTGTTTGCTCCCTGTGATTCCTCTGTCTGATCGGGATAAATGTCGGCTCTAACGAACCTTCTCCTTAAACATCTGCCACTGCTCATATTCAGGATCCTTCACCGCAAGAACTCTCTGTAATACCACCTTTTTACACAGATTACAACTGAAATGGCATGTTCCTGGGTAAATAAACTACTGTATGAAACTGTCTCTGACCATTCCACAAATTCCTCTTCCACTGAACCAGTCTGATTATTTTAATCAATAAACAAACAGAAGCAAACACACAGAGAATGTTGGAGGAACTCAGCAACCAGTCGACAGCTCGGGCTGGGAACCTTCATTCTGATTAAAGAGAAAGAGACAAAAGCCAGAATTAGGTGATGGGGGAGGAGTAGAAGGACAAGTGAGTGCGGGAGGGGTCTGGTTTCTGGAGGAACGATTATGTGAAGATCTGAGTGACAGGCAGAAAAGGCAAAGAGATGAAGAGAAAGGAATCTAACAGGAGAGACGCAGGACCACGGGATTACACAAAAGAGATGGAGAGCCAGACAGAATTGATGAGGAGGTCATGGCGGTGCGTGAGGGGAAGTGAAGGAGTAAAAAGCCACCAGAATGGGGCGGGGGGATCCGAAGGAACGCTGAGGTGGAGTGGGCGGAAGAAGCACAGGATATTCATTTCTTGAATTTGAAGAAATCAATGTTCATGCCGTCGAGATTGGAGGCTACACAATCGGAATATGAGTCGTTGCTCATTCAACATATACTTGGCCTCATCGCAGCAGGAGAGGGGGCCATAGTCAGACATGCTGTTGATGGCCCTCCGCTGGTCAGGTTCGACCATGGATATTGTACCTTCGCGGATGAAAGTCAATATGCAAGTCAGGGT
Source organism: Hypanus sabinus (assembly GCF_030144855.1). Classification (NCBI taxonomy): domain Eukaryota; kingdom Metazoa; phylum Chordata; class Chondrichthyes; order Myliobatiformes; family Dasyatidae; genus Hypanus; species Hypanus sabinus. Next base: position 148,843 of record NW_026781356.1, read on the forward strand.
AGTACGATACATAAAGCAAGCTGTTGCCCATGCAGGGGTGAATGCTCTCCACGCAGCTGATGAATCCAGAGCAATGGTCGAGACCGATGCAGTCAGGCACCAGAGGTGTCGCAGAATTAGCGGTGTGTCTCGAAGTAGGGATGACCGTCTCTAATGACATTTGAAATATTTCTGTCACAGCCCAAGCTGTATCTACACTAACTTCCCTCAAGGTCCAAGGGAAAATCCTGTCAGGACCCAAAGGCTTTTGCCATTTTATATTCGTTAAAAGCGCCAGTACTTCCTCTTTTTTACTCATCATAGTTTCCACAACTACCATACTTGTTTCCCTTATCTTACACGATACAATTTACTTCTCCTTATTGAATACCGAAGAAAATAAATTGTTCAAAATCGACCCCATCTCTTTTGGCTCCACATATAGCTGTCCACTCTGATTCTCTAAGGGACCAATTTTCTCCCTTACTATCCTTTTGCTATTGATATAACTGTAGAAACCTTTAGGATTTATTTTCACCATACTTGCCAAAGCAACCTCGTATCTTCTTTTAGCGTTTCTATTTTCTTCCTTAAGAAAATTTATTTATATTCTTTATATTCCTCAAACACGTCATTTACACCATGCTGCCTATATTTATTATAGATCTTTCTCTTTTTCGAAATAATCTTCCAATGTCCCTTGAAAACCATGGCTCTCTCAAACATCTCACACTCTCTCATACCCGGACTCCAGCACCATCAATACTGGTTCAAAAGACCATGTAATGGCCCCCCGTCGATCTCGGCTGCCACAGCAACCCAGGGCATATTCAAAATCCGGACTCCAGCACCATCAATGCTGGTTCCAAAGACCATGGAATGGCCCCGCCGTCGATCTCGGCTGCCACAGCAACCCAGGGCATATTCAAAACCCGGACTCCAGCATCATCAATGCCAGTTCCAACGACCATGGACACCTTCAACGCAATTGCGCAGACCCCAACTGCGACTCCAGCCTTGAACACCAGGCCGGGTCTTCACGTGCAGCGGTTGTGACTCCTGTCTGACCTTCCCCAAGCACCACTCTGCATTCTCCTCTCCCTCAATCCCATCGTCAGCTCCTGGACCCTCAGAGGCTCCACCTTCCTCTCACCCTAATCCTCCCCTCTCCACCGACTTCACCAGCCTCTCCCCTGTGATCTTATCTCTCACCCGTGCCGGGAATTTACCATCCCCTCCGACATTCAACTCCCTGAGGCAGAGTGCTCTGTCCTCAGTAAAGACCTCATCTTTGTGCTCCTTCGCCCACACCTCAGCGAGTTCGACGTACGCCATGATGCTGAACTTTTCTTCCGCCGGCTCCGTCTACGAGCCTAATTCTTCGGCAAGGACTCCCACCCCCACCGATGACCCGTCTTCAACCAAACTCCTCTTCATCAACACCCCGCTCTGGTCTTCTGCCTGCTCTGGATCTCTTTATTGCTAGCTGCTGACGGAACATCAACCATCTGGACTTCCACTTGTTCCACTTCCAACCTCACTTCTTCCGAAAGCTCTGCTCTCCGCTCCAACCCCAAACTCAGTATCAAACCCGCTGATAAGGGGGCGCTGTCGTGGCCTTGTGTACTGACTTCTACATGGCCGAGGCACAGCGACAACTCACTGATACCTCCTCTTACTTACACCTCGATCATGACCCTACTAAGGAGCACCAGGCCACTGTCTCCCACACCATCACCAACCTTGTCAGCTCACGGGAGCTCCCATCCCCTGCCACCAATCTCATAGTTCCCACACCCTGTACTTCCCGTCTCAGCCTCCTGCACAAGATCCACAAATCCACATGCCTGTCCAGGTAGACCTATTGTCTCAGCTTGCTTCTGCCCCACCGGACTCATTTCTGCGTATCCTGACACTGTTTTATCCAACCTTGTTCAATCCCTTCCCACCTATGTTCGTGACACTTCTCATGTTCTGAATTTTTTCAGTGATTTTTAGTTCTATTGCCCCCCCACTGCTATATTTTCGCCATAGACGTGCAGTCCCTATATACCTCCATCCCCCACCAAGAAGGTCTTAAAGCTCTCCGATTATTTTTGGATTCCAGACCAAACCAATTCCCGTCTATCACCACTCAACTCCGTCTAGAGGAATTCGTTCTCACTCTCAATAATTTGTCCTTTGGCTCCTGCCACTTCCTCCATACCAAAGGTGCAGCCAGGGGCACCCGCATGGGTCCCATCTACGTCAGCCTTTCTGTTGGCTTTGTGGAGCAGTCCATGTTCCAAGCCTATACGAGTATCTGCCCCCCTCTTTTCCTTCGCTACATCGACGACTGCATTGGTGCTGTTTTCTGCACGCATGCTGAACACGTTGATTTCATTAACTTTCCCTCCAACTTCCATCCTGTTCTCAAATTTACCTGGTCCATTTCCGACACCTCCCTCCCCTTTCTTGATCTACCTGTCTCCATCTCTGGAGACGGCTTATCTACACATATCTTCTATACGCCGACTGAATCTCACAGCTACCTGGACTATTTGTATTCCCACTATGTCTCTTGCAAAAATGTCATCCCCTCTTCGCAATTCCTGCGTCTCCGCCGCATCTGCTCTTGGGATGAGGCTTTTCATTCCAGGACGAAGGAGATGTCTTCCTTTTTCTATATACCGTCTGGGCAGCATCCAACTTGATGGCATGAACATTGACTTCTCTAACTTTCGTTAATGCCCCTCGCCTTCTTACCCTAGCCCTGATTTAGTTATTTCCCCCCCCCCCGCCACTTTTTGTTCTCTCTCTGTCCATCACGCTGCCTGTTCTCCATCTCACTCTGGTGTTCCTCTCCACCTTTCTTTCTCCCTAGGCCTCCCGTCCCATGTTCCTTTCCCTTCTCCAGCCCTGTATCCCTTTTGCCAATCAGCTCTCTAGCTTTTTGCTTCAACCCACGCGCTCAGGTCTTTTCTTATATTTTTGCATTTCCCCCTCCACCTCCTATTTTCAAATCTCTATCTTTTCTTTCAGTTAGTCCTGACGAATGGTCTCGGCCCGAAACATCGACAATGCTTCTTTCTATACATGCTGCCTGGCCTGCTGCGTTCCACCTTCATCTTGTGTGTGTTTCTCGAATTAGCAGCATCTGCAGATTTCCTTGTGTTTACATTGATTTCTTACAATTTTAAAAGTAAGGTTGCTATTAATTGATACCAAATTATTCAAAGGAAAATTTTAATTCTTATGAAAATTTATTTTATGTCCTGAAAACTGGCAAAAACAGGAGAATGAAGGAAGTACGAAAGGTAATGAAGTCTTAACATTAGAAATTTAAAGCAAAAGGTCATCGGCATAATGCAGAAGTTCTAAAGAAAGGACATATTTGACACAGCTTTGTGGACCAAGAAGCCTGTATTGTGCTGTTGCAATTCTACGTTCTGTATGTTCCTATTCTACCTGTTTCCTCAACACTACATGCCCTTCCACGAATCTTTCTAACATCTGAAACTTGGCAACACAGCCATCTATTCTATCATATAAGTCATTATATACAGCAAAAAAAAAGAAGTGATCCCAACACCGACCACTGTGGAACACCACTGGCCACTGGCAGGTAACCGGAAAAGGAGCATTTTATTCCCAATTGCTGCCTCTTACCAATCAGCCAATGACCTGACCATGTTAATAACATTCTAGTAATATCATGGGCTCTTACTTTTGTAATCAGCCATCTGTGTGGTAACTTGTCAAAGGCCTTCCTGACGTCCAGATAAACAAAATCCGCTGCATCCCATTTATCTATCCTACTTGTATTCTCCTCAAAGAATTCCAACAGGAAGACGTGAATTATTCAACGAGTAAATAAATAGACTAAGCTCAGAGATAGTGCTTAGCCGATGACGAATTATTTTGACACAACTAAAGCATCCATTTATCACTGACTGAAGAGTCGTGGAAGATTGAAGATTGTCACCATCCAGACTTTAGGTGATCCTAACCCTCTGTGCAATTCCCAATCTACAATACAAGGTCAGCAATATTCATTTGTTACTGAAAGCTTGGAGCCATAAAAATGTTATAAAATAAACATTTAACATTGAATCGGATAGAAAACCTGATTCATAAAGGTTTGGATACAGGAGGAAGTGGTTTATGATGAATGTTAAATTGTGTCAATGCTTAAAATAAGGGATAGCAAAAAATAAAGGCCTGAAAGAGGACCACAAGCTTTAGGTTTGGAGGCCATTGTGCCTCAATGACCCTGAGTTCTATGTTGTCTGGAGACAGGGGCTTCCGCTTTGGCTCTCGGCAGTATCAGCCGTACCAAATAGGTCAATAAGTAGAGGCCAGGCTAAGAGAGGTCCACGGGTCTGGGCGTTCAGCCAAGGAATAACAACTCTGACGAGTAAGACCAAACTGCTCCAGAAACAGCAATGAAGAATTATTCTAGATCTGAGTGTAAGGCTTCTCCTCAGTCTCCACGTGGGATGTGTACTGGACTGCACTGAAACCCAAGAGGAAGCTAGTGACATGGTGAAGAAAGCCCTGACCACGGCCAGAGAAGGAAGACATTTATTTCTGCCCTAACTGTCAGTAGTGTAATTGGCAGAAAATATAAATATAATAGTTGCACTTGGACTTTTAGCATTTTTCATTCTCAAATTATAACAGCTCAGAAGTGGTAGTCGGATGCAGCAAATTGAAGTACTTTATTACACAGAAGGAAACAACTCCAATGTCATGATGAACATCCTCTTATCATTAGTCGTGTGCTCTGAATCATTCACCAGGAAATGCTGATGGATATTTGCCATACACACACATACTCATTGCAGAAATCAAAATCATATTTCTGGAGGTGTATTTCCTTAGCATCAGCTTGGCTTACAATTGAGACTGGATACAATTGGAAAGGAAGCTGAAATGTTTTCTCTGGAACACCAGAGACTGAGGCGGGATCAGATAAAAGTTTATAAGATTAAAAGAGGCACAGATAGATTAGACAGGGAGTATCTGTTTCCCGTGGTTGAAATGTCAAATACCAAAGGGCAGGCATCTAGAGTGAGAAGGCATGGGTTCAAGGGGCACATGAGAGGTAGGCTTTTGACTCAGAGAGTTGTGGATGACTGGAATGCATTGTTCTTACGAGCTCTTAACAGATCTTTACTTACCAAACGGTTACCTGCTGTGTTCTGGACAGCTATGTGGGAATATGCATCTCAGACTTTCGCACATATTTTCCTGTGAATTGACAAGAAACAAAGAACAGTGAATTCAGCTTGCAGCTCCGTTATCTCAGACTATTGACTTTGTTGCCCATGGAAGAATTCCACAGCATGCTTTCTGGAGTGCTGTTGCACTGAAAAGGGTTCAGGTATGAGGACAGGTGACAGAAAATAGTTGAGAGAATAACACACGCCAATCCTCATGGAGGGATCAGAAATTAAATGAGGGAGCTAAGTTCCTGGGTGTGAAAATATCCGAGGACCTAACCTGGACCCAACATATTTATGCTGTGGTAAAGAAGGTATTTCGGCGGCTATATTTCAATAGAAATTTGAGTAGATTTTGAATGTCACCAAAAACGCTATACTTTCTTGGAAGCTTGACAAAATTTGACATGTTAGCTGAAACATTTACAAATTTCCACAGTTGTTTGTTAGAGAGTATATTGACTGGTTTTCTCGTGGCCTGATATGGAAGCATCAATGCCATTGTACGGAAAAGCCTGTCAGTAGTAGTAAATATGGCCCAGTCCGTCATTGGTAAACCAAACCCACTAATCCCTCCTACCTACACCATGTCCAAATCCCTCCATCTTTCTGCATCAGATCACCTCTCAGTCTCTGGAGTTGCAGTGAAAACAACTATTTTATTACCCCTCTTGTGATAGTACACACCCTTTAACTGAGGCAGCATCCTGGTAAACATACTCTGCACCCTCTACTGAGCCTCCACATCCTTCCAAGTGTGGGGCCACCAGAACTTTATGCAGTGATCCTGACGTGGCCCAACGAGAGTTTTACCAAGTTGGAACATGAATTTTGAACTCAGTACCTGGACAAATAAATGAAAGCATTCTGTAAGCTTCTCTGAAGCAACATATCAACCTGTGTAGCTACATTCAACTAGCAATGAATGGGGATGCCATGATCTCTGCTCAGCAACACTCTAAAAGACCTTGTCCATAACAGAGTTCTGTCTCTTTGCATTTGCCCTGCAGAGTTGCAGTTCCTCACATTTCTCTGGGTCAAATTCCATCTGCCATTTCTCAGCCTATATCTGCAACTGATCTATATTTTGTTGTATTTATTGCCACTCCCTTGTACTATCCACAGCTCCGTCAATCCTGGTATCATCTGCTAATTTACTAACGAATCCATCTACATTTTCATCCAGGACATCTAGAGACATTACAAGCAGCAGAGGTCCCATAATAGATCGCTGTGAAACTCCACTAATCGAAGACCTCCAGCTCCAATGTTTTCCTTTAACCACTCCTCCTGTCTCTTATGCGAAAGCCAGTACTGACTCCAAACAGCCAATTCCTTGCCAACCACATGCATCTGAATTTTCCGGATTACCATCCAAAAAGACTTTGCCCAGCGCCTGAGTAAAATCAATGTAGATACACGCACTGCCTACCCTTATCAAGCTCTATGTAAATAGCTTCTATTTGGATAAACAAGTTTGCCAAGAATAATCAATTGAAGGTGACCATGAACAAACAGGTCCTGACTCAGTGTCGTCAGTTGGGGGTCGTATGTCCGCACTGTCCCTGGGATCAAATCCACATATTTAGACATCAAAGTTAACACTATTGCTGCCAGAAGAAGTGAGAAACAAGATACACTTAAACATCATCCATAACATTTCCAATCTGTTGAACCCATTTCCCTGCAATTTAGTGAAAGACTGTCTATAGCCGTAGTTATGTGACTTGTCAGGACCTCAGTCCGAGCATGATTCAGCTGTACCCTGTCCAATCAAATCATCTCCATTCCTCCCCAAAAGTGGGACCAAAGTATCATGAATATCAGCAATCTTCCTCCAGTCTTTGAGGCACACTTTTAACTCCCTAATCTAATTGATCCTGTAACAAGCGCACGCACTTTACATAACAATGCAGAGTATATTAACCTTTTGATTCTGATTCCTATATTTATTTCTTAGCTGCTTAGCAGTCACTTTTCAGTGGTTATCCTATTTGCTGGACTCACCTGGACCAGGACCACTGATCATTTTTTTTCTCCCACCCCAAATTCCTCCGCAGTTCAGATGTGATGCCCCAAATCTATTATTTACTTATTTATTGAGATGCAAGATGGAACAAGGACTTCCATCCCCTCAAGCTGCGCCACCTAGTAAACCAAGGTACAAGCTGTGTAATCACAGGACAATTTGTAATGATCAATTCCCAAGCCTATCGGTCTTTGAACCGTGAAAAGAAACTCGATCAGTCGGGAATATCCCAAGCTTTCCACTCAGTGGATGTAAAGAGACTCCGAGCATGATGGGACTGGAATTGTTCTCCAAACTCCGGAACGTCCCAGTCGCCCCACTCTTTGAGAAATGTGAAAGGCAGAAGATAGGAAAGAAGGGGCCAGATAATCAGACTTTAGTGGTAGGGACGATGTTGGAGTTGATTGTAAAGGATGTGGTTTAGGGATTCTGGGAGGCACGAATAGCTTGTCGGAGGCATGGTTTCCTTGAGAAAACCATGCCTGACTAATCTGTTGGAATTCTTTGAAGAAAGAAAAAAATAAGATAGACAAATATGTTGATGTTGTGTCGATGTAGATACGTTGATGTTGTGGACATAGATTTTCAGAAGGCTTTTCACAAGCTGCCACACATAAGGCTGTTTAACAAACTATAAACCCATGGTATTATTGAAAAGATACCAGCACGGATTCAAGAAGTGCTGCTTAGCAGGAGGAAAAGAGCGGGGAGAATGGGATCCTTTTCTGATTCATTACCTTGACTATTGGTGTTCCTCATGGCTTTGTGTTGTGACCATTTTTTTTTTATTATATGAGAATGATTTGAATGATGGGATTGATGGACCTGATGGAATTGATGGCCTTGTTGCAAAGTTTGCAGACGATACAAAGATAAGTGAATCGGCAGTAGATTTGAAAGAATAGGGAAGATACAGAAGAATTCGACACATTAAGGGAATGGTCAAATAAGTGGCAGATGAATCCAATGTTGAGAGGTTTATGGTTGTAAACTTTGTTAGAAGAAATGAAAGTTTTACTGCTTTCTAAATGGAAATAAAACATAAAAATCTGAAGTGCAAAAGCATTTGGGATTCCTGTGCAGCATTTGAAAACTTAATTTGTTGGTTGATTCTGTGGTCAGGAAGGTAAATGCCGTGTAAAATTTTATTTCAAGAGAATCAGAATATAAAACCGAGGATTGAATGTCTTGTAATATGAAGAGCATTTAGAACATAGAACATGGAAAACTTCCTGCACAAAGCAGGTCCTTTGGCCCACAATGGTTTACCGAACATTTTTTTGAATTTTGAATTTACCCCGGATTACACATAGCCCTCTATTTTTTCTAAACTCCATGTTCCATCCCAGGAGTCTCTTCAAATACCCTATTGTATCCTCCTGCACCATTCCACAAACTCATCACTCACTGCTTAAAATACATACCCCTGACATCTCCTCTGTATCTACTTCCAAACACCTTCAAAATGTGCCCTCACACATTAGCCTTTTCAGCCCTGGGATAAGACCTCTGACTATCTGCACAAACAAAGCCCCTGATCATCTTATACACCTCTATTATGTCACCACCCATCCTTCGTTGCTCTGAGAAGAAAAGGACAAGATCATTCAATCTATTCTCAATGGGCATGCTCCTCACTACCGGGACCATCCTCGTAAATCTCCTCTGCAACCTCTCTGTAGTCTCCACATTCTTCCTTTTGTGCAGCGACCAGAAGTGGACACAGTATTCCAAGTGGGGTCTGACAGGGGTACTATATAGCTGCAATATTAACCTCTCGGCTCTTGATCTCAATCCTACAGTTGGTGAAGGCCAATGCACCGTATGTCTCATCAACCACAGTCAACCTGAACAGCAGCTTTGAGTGTCCTATGGACTTGGACCCCAAGATCCCTCTGTTCCTCCACACTGCCAAGAATTTTACTATTAATACTATATTCTGACACCATAATTCACCTACCAAAATGAACCACCTCACATTATCTTTGTTGAACTCCATCTGCCAACTCTCAGCCCAGTTTTGCACCATATCAATGTTCTGCTGTGATATCTGACAGCTTTCCACACTATCCACAACACGCCCAACCTCTGTGACATCAGCAAATTTACTAAATCCTCTTCCACTTCCTCATCTAGACCATTTATAAAAATCAGAATGAGAAGGGCGTCTAGAACAGGTCCCTGAGGCACACCACTGGTCGCCGAACTCTATGCAGAATATGACTCGTTTAAAATCACACTTTTCCATCTGTGGGCAAGCTAGTTCTGGATGCTCAAAGCAATGTCCCTTGGATCCCATGCCTGCTTAGTTTCTCCATAAGCTTTCCATGGGATATCATATGAATTGCATTACTAAAGTCCATATACACTAAATTTTCCGCTCTACCTTAATCAATATATTTAGTTACATCCTCAAAAAATTCAATCAGACTCGTAAGGCACAACCTTCTTTGACAAAGCCATGCTTTTAATTTATAATCATATTATACCTCTCCATATGTTTATAAATTCGACCTCACGGGATCTCTCCACCAAAGTACTAACCATCAACTGAAGTAAGACTCACTGGTCTTCAATTTCCCGGGCTAACTCTGCTTCCTTTGTTGAATAATGGAACAAGATCTGCAACACTCCAATCCTCCGGAACTACTTCTGTCCCCATTCATGAAGCAAATATCATTGCCATGGGCTCCACCCCTCGCCTTCCACAGTCGCCTGTGTTCCATTCACACGTATACCCCGGCACTCTTTATTGGTCCTATTCTCTCACGTCTTATCCCCTTGCTATTCCTGTCCTTGTAGAATGCCTTGGGGTTTTCCTTTATCCTGCTCATCAATCCTTCACCTGGCCGCTTCTGGCCTCAATCTTCTAGATCTCAATCATTATCTAGTCTTTCGCACCTTTCATGAGCTTTTGCTCTCCTCTTGATTAGAGTTACAACAGCATTTGTACCCCATGGTTCCTGTCCCGTACCATCCTCTCCCTGTCTCATTAGAACACATCTCTTCAGGAATCCACACAAACATCCACTGAACATTTACCACATTTCTGCCATACATTTCCTGATAACATCTGCTCCCAATTCAAGCTTCCACGTTCCTACCGGATAGCATGATATTTCCCCCTACTCTTATTAAACGTTTTCCTAACTTATCTGTTCCTATCTCTCTCCAATGTTATGGTAAAGGAGATAGAATTGTGATTTCTATCTCCAAAATGCTCTACAACTGAGAGACCTGACACCTGACTAGGTTCATTTCCCAATACTCGATCAAGTACAGCCTCTCCTCATGTAGGCTTATCATCATATTTTGGCAAGAAACTTTCCTGAACCCGCCTAACAATGCCACTCCATCTGAACCCCTTGCTCGATGGAGATGCTAATTAACATTTGGGAAATTAAAATCGCCCACTAAGTCAACCCTGTTATTATTGCATCTTTGATGTCCCTGTCATCTGAGTCACAGGGGCAGACTCTGTGTCAGAAGTGCCACCATAGTTGCTTCCCCCATAGACTGTCTCCCCCAACAGTACTCTGCATTGTTTTCAAAGCATTTTCATAGCACCAGACATGTTAGACTGCCACCAACATAATAGTACCCTCACCCCATAACCAACATTTCTACTTCATATCCAAGATCCACAAACCCGCCTGTTTCAATGAATTTCTCCCAGAGCCATGAACAGTGAGATCTCTTCCTAAAGGTAAATGCCTTTTCAAAATACACTTGGCCTCTGTTTGTTAACCCTGATTTTTCCAGAGCCCAATTTATACTCAAAAGTATCAGAGGCAAAGTGGATCTACCTCAGTCTGCACAGGTGAATTTGACTTTCCTCCACTTCTGTAATTTGTGCATTGTTAACCTGCACCGACAAACACACTAGCTCAACAGGTTCAGTAATTCAAGTTCAAGTACAGACAACCAAATAAAGAAATGTTCCTCCAAACCATGGTGCACTCAGAAAACATATACCCACAAAGCACAGCACATAAAACACACCATTGTCACAAATAAATGGCTAAAATAAAATTCACAATACATGCAGTGGGCAGCACGGGTGAATTGTAAAGAGTAAACAGTAAACAATAAACAGCTCACATTGCTCGTGATGAGACCTTGGTGGTGCGAGGATATTTATTAGGTTCTCAGCCTGAGAGAAGAAGCTGTTACCCAGTCTGGCAGTCGTAGACTTGATGCTCCAGCATTTAATTCCTAAAGATTGTGGGTGTCAAAGAGATTGGCGGATGTGTGGTACGAGACCTGAACAAATTCAACTTCGTTATTTCACGAATGCTGCCCTCAAACGTTGTTAACATTCATTCTGTCTTTGTTCCTTGAGCGTATCCTGTCAACCAGCGAGTCCAGAATTATTGTTGTCATGGAGAATGGCTGGGAACAGAAGCAGTTCTTGCAGTCTCCATTTCTCTAAGTTCATCTTTCTCCCTCCATGATACGTCAGTCTTCCATCAGCTGAATAACAGAACTGAGCAGCAACAAGATAAGCAAGGCCACATGGTCGACAGGCACCAGTAGAACACACAAAGGGTGAAATATACATTGATCAATTTGTACTTTTTATGACTGCACATAAAATATATTGGAATACGATGCACTGTTTCGATGTAAGTGAACAATTGGTGAGGTGTAGAAGAGGATATTTTAGGTCCGAATGTAAATGTCTGGGTCAATACGAGTGGCATTCAGATCTGTCACTGAAAGGGTAGCGATGAGCGTACTGGAAATATAGGTGCAGCAGATAAACACCAGTAACATTTTTAAACCTGATGTGGATGTAAGGCAAAGAACACCATGAATCTATCAAGTTCAGACAGTGACCAGCCTCTGATCTCTGCTGGATAGTGGAACAGGTTTAGTAGTCCCACAGGAAACACTGAGATTCTAAAGTGTTTGAGATTATCACTCATCATTCACTCAAAATCTACATTATGCAAGCTGTCCTCTTACTACAATTTTTCTCTGGAGAACCTGCTCAGAATGGCCTACGACAATTCATCTGGGTATGTTTCCATCTTGGCACACAGACACTTCATAACGCCAGTCCATGGGGTTAATTCAGTATTAAGCCCGAAAGCTGAGTGCTGCTTACTATATATAAAGTCACACTCGATAACGGAGTCAGCTCACAGGGGAGCTGGAAGCACCAGTGACAGTAGATCAGTTTGACAATTGATCCTCTGCACTGGTTTGCCAGCTGACTGCACATCAGCTGGACTCGAAGAGCACAGGGCCAGTTCCAGAGCGAGCTGCTGCTCTGCTGACATCGGCAATCAGTGAGGAGCTTTTTCCACAAACTCAGTGTTAAAGATTCATCGGCTGAAAACACATGTCCACTATTACAAAAAGAAAATAATCTGAACTACTTAATAAAATAGATTTGGAGAAATATACTGCACAGAAAACAGGCACTTCGGCCAAACATATCCACGCTGAGCAAGTTACCTGAATGAGCTTCTTATTTGCCCTCAATGACCCTCTAAACCTTTCTAATCAATGCACATGTCCAAATGTCTTCTAAATGGTAAAAACATGTCTATTAACTTAGTTTGTACTTAGTAAATGTGAGATGAATTTAGCCAGGGGATTTCCCAGCTTGTGAACTGGGAACATCTGTGGAATGTCACTCTCTCTTTTTGCACTCTATGGAGAGTCCATGGTGGAGCACAGGGGCCGTCGGCTGAGTCCAATGCAGGATTTACAGTTGTCCAGTTATGGGGATTTCCCTCCACAGATACGTATTAGTCGCAATTAGAGATCAGACTTGACATCTATTGCACAAAGACCAGCTCGTTCAATTCATACAAAGTCTGCAGGGTAACATAGTATTCCTCAGCTGACGAGAAATAAATCTCAATAATTTATTCACGATGCCTGATGACCTACCTTTTTCCCTTCAGGAGCTGGGGTTTGGATTCAAAGATATTAAGTGGTGTAAAGTGCTGACCACTGATTTGCTACGTGGAAGTAGGTGAGATGATTCTGCATTGACAGAAAAGCTGACGTCATCCTGTTACGTATTCCGGCAACAATGAATATATGAGTTCGGCAAGGGGTTCTGTATAACAAATAACACGTTTATTCAACACAGAAAACAAACCCCCCAAAAGTAAACAAACACTAACGTAACCGGAAACAGCTGTTGTGCGGCAGCTCAAACAGTCCTTAAAGCGATATTGCAAAAACAGTTCTTGAAAGTAGTATTGCCAAAAGTTCGATATGCTCACAGTTCAGCTAAAAGGAGAGACTTTATAAGACTATTTAAATTTTCTTTCACGTCGCTTCACTTCGATACCCGATGTCGAACTTCTCCCACGACGAATTTACAAAACGGAACGGCTTAAAGGCACTGACCTTTCCTTTATCACACTGTCCTCAATCGCCTGCTTTCCCGCAGAGATTAACACGAGAACAGTCCACGAAATCCTTTCGAATAAGGATTAAATATGGTCGAACCCGTTTCACCGTCGAAATAGATCCTCCTCGATCTTCGATCTTCACTCTCCACTGATTTCGGAACTAGCAGTATTTCACGAACCTGCTGGCAATGATCTTTTAAACTTTTGGCATTTGATAAAACTTCACCCTTCAGCTAAACTGCGTCATCCCATTAAATCACGCAGTGGCATGAAATCAACTTGACAAATCCAGCCACGAGCTGCCCCTCCTCACAGGGTGGGGTCTTCCTTTTATAACCTGAAAAAGAACCTGTCACATGATCTCTACTGGCGGGAAAATGACGTCATTTCACCATCACAAGACCATTACCTCAAGTCCAGTACAGCTTCAACCCCAGTCAAGTGACAAGGGTACCACTGTCATGTCACGAGTACGTAAAAATCCATTCGTGGAATATACTGTTTTTAACTTTCCATTTGTTTTACAGTACCCAGTGAAAAACATCCACTTCATGTGACAGAAGCCATAACAGATCATAAGTCTGTTGGTTATTCAAACTCTATCTGGAGACCTAATAGAGAAATCCCATCCTTACCCATTCTAGTTTTTCATCACTCTCATCCCTACATCTAGACTCCTGACTCTTATCTGCCTCCTGACAAGCCTTTTGATAGTATCAAGTCTCCAGGAGCTTGTCAGGACGGGGACAGGATTGGACCCGAATGCAGAACGCAGGCACTGAAGTACTAGGGGCAGGACAGGATGGGGATGCCATGGCATGCAGGGGCTTATGCAGGCGGGGCTGGATCCCCGATTTCGTGATAGGGCAGGAGGATCCCAGAGCTCGTGGCGGGCCGCATGGATCCCGGGCAGGGCCACCTCCCAGGCTGAAAACACGGAGGCATCTGCAAGGAGCGGACACCTGGGCAGGTGCGGGGCACAACCCTTAGTGAGTAATGGGTGGAAAGGGCAGAATCCCCACCGGGCAGCGGCAGTCCAGCCAGGCCTGCCCGAGGGAGGCAAGGAATCAGAAGAAAGCTGGGTCCAGGGAGAGCAGTAGGGCTACCGTGATACACCGGTTTATTGGGAAGGGCAACCGACAGCGTGACAGCGCAGGCAAGGCGACTAAGGCGGAACAGCGGGACCAGCGCACACGAGAGAAGCAGTGGAACAAAACCAACCGACAGAACAGATGCAGAAGAGGCCGGCAACAGGGCAAAACAAGATTCCGAGCAGGCCGGCAACCAGGGAAAGAGCCGAATTCAGAGCCGGCAGCCCAGGTACAGATCGGGTGAAACCGGCTTCGGAGTAGGACAACCCACACCCAGGCTCAGTCCGCGAGTCCCTTATAAACACCTGCCCCCAAATAGGCGACAGCTGTCACTCCTTAAGTCAAGACGATCCAATGGCTGCGGGTGACAGGAGGGCTGGCTGGAGGAAGAGAAGAATGCTTAGATTCATGGTACTTTGCTTCCACTGTTGGATGGAGATGATTTGATTGGACAGGTTCCAGCTGAAACATGCTAGGTTCGAAGTCCTGACAAATCACATAACTAGGGCTGTGGACAGTATTTCACTAAATAGCAGGGAAGTGGGTTCAACAGATTGGAATTGGAATGTTTTTATTATTGCCATAGGTACCGCAATAGTGAATATTTTTGCATGTATACCCTTGAGACAAATCAAATCATATCGTTACACAGTGTAATGAGGTAGGATAAGGAAAAACATTAATAATGCAGAAGGTGTAGAATAATGTGCTGAATAATTACAATAGAATTAAGGAAAAGTATGGATGAAATAATAGCATCCAGGACATCACTGACGAGCGCTGCCTCAAAAAGGCAGCATCCATCATGAAGGACCACCACCACCCAGGACATGCCTTCTTCCCATTGCTACCATCATGGAGGAGGTACAGGAGCCTGAAGGCACACACTCAATGGTTCAGCGACAGCCTCTTCCCATCTGACATCGGATTTCTTACTTATTTAACTTTTTTATACAATTTTTATAGAAATCTAACTGTGATTTACTGGTTTTATTATAATGTATTACGATGTACTTTCGAGCATAACAAATTTCAAGACATATAGCAGTGATATTAAACCTAATTCTTGTTGTGAATATTAAAGAGGATACAAAGAGTACATTTACGGATGTATAAACAGTAAAAGAGAGTGTAGAATGGATATTGGACCTCTGGGAAATGACACTGGAGAAGTTGTCAGATACACTGAAACGGCAAAGAACTGTACACGTACTTTGTGTCAGTCTCCAATGTTTTCCGACATGAAGAGATGTCAGAAATTGAAGCCTGGGCGGCATTGAGTATCATCACTTTTAATAAGGAGATATTGCTTGGAGAGTTGTAAATCCTGACGGTGGATGGACAAGACACCACGGATTCGCAAAAAGAGGCTGAAGCGATTGTGAAGGCATTCATAGTGCAAGAATAATTAGTCAGGAATTGTTCCCCGTGACCGGGAAATCACAAATGTCACTCTACTCCTGAGGAACACAGGAAGGAAAAAGATAGGAAATTATTGGTTGCTGACCAAGATTGCAGTGGACGGTGCAATTTGAGAGTCCATGCTACGGATGAGGTATAAGTGCATCTTGGTTCTTACTTCTCCTAACAGTAAGAGTGTTCACTTTGAGTTGTAAATATGTGGATTTCATCTCCAGGCACAGTGAGTATATAAGATCCCCATTTGAATACACTAAGATATGAACTGTTTGTTCATAGTCACAGTGCATTGATTACTCCTCACAAACATGTTTATCCAAATATTTGCGCAATTGCAAAATACTCCATTTGATGTTTCTCCCCTCCCTGAATCACAATATATAGGGGACAACCACCGAAATCTGATACAGCAGGTCAACGAAAGCAACTCCGATCTCTTCGTTACAGGTAAATCTGAGTTTTCTGAGTCTTTCTGAAATAATTATTGTCAAGCATTAAATGGAGATGGCTTCATTGGTAAATTGGCAGATGATGAAACAATTGCTGGAGCTGTGGATAGTGTGGAGAACTGGCAATAAATTTAGCAAAATGTAGATCAATTGCAGATATAGGCTGGGAAATGGCAAATGGAAATTGACCCAGATAAATGTGACGAATTGCACTTCAGTAAGGCAAATCCAAGACAGAACACTGTTATGGGCAAGCTCCTGTAGTGTTGCTGAGCAGAGAGATCATGGCATCCTAGTTCATTGCTAGTTGTAAGTAGCTACACAAGTTGGTATTTTGTTCAGAAATAGGCTTACAACATGTTTGCATCTATTATTTGAATAATTTAGCTCAATAGTCATGTTCCTACTTCGTAAGACTCTCGTTGGGCCACATCTGGATGACTGCATACAGTTCTGGTCGCCCCACACTTGGAAGGATGTGGAGGCTTTGGAGAGGGTGAAGAATATGTTTACCAGGATGCTGCTTCATTTAGAGGGTGTGTGCTATCACAGGAGGCGTAATAAAATGCTGTTTCCACTGGAGCTCCAAAAGCTGAGGGGTGATCTGATAGAGGATTGCAGGAGGATGGAGGGTATGGACATGGTATAGGCAGGAAGGATTAGTGTTTGGGTGTTTTTGATTTGCTTTATAGCTAGTTCATCACAACAATGTGGCCCAAATGGCCTGGTGCTGTGCTGTACTCTTCATTGTTCTATGTTCTCAAAGCATTTTCATAGCAAACTGACATGTTTGACTGTTACTTTGTAGCTGTTGGTTAAATCCTTTGCAATTTACAACTTGCTATTGCTAAACTCAAGGTAAAGATTCCAATTAGAATTTTAAATCTCTCACAATATCATTAGACATGTTGGCTCCTAAACTACACAAGCAGCAATGACGTTAAATTAGTTTCGACATTCCATGTTCATGAGATGTTCTTCTGCACACCATTGATTTAACATGTGGTAATGTGAGTTAATCGCACCTTTCTGTCACCTTAAACAGTCTGACATATCACAGAAACAAATATTTTCACCCTTAGAACTGCCAAAGATCAGATGACTTATCTTTAAACGCTGGAATCTCTTGTACATGAAAGTCGCTGAGGGTTCTGAGATTCTCAAACCACCCTGCCTGGCACAAGTGATCAAAGATCTCATTTCTCTCCTATGCTGATGTTTGGTCTCAACATCAAATGAATCTCTTGACCATTCCTGCATGCTTTTATGCATTAAGTTACATCGAAAATTTTGGATGATGGGATATCGGCACTAACAAGTGCAATGGGATGTACGGGTGTCCATAATAAAGTGGCCACTGAATGTATTATGCTCTGCTTGGGCTGTCCGGAACCATTTCTCTGTCATTGAGGTATTTTAGAAGTAGAGTTTCTGATAAGTTGGAAACACAGCAACAAATCTCACTCATGCAGCAATGTTACGACAATGTGTTTGATAATGACACTGATAGAAAGGACAAGGACTGAACACCAGGGAGAACTTGCCCATCTTTTCCAAGGTACATGGAAATCACTCAAGAGGCTTTAACATCTCTGCCTGGATTGCTTCAGAGCTGCATTGAAATAGCATCCTAGAATTTGAACTGTTCACAAGATTGGACCTTGAACCCATTCTATAGCCTCAAGGGAAGAATCACACCACCTGGTCACACTTGACACTGTTACAAACTCAGCATGAAAACAACTTTAGGGAAATGGAAAACAATCAGCTCAGCAAAGGCAGCAGTACAGAAACTTGCAGCTCATACTGAATGGAATCTGAATTCATACTCTCTGTGATTAAAGAAGAGAATAGTAATTTTAATATTATTCTATCTACAATTGAAGGGTGTTCTAAAGTAGTCTTCAAGGCTACTAGAGTCTGTACTTCTGCAGATAATCTATTACCTTCAGTGACAGGTATCTGATTGTACAAGACAATACTGAATTCAGCACAGATATACTATAGCCTATTGTTGAACACACACAACTTAAACTAGAAAAATACAGTATTGCCTTTAAAACTGATCTGATTTACCGTCCCAACTATCCAAAGATAAGTCATTCTTGTCATATAGTAGTATGTCTGTATTCATTTTACCTGTATTCTCAGTTTTCTGAAATAGTCTACCTCTCAATTTGTAGTTTCCAAAAGTCATAGGAGCAGAATTAGGCCATTTAAACCCAACGGGTTTGCCCCACCATTCCATTTTGGCTGAATTATTATCCCTCTCAACCCCATTTGCTTCCCCTGGTCAGGAACCTTTCACAAACATATTAATGAATAATCTATCAATCTCCACTTTACACATCCCCAATTACTTAGCTTCACAGCTGTCTGTGGCAAGCAATTCCACAGATTCACCACCTTCTGGCTCGAGAAATCCCTCCTCATCCCTGTTGTAAAGGGACATACTTCTACTCCAAGGCTGTACTGTCTGGTCCCAAAGTCCTCCACCACAAAAGACATCCTGTCTACTTCAACTCTATCTAGGTCTTTCAATATCCTTAAGCTTTCAATGTCCTTCTTTTCTCTTTACCAGAGTTATCAAAAGTGAGATATCTTCCTACAGATAATGGCCTTCCAAAAAACTCTTGTCGTCCTGGTGTTTCTCCTGCTGATTGTTAACACTGAGTTTTCCAAAGCCCAAATGGCCGGAGGTTATGATATCGGATTACACAGTAATGCAGAGGGACATTCTAAACAGGTGGGATTGTCTTACCTCCACTTCTTTAACATTGTTCATTGTTGAAATTGCCTGCAATCCCAAAAATTGAACAGGTTCAGGAACTCAAGTTCAAATTCAATTTTCTTTACAGACATACAACCAAACGAAACAACATTCCTCTACAACGTGCTCCAACCACAGACCATCGATCGCACAAAGCACATAAAACTAAATATTGTCAAAAATAAGGGAATAAAATATAATTCACAATGCATGCAGTGTGCAGCACATAAAAAAAAAAACAACTGACAGTAAAGAGCTCACTGTCTTGTGATGAGAGGTCGGGAGTGGCAGGGCATTCATTGGTTTTGTAACCTAATGGAAGAAGCTATTACCCAGTCTAGCAGTCGTAGTCCTCAAGCTGCAATGCCTCCTTCCCGATGATTATAGGTCAAAGAGATTGGGTGATATGTGCCAGGGATCCTCAATGATGCTTTGGGCTTTGACTAAATCAAATGTGTCAGATCATTAATATTCCAAACAACATTTTATTTAAAGTCAAACATCTATTTTTTGATATAATGAACATACTGAAATGCAATAAAAAAACATTAATTTTTCCAAGTCAAATTGAGTTTATTCTTATTATCATAAGTTCAGTACCAAGGAAAATTTGCATGCAGCAACATCACAAAGATGAAGGGACAGACAGCAGACAGAATATAGATTATGCATTAGGTCTACCTTAAGTCATGCCATATGCAATAAAGTCGATTTGCCATCATGAGTATATATTTTCAGAAGTTAATTGGCTGGAATAGTAATGAATGGGAGATTGGTTTGACTAGACAAAATAGATGAATGTCACTTGAGGCAGGCATCCCCAAGAGTGCTGAAAACATTGTCAATTACAATTTCCCACGAGAAGTTACTCACGGACAGTTATACAAAATCGTGTTGGTCTTGCAATGGAAATGTTCCCATGATACTTCAGGGTTTATTCATCGAGAAGATACTTTGATTGATGCACAAGTGGGGTGGGAGGTGGACGGGGTAATATTTTGGAAATATTTTCTGAGGAGCTGTCTGGTCAAACTAAATAGTGAGAACTGGTGCCGAATACTTTCCTGTGTTCAATGGTGGGTGAGGTTCACCAATGACGGACTGGGCCATATTTAGTACATATTACAGGCTTTTCCGTACAATGGCATTGATGCTTCCATATCAGGCCAAGATGAAACCAGTCAATGAAATCTCTAACAGACATCTGTAGCAATTTGTCAATGTTTCAGATAATAATTCAAATTTTGTCAAGCTTCCAAGAAAGCATAGCATTTTTGGTGACATTCCAAATCTCCTCAAATTCCTATTGAAATATAGCCGCCGTCACACCTTCTTTACAGCTGTATCAATATGTTGGGTCCAGGTTAGCTCCTCGGACATACTGGCCCCCAGGAACTTTAAATGGCTCCCTCACTGCATTTCTGATCCCTCCATGAGGATTGGTGTGTGTCATTCACTCAACTATAATGTGTCATCTGTCCTCATACCCGAACTCTATTTTCTCAAACCCGACCTCCGGAAAACACAGTGAGGAATTCTTCCATGGGCAAGAAAGTCAATGGTCTGAGATAACTGAGCTGCAAGTTGAATTCACAATTCTTTTTTTCTTGTCAATTCACAGGAAAATATGAGCGAAAGTCTGAGAAGCAGATTCCGACGACACAACAGGTGACTTTGTGGTTTGTTTGAAGTAAAGGTCTGTTAAGATCTATTAAGAACTGTGCATTCCAGTGATCCACCACTCTCTGAATAAAAAAAAAACCCTACGCCTCACATGCCCTTTGAACACACGCCTTCTCACTTTAAATGCCTGTCCTTTGATATTTGACATTTCAACCCCGGGAATCAGATACTCCCTGTCTACTCTATCTATGCCTCTTTTAAACTTATAAACCTTCATCGCAATTCCCCTCAGGCTATGGTGCTCCAGAGGAAACAACTCACCGTCCTTTCCAATTGTATCCAGTCTCAATTGTAAGCTAAGCTTTCGCTGAGGAAATACAGCTCCAGTAATATGATTTTTATTTCTGCATGTGTGTGTGTGGCAAATATCCATCGACATTTCCTGGTACATGCTTCAGAGCATCGACTGATGATAAGAGGATGTTCACCATGACACTGGAGTAAACTCTAGATGTCTCATTCTCCTGTGTAGTAAAGGACTTCAATTTGCTGCATCCTACTACAGGTTCTGAGTTATCATAATTCAAAAATGAGCAATGCTAAAAGTTCACGTGCAACGGTTGTATTTATATTTTCTGCCCATTACACTACTGGTGTTTTTGGCAGCAATAAAGGTCTTCCTTCTCTGGCTGTGTTCAGTGCTTCCTTCATCATGTCAGTGTTACGCCTGTGACAAGAGACAATAGGTGCAGTAGACCATTCGGCCCTACAAGCCTGCACCGCCATTTTGAAATCATGGCTGATCAATTACTATCAATACCCTGTTCCTGCTTTGTCCCCATATCTCTTGATTCCCTTATCCATGATACCTATCTAGCTCCTTCTTGAAAGCATCCAGAGAATTGGCCTCCACTATCTTCCAAGGCAGTGCATTCCAGACCCCCACAACTCTCTGGGAGAAGAAGCTTTTCCTTAACTCTGTCCTAAATGACCTACCCCTTATTCGCAAACCATGCCCTCTGGTACTGGACTCTCCCAGCATCTGGAACATATTTCCTGCCTCTATCTAGTCCAATCTCTTAATAATCTTACATGCTTCAATCAGATCCCCTCTCAATCTCCTTAATTCCAGCGTGTACAAGCCCAGTCTCTCTAACCTCTCTGCGTAAGACAGTCCAGACACCCCGGGAATTAACCTCGTGAATCTACGCTGCATTTCCTCTACAGCCAGGATGTCCTTCCTTAACCCTGAAGACCAAAACTGTACACAATACTCCAGGTGAGGTCTCATCAGGGCTCTGTACAAATGCAGGAGGATTTCCTTGCTCTTGTACTCAATTCCCTTTGCAATAAAGGCCAACATTCCATTAGCCTTCTTCACTGCCTGCTGTACTTGCTCATTCACCTTCAGTGACTGATGAACAAGGACTCCGAGATCTCTTTGTATTGCTCCCTTACCCAACTCTAAACCGTTTAGATAACAATCTACCTTCCTGTTCTTACTCCCAAAGTGGATAACCTCACACTTATTCACATTAAACGCCATCTGCCTAGTATCTGCCCACTCACCCAGCCTATCTAAGTCACCCTGAATTCTCCCAGCATCCTCATCACATGTCGTACTGCCATCCAGCTTAGTATCATCAGCAAATTTGCTGATGTTATTTTTTATGCCTTCATCCAAATCATTAACGTAAGTGGTAAACAGCTGTGGTCCCAATACCGAGCCCTGTGGCACCCCACTAGTCACCACCTGCCATTCCGAGAAACACATATTCACACCTACCCTTTGCTTTCTATCTGCCAACCAGTGTTCTATCCATGTCACTGCCTTCCCCCCGATGCCATGAGCTTTGATTTTACTCACCAATCTTCTATGTGGGACCTTATCAAATGCCTTCTGAAAATCAAGGTACACTACATCCACTGGATCTCCCCCGTCTAACTTCCTGGTTACATCCTCGAAAAACTCCAACAGATTAGTCAAGCATGATTCACCCTTGGTAAATCCATGCTGGCTTGGCCCAATCCTGTCTCTGCTATCTAGATATGCCACAATTTCATCCTTAATAATGGACTCCAGCATCTTTCCCACCACCGATGTCAGGCTGACAGGCCGATAGTTCTCTGTTTTCTCCCTCTTCCTTTTTGAGAATTGCAAGATCGCTATTAAGTCAGGGCAGGAGACCCAGGAAATGAGAGAGAGAAGTTTGGAATGTCCTGGCCCCCAGCGATACAAAGCCACGGAAAAGGTCATTGTTTCTTGGAGGCGGAATTGTGTATTGAGTACTCTGCTTCATGGAAGCCCTCAGGCAACGTGGGCAGGTTAGGGGATGGCATCATTCCACCCTGAGTGACATCTGAGACCCTATGAGTGGGGATAAAAGAGGGTCTGGGGAACAGCTCCTTGAGACGCACCAGAAGAAAGGCTAGAACTCCTGTAACAGCGTAATAGTGAAAGCCGGCGGAAAAGCCCACGTAGAAATATAGAAATATAAAACCATAAATAATTAAATAATAATAAATTATGCCGTGGAAATAATCAGTGATTCATAGTCATTTTATTCGTGACAACATTAATTCGTTATCAGCTAAGCACTGTTTCTGAGTTTAGTCTATTCATTTACTATATTAATAATTCACATGTCAAGACAAGACAAGGTAAAGGAGCAGAAGTAGGCCATTCGGCCCCTTGAGTCTGCTCCGCCACTTCACCATGAGCTTAAGTATTCTCCCATCTCCAATTTCCGACTTTTTCCCCATATTCCTTGATACCCTGACTAATTAGATTCCCATCAATCTCCTCCTTAAACACCCTCAATTATTGGGCCTCCACACTGCATGTGGCAACGAATTCCATAATTCCACGACCATGATGCCTCAAACAGAATTACAGGACAATGAGTTCCAATCAATTTGCAATCAATGCCCACATTACACAATAATCCGTTTTGCTTTGGTATCATACTACAAACTTTCTCAATGTTTCTGTTGACATGTCACTCATTAAGTGAATACCAAATCGTCAGTCCTGTTGAAGTGATTTGAAGTGCTTTGTAATTTAATTAAATTTGTCATTTGATAACGTATATTGATAACTTTCAACAAAAGTAATCAGTCTATAATATTAGCTAAGCAGAGTCTGCTGTGTCACATATCGGGGAATGTTTCTGTTCTCTTGATAAAACTAGATCTATGTAAAGGCAACAAAGGAGCACTTTATGAACTTTAATTAATATTGTATAATACAATAGTTGTATCTAGTCTCAATTGTAAGCTAAGCTGACACTGAGGAAATACAGCTCCAGAAACAAGATTTTTATTTCTGCAAGGAGTATGCGTGTGTTGCAAATATCAAGCAGCATTTCCTGGTGCATGATTCAGAGCACACGACTGATGATAAGAGGATGTTCACCACGACATTGGAGTAAACTCCAGATTTCTCTTTCTTCTGTGTAGTAAAGGAATTAAATTTTCTGCATCCTACTAAAAGTTCTGAGTTATCATAATTCGAAAACGAACAATGCTGAAAGTCAAATGCAATTGTTCTATTTATATTTTCTGCCCATTACACTACCGGTGTTTTTGGCAGCAATAAAGGTCTTCCTCTCTGGTTGTGTCCAGGGCTTCCTTCATCATGTCAGTACTTCCACTTAGTTTTCTCTACTGTCTAGTATGCATTTCATGTGGAGACTCAGGAATACAGTTACACTCAGATGTAGAATTATTCTTTATTGCTTTTCCAGACCAGTTTTGATTTACCAGTCTGAATTTTTATTGCTGAACTGAAACCCCGAACGGGCAGGACCCATGGACATCTCTTCGCCTGGCCTCTACTTATTGACCTGTTAGGTATGGCTGATACTACCAAGAGCTAAAGCAGAAGGCCCTGACTCCAGACAACTTAGAACTCAGGGTCATTGAGGCACATGGTCCTTCAAACCTGATGACATGTCTGTGGTCTTCTTGCAGCCCTTTATTTATTGCCATCCCTTATTTCAAGCATTGGCACAATTTAACATTCATCATAATCCACTTCCTCTTGTTCCAAACCTTTATGTGTCAGGTTTTTTTTATCCTATTCAATATTAATCATTTGTTGTATTCCAGGTTTTAAGGTACTATGCTTTCAGTAACAAATGAATATTTCTGAACTTGTGTTGTAGATGGCGAGCTGCCCAAATGGAACGAGCACTCCCAGCAATGATCCATCGGAAGGAATTCAGTCTGCCAGAAACTTCAGTCAGACAGACAGACTGAACGACATACTTTATTGATCCCGAAGGAAATTGGGTCTTGTTACATTCATGCTAAACAGGAATTGTGTAGAAATATAGCAATATTTAACCAGAAATAATTAAATAATTATAAATTATGCCAAGTAGAAATAATCAGTGATTCATAGTCACTTTATTTGTGACAACATTAATTCGTCATGAGCTAAGTACTGTCTCTGTTATAGTCTATTCGTTTACTCTATTAATAATTCATATTACATTTCAAGCAAGGTAAAGGTGCAGAAGGAGGCCATTCGACCCATTGAGTCTGCTCTGCCACTCCACCATGAGCTGAACTATTCTCCCATCTAGATCCAATTTCCGACTTTTTCCCCATATCCCTTGATACACTGACTAATTAGATACCTATCAATCTCCTACTTAAGCACCTTCAATGATTGGGCCTCCACACTGTATGTGGCAACGAATTCCATAATTCCACCACCATCTGGCTAAAAATATATACCTTTTGCAATAATTTGATGAGAATGCCAGTAGGATAGATAAAGGGGATGCAGTGTATTTTGTATATCTGGGCGTTAAGAAGTCCTTTGACACAAGTGCCACACAGAAGGCTGCGCATTTAATTAAGAGCCCATGGTATTACAAGAATGTTACTAACATGGGTAGTACATTGGCTGATTGGTAGGAGGCAGCGAGTGGGAATAAATGGATCCTGTTCTGGTTGGCTGCCAGTGGCTAGTGGTGATCCGCAGGGTTCCTATGGGGCCACTTATTTTTATGCTGTATATAATGACTTAGATGAAGGAATATATGGCTTTCCTGCCAGGTTTGCAGATATTAGGAATATTGGTGGAGGGACATGAAATGTTGAGGAAACAGATGTGATAGAAACATAGAAACACGGAACTACTGCACAATACAGACCCTCCAGCCTACAAAGCTGTGCCGAACATGTCCTTACCTTAGAAATTTTGCATTATGCCGATGACCTTTTGCTTTATATTCCTAATGTTGAGACTTTATTAGCTATCGTACATTCTTTTGTCTCCTGTTTTAGTCAGTATTCAGGATAAGAGTGAACTTATTCTATTGAATCATTTAGTATCAATTAATACTAACGTTCCTTTTAAAATTGTAAGAAATAAACTTACTTATTTGGACGGAACAATTACTAAGAACCATAAATAGTTATTTAAAGAAAATTTGGGCCTGGGACCCCAAGATCCCTCTGATCCTCCTCACTGCCAAGAGTCTAGGCATTAACTCTACATTCTGCCATCATATTTGACCTACCAAAATGAACCAGGCCACACTTATCTGGGTTGAACTTCATCTACCATTTCTCAGCCCAGTTTTGCATCTTATTAATGCCTCATCTCATTAAATTACCTCATCTCAGTAATTTATAAAAATCACGAAGAGTTGGAGTCCCAGAATAGATCCCTGAGGCACAACACTGGACTCTGGCCTCCATGCAGAATATGACCCGTCTCCAAGCACATTTTGCCTTCTGGGGGTAAGTCAGTTCAGGATCCACAAAGCAATGTCTCCTTGGATCCCATGTATCCTTACTTTCTCATGGGGTTGAGGAGGAGATAAAACAAAGGATCATCAGTGATTGAATGGCAGAGCTGATTCAATGGGCCAGATTATCTCATTCTGCTCTTATGTCGTATGGCCTTAAATAAGTACGTCTAAAATTAATTATTTATAATAATTTTGTGTTTAATGGGGACAATCTCAAGAGCACAGATATTAGGTATGGTGAATAAATGTTGCCAATATCAGTAGTAACCTCTTCCAGTCTTGCAATAAATGCTAATGAAGAACACATTGTTTGTATGTTTCATTGATTGTTAATTATTATTACAAGTGTTGCACTATTTCACATTTCTTTAACACACATTATACAGTGTTGAACTTCTATTGGCTGGAACTTTTGGTAGTGACACTAAGTTTCTGACCTTGTGCTGTTGATCAGTTTTAACCCAGATGCTCACTGTAACTTGCGGAGAAGATATTCCTGATGTCACTTTCAGGGTCTATGGTGCAGCTGTCTGAAAAAAATGAACAGCACAAATGTCATTATTGTAATCGACATACGGCAACATACATCATCTCCAATAACTATATGATTTTCACTCCAATGGAAGAACTGCAGGAACGAGACTGCAGGATTTTCTGGGATTTGAAATCAGATGGTGTCATTCTCGTAAATGCTTATGTAGTGTTCTCGCACAGCTGTAAAATAACTCTGAACTAAACACCAAGCATAAACCAATCAATGAGGCGGTCCCAGTAAGATTAACCATTTACTGTTCACTCTTCCACATTAATGTATGGTGAAAACTGTTGATAAAACAATACAAAAAATATACTGTATTTGTTTCCTTCTTGACATCACATTTACATCATAAACACTTGCAAAAGTAAAACTACAAAAACAAGCTTACATTAAAGTGCAACATACAGTCAGAATCTACCCACGCCTTCGACTGGCTTTAAATACACTTCAACACAAACTATCCGCAACTCTTTAAATAACAAAAAACATAAACTTTATCAATCATCATTACTTTTAACAGAATCAGCGTTAACATTTTTTAATTCAACATATCGATTATCTCATGAACTTAGGGCGCTGATTCACTAATGTTTCTCGTGCGTAGAAAGAAAACTTTTCTCGCGCTGATACTGTACACATAAGCCCCCTCCTTCCTGTTTCTCCAAACCGGTATTCTCCCACAACACACAACGAAACCGGGAGTGACGTTATCGCATGCCACTATATATCACAGAAAACGAATTTACTTTAAACAACCTTAACTTTAACTAGAAAATAATAACAAAAAAAATACTAAAGCAAAAGTATAATAAACTAAACAAATGCCTTAAAGGCAACACAGCTTAAGATCTCAAATGACTGCTCCGAAGATAAAATAATTGGTTATTTGGGGAAAGAAATAAGTATATATAATAAAGTTATTACGAACTCCGTGGAGCATGTGGGGATCTTCAGATATACAGGTACTCTCGCTTTCTTTCTTTTTTTTTCATTTTCTTTTTTTCTGTAGGGTTGTTAGAGGGGAGGGACTAAGGGTATATTTGTTTTTCTTTCTGTAATTATTTGAAAATGCAATAAAAAACCTTTTAAAAAGAGGATCATTAAAAAAGTCATTTAGTACAGAGTTATGGAAAAACTTCTTCTCCAAGAGAGTTGTGGGGGTCTGGAATGCACTGCCTCGGAAGGTAGTGGAGGCCAATTCTCTGGATGCTTTCAAGGAGCTAAATAGGTATCTTATGGATAGGGGAATCAAGGGATTAGGGGACAAGGCAGGAACAGGGTATTGATAGCAATTGATCAGGCATGATCTCAAAATGGCGGTGCAGGCTCGAAGGGCTGAATGGTCTACTTCTGCACCTATTGCCTATTGTCACAGGCGTAACACTGACATGATGAAGGAAGCCCTGAACACAGCCAAAGAAGGAAGACCTTTATTGCTGCCAAAACACCAGTAGTGTAATGGGCAGAAAATTTAAATAGAACTGTTGCACCTGAACTTTTAGCATTGCTCATTTTCGACTTATGATAACTCAGAACCTGTAGTAGGATGCAGCAAATTGAAGTCCTTTACTACACAGGAGAAGGAGACATCTGCAGTTTACTCCAGTGTCATGGTGAGCATCCCCTTATCATCAGTCGATGCTCTGAAGCATGTACCAGGAAATGTCGACGGATATTTGCCACACACACACATGCTCCTTGCAGAAATAAAAATCATATTTCTGGAGCTGTATTTCCACAGCGTCAGTCTGGCTTACAATTGAGACTGGATACAATTGGAAAGGACGGTGAGTTGTTTCCTCTGGAGCACCATAGCCTGAGGGGAATTCCGATGAAGGTTTATAAGTTTAAAAGAGGCATAGATAGAGTAGACAGGGAGTATCTGATTCCCGGGGTTGAAATGTCAAATACCAAAGGGCAGGCATTTAAAGTGAGAAGGCGTGTGTTCAAAGGGCATGTGAGGCGTAGGGTTTTATTTATTCAGAGAGTAGTGGATCACTGGAATGCACAGTTCTTAATAGATCTTAACAGACCTTTACTTCTAACAAACCACAAAGTCACCTATTGTGTCGTGGGAATCTGATTCTCAGACTTTCGCTCATATTTGAATTGACAATTAACAAAGAATTGTGAAGTCAACTTGCTGCTCAGTTATCTCAGACCATTGACTTTGTTGCCCATGGAAGAATTCCTCAACGTGTTTTCCGGAGTTCGGGTATGAGGACAGATGACACATAATAGTTGAGTGAATGACACACACTGATCCTCATGGAGGGATCAGAAATGCAGTGAGGGAGCTATTTTAAGATCCTGGGTGCCAGTATGTCCGAGGAGCTAACCTGGACCCAAAATATTGATAGAGCTGTAAAGAAGGTGTGACAGCGGCTATATTTCAATAGGAATTTGAGGAGATTTGGAATGTCACCAAAAACGCTATGCTTTCTTGGAAGCTTGACAAAATTTGAATTATTATCTGAAACATTGACAAATTTCTACAGATGTCTGTTAGAGAGTTTATTGACTGGTTTCATCTTGGCCTGATATGGAAGCATCAATGCCATTGTACGGAAAAGCCAGTAATAAGTACTAAATATGGCCCAGTCCGTCATTGGTGAACCTCACCCACCATTGAATACAGGAAAGTATTCGGCACCAGTTCGCACTATTTAGTTTGACCAGTCAGCTCCTCAGAAAATATTACCAAAATATTACCCCGTCCACCTCCCACCGAACTGGTACATCAATCAAAGTATCTTCTCGATGAATAAACCCTGAACTATCATGGGAACATTTCCATTACAAGACCTACACGATTTTCTATAACTGTCCGTGAGTAACGTCTCGTGGGAAATTGTAATTGACAATGTTTTCAGTACTCTTGGGGATGCCTGCCTCAAGTAACATTCATCTATTTTGTCTAGTCAAACCAATCTCCCATTCATTACTATTCCAGCCAATTAACTTCTGAAAATATATACTCATGATGGCAAATAGACTTTATTGCATATGGCATGACTTAAGGTAGACCTAATGCATAATCTATATTCTGTCTGCTGTCTGTCCTTTCATCTTTGTGATGTTGTTGCATGCAAATTTTCCTTGGTACTGAATCCGTACCTCACTGAACTTATGATAATAAGAATAAACTCAATTTGACTTGGAAAAATTAATGTTTTTTATTGCATTTCAGTATGTTCATTATATCAAAAAATAGATGTTTGACTTTAAATAAAATGTTGTTTGGAATATTAATGATTTGACACATTTGATTTAGTCAAAGCCCAAAGCATCATTGAGGATCCCTGGCACATATCTCCCAATCTCTTTGACCTATAATCATCGGGAAGGAGGCACTGGAGCTTGAGAACTATGACTGCTAGACTGGGTAATAGCTTCTTCCATTAGGTTACAAAACCAATGAATGCCCTGCCACTCCCGACCACTCATCACAAGACAGTGAGCTCTTTACTGTTAGTTGTTTTTTTTTAATTAGCTGCACACTGCATGCATTGTGAATTATATTTTGTTCACTTATTTTTGACAATATTTAGTTTTATGTGCTTTGTGCGATCGATGTTCTGCGGTTGGAGCACGTTGTAGAGGAATGTTGTTTCGTTTGGTTGTATATCTGTAAAGAAAATTGAATTTGATCTCGAGTTCCTGAACCTGTTCATTTTTTGGGATTGCAGGCAATTTCAACAATGAACAATGTTAAAGAAGTGGAGGTAAGACAATCCCACCTGTTCAGAAAGTCTCTCTGCATTACTGTTTAATCCGATATCAAGACGTCCGGCCATTCGGGCTTTGGAAAACTCAGAACATAGAACAATGAAGAGTACAGCACAACAGCAGGCCATTAGGGCCACAATGTTGTGATGAACTAGCTATAAAGCAAATCAAAAACACCCAAACACTAATCCTTCCTGCCTATACCATGTCCATACCCTCCATCTTCCTGCAATCCTCTATCAGATCACCCCTCAGCCTTTGGAGCTCCAGTGGAAACAACAATTTATTACGCCTCCTGTGATAGCACACACCCTCTAAATGAAGCAGCATCCTGGTAAACATATTCTTCACCCTCTCCAAAGCCTCCACATCCTTCCAAGTGTGGGGCGACCAGTACTGTATGCAGTCATCCAGATGTGGCCCAACGAGAGTCTTACAAAGTAGGAACATGACTATTGAGCTAAATGCTTCGAATAATAAATGCAAGCATGTTGTAAGCCTATTTCTAAACAACATACCAACTTGTGTAGCTACTTACAATTAGCAATGAACTAGGATGCCATGATCTCTCTGCTCAGCAACACCAAAGGACCTTGCCCATAACAGTGTTCTGTCTTGCGTTTGCCTTACTGAGGTGCAATTCGTCACATTTATCTGGGTCAAATTCCATTTGCCATTTCCCAGCCTATATCTGCAATTGATCTACATTTTGCTGTATTTATTGCCAGTCCTCCACTCTATCCACAGCTCCATCAATTGTTTCTTCATCTTCCAATTTACCAATGAAGCCATCTCCATTTAATGCTTGACAATAATTATTTCAGAAAGACTCAGAAAAATCAGATGTACCTGTAACAAAGAAATGGAAGTTGCTTTCTTTGAGCTGCTGTATCAGATTTAGGTGGTTGTCCCCTATATATTGTGATTCAGGGAGGGGAGGAACCTCAAGTGGAGTATTTTGCAATGGCGCAAATATTTTCTATTTGGATAGACATGTTTGTGAAGAGTAATCAATGCACTGTGACTATGAACAATCAGTTCATATTTGAGTGTATTCAAATGGGGATTTTATATCCTCACTGTGCCTGGAGATGAAATCCACATATTTACAAATCAAAGTGAACACTCTTACTGTCAGGAGAAGTAAGAAGTAAGAAGTAATGTTTTCTTTTCTTCTTGACCAGCCTTTGTACACTAGAATTTCTGCACACTACCATCACTTCCGTGTCTCATGGGAACGTAACTATTGCAGAACTTCACTCAAGTATTCCCTGAACATTTGCCACACTACCGTATTTTTCCTTGAGAGCATTTGTTTCCAAATTCCTGCCTGATAGCCTCATAATTCCCCTTATTCCAAATAAATTCTTTTCTAACTTGTCTGCTCCGAATATCTCTCCAATGATATTGTAAAGGAGATAGGATTATATTCACTATCTCCAAAATGCTCTCCCACTGAGAGATCTGACACCTGACCAAGTTCATTTCCCAATACCAAATCAAGTGCAGCCTCTCCTCTTGTAGGCTTAACTATGTATTGTGTCAAGAAGCCTTCCAGAACACACCTAACAAACTCCACCTCATAAAAACCCTTGCTCTAGAGAGATGCTAATCTATATTTGGCAAATTAAAATTTCCCATCATGACAACTCTGTTATTCTTACACCTTTCCGGAATCTGTTTCCCTATCTGCTCCTCGATATTGCTGGTAATATAGGCTCTGCCCTTCTCCATTCACTGTTTTGGGTGATTTTCACTGATTTTGAAGGGCCGTGCCTCACACAGCCAGACTGTTGCAATACAATGCTCTCCTCTAAGGTATGAGCAGAATGGTGGGTAAATATTCGATGGAGCAGAAACAAGTGGGGTCAGCAAAAAGGAGGCTCTAGATGTGATGGAGGCTCGAGTTGATGGGGAGTAGAAAGATAGAACCAGAGCAGGAGGATGAGGCTACAAATGAAAGTTCAGCAACATCCGGAAACTGATTGACTGAAAAAAAAGAGGTTTATGTTTGCAAAATGCTGGCGGGTCTCAGTAGCCCCAGCAGCATCTATGCAGAGGAATAAACCGTGAATATTATGGGCCCAAACACTTCATCCTACCTAGACTGTTTATTTCTCTGCTGAGATGCTGCCTGACTTGCTGAGCTCCTGCAGTACTTTGTGTGTTACTTTGCAGTTTATTCTCAGCATCTGCCGAACCTCGATTCATATCTGCAGTGGGACTTTGACAGTTGTCATACAGAATGCCTGTTGACATTGAGTAATAAAGAGGAGAAAATCTGCTGTTATTGAAATCCAAGGAAAACACACAAAATGCTAGAGAAACTCTGCAGGCCAGGCAGCATCTGTGGATAAAGTACAGTTTACATTTTGGGCCAAGATTCTTCAGTAGGACTGGGGAACAAACAATGAGGAGTAAATTTAAAGGTGGGGGAGGGGGAGAGAAACACAAAGTGATAACTGGAACTGGGAGAGGGAGAGATGAAGTAAGGAGCTGGGAAGTTGATTGGTGAAAGAGCTACAGGGCTGGAGAAGGGCAAATCTGATAGGAGAGAACAGAAGGGCGTGGAAGAAAGAAAGGGGGGGGGGAAGAAACACCCGAGGGAGGTGATGGGCAGGCGACAAGAGGGAAAAGTGGATGGGGAATGATGAGGGAGGGGAGGCATGACCGGAAGATCAAGAAATCGATGTTCATGCCATCAGATTGGAGGCTGACCAGCTAGAATACAAGGTGTTGTTCCTCCTACCTGAGTGTGGCCTCATCGCGACAATATAGGAGGCGATGGATTGACATTTCCACTGACTATATTGTTTCTGGAAGCTTGCTGTGTTGAAGTAGATGCTGAGATTTCTGCATAAAAACATTGACTGATTTTGGGACATGTGCTGTTGAACCAGCACTTGTCCCCTCAAACTAATCCAGTATATTAACAACAACATGTCCCCTCCCTTTTCCAAAATATAATTCAACCACTCTAATACCATATATCCCATATGTTTACACAAATGGGAAATCAGGAATATTGGTCTATAACTAGCAGGATCCAACAGGGGTTTACCAGGATCCTGAATAGACACTACAATTGCAATTTTCCATGAGGAGGGAAGATGGCCTGAATGCCAAATAGGATTCAAAAATGTAATATTATCTCCAAAGAGCTGTGGCCATACGTTTAAACATGCAATAACTTATATCATCCTTTCCTGGAGCCGTCAGCCCTGTATTAATAATCGTTTTCCTAAATTCACACAAAGAAAACTCTACATCACTGTCATTGCTACAGCAGGTTTCCAACACGTCTGGGTATTCACTTAACAGCTTATCCCTACATTGTTTAGTCTCTTCATTATTTTGATTATGAGTTACAGCAAATGACCAAGCCAGTAACTAAACCCTCTCTGTTTCAGTCATAATTGTATCACCTTCTTTAATCAATACTGGGAACCCTATGAATCCCTCACCCCCATTTTCTTAATCATTCCCCTAACACCTCCAAGTTTAATAGTCCTTCCAATTCTAGCACAATATGACCTCTAGTAAATATTTTTCACAATCTTCATTATTTTCCTCACCACGGCCTGTGACCTGTTACACTTAATAAGATCACGCGGACAGTGATACTTCTTAACTTTCCAAAATGCCACATTTTTCTCAATAATTGCCTCTGCACACTCCTCCGTCCACCATGGTACAGCTTTTCCCCTATTAATGCACTTTTTAATATGAGTCTCTTCCAGCAAATTTGAGGAATTTGCAGAAATCGACATCATGCACACCGTTCCATCCACACAGATGTTCCATTCATCACATAAAACATTAAAACTTCTCCAATTTGCTTTACCGAAATTCCACCTCCTCAAAGTGGCAACTTGGTCTAAACCCAGGCTTATAAATAGAGGAAAATGATCACTCCCCAATGTTTCATCTCCCATGACATACCACTCACTCACTGCAGCATGAATGTTTGAAACCAAAGTTAAATTTACAGCAATTTCAGAACTATTACGAACATTAAATCTCATAACTCTCCAACCAGTTAGACACAGTGAAATATCTAAAACTCTTCTGCATTTCAAACCAGCACCATCATTCTGAGAACAAGCCCACAGTTAAGTCTATGCATTAAAATCCCCAACCATACAACCCTTAGTGAGCTGGAGCTACATATACTCTAACACATCAATCGAAAGCTTTCCACCATGGTTATAATAATATACCTCTTTAATGTCGCTCCCTGTTGAATCAAATACTTCTACAAGTGTCTCATACATTTCATTCACATCCACAACTGTATGCCTTCTCCCTTTCTGTATAAAATTTGCAATAGCACCTTCTCTACCAAATAATCTATCACGCCTAATTACAATATAATCCTGGAAGGAAGAATTTAAATGTGGGAAACCAGGTTTCCGGAATACATACAACGTCAGATAGATTTGATAAATCAGAAATAAACTTGGAGTCTTGACCGTGAAAAATTCTGGCTTCCGGAAATATGCGTGTTCTCCCTTCATATACAGTCGGGAGAAATGTAGCAGGACGTTTATGATTGGTGAAACAGATTTAAACTAAGTGTAGTTAATATTGCCACGGTGTCTGGAGATTTAGTTCACCGATTTCTTTCAATTGATAAATGTTCGCGGACGGTCATTGTGTAAACTCACGTCAGTTTACCTGCGGATGGCCCTTCAGAAAGTGGAGCTTTAACAAATACAGTCTGAACAAACCGTGAGTGTACAGCTCTCGTGTTGGAATGGGGTTAGGAGAAGTAACCAAAATGGGCCAAAACTCAAAGAACCGCATTCTCCACGGTAATTAAAACAGAAGCAACAATTAGTGTCTTCTTCAGAGAAACCTGATGACCGAGAGGAAATGACAGGGAAGGGGTGCGTCACGAGTCCGTGCCTGTGCAGTACGCAGGAATGTAACAGAGAAATCGGGATTCTGCTGAATAGTGGACAGCAATTTCTGAGTAACGGAGATAAGATTCTGAATGAGCGCATCATAATGCAATTTTCAAACTTACCTCAAGTCCATGTCTCAATATTTTGTAACTCTTTTAATGAAACCGTGAGTGGCTCTTAAAAGATCCTTTGATTTTCCCGTTTGTTTTGTCAGTAAACTTGTCTTCAGTTGGAGCTGGTGTACTTGGTCATCGCCATTTTCCTTTCGGAAACGGCGTGCTTGGCCAGCTCCCCGGGCAGCAGCAGGCGCACGGCGGTCTGGATCTCCCGGGAGCTGATGGTGGACCGCTTGTTGTAGTCGGCCAGGCAGTAAGCCTCACCCGTGAAGATATCGTTCACGAATGAATTCATGATGCTCATGGCCTTGGAGGAGATGCCGGTGTCGGGGTGAACCTGCTTCATCACTTTGTAACTCTCCTTCCTCGACCTCTTGCGCTTCTTGCCAGACTTGCTCGCCGGTTTGGACAGAGCTTTCTTGGCGCCCTTCTTGGGAGCGGGTTTCGGTGGATCAGGCAGTTCCCCGTCGGTTTCAAACACAATAATAATCAGAAACTGTTCGGAGCCCGGACTAAATAGGCAGCGCACAAAATGGTATGTTAATTAGAATGGTGACGCTGAGCATTCCGATTGGCTGCTTGGAGAAAGGAATCACCAAGTGGAACGCTGGGGGATGGGAAGCGGCACCAATGTGTGACGGTTCGCGCTGCGTTTAATACAGGAGGAAGGACAGAGGGCAGAGACAGGCGGGGGTGCGGGCTGCAATTGAAAAGGGAAACGCAAATTTCAAAAGCAGTACGAAAATAAAATTAGATGAAATATTGTAAAATTAAACAAGAAGACGTTCAGTTCATGACACAGGGCAGCAGGAGAGCGAAGGAGAGATTTGGACATTTCAAAGTAAAGTTCAAATCGAGTTTATTTATGCACACAGGAGAAAGGAACAACGGATTTGTAGCAGCATCACAGACACATTTCATCAGACACAACATTGACAAGAAACACTGGAATTAAATATGAATTATACCAACATATTCAAATAGTCAGAGGACAATCAGAACAAAATCAAAATAACAAAGAGATTATGCGGGCAGTCGGAGAATCACCCCTCTTGTGCTTCTTCATCTCGTCACTCTCGATTCAGTCTCACGCAACGCTGCCACATTGATCCGGCCCATGCCTTCATCCACCAGGTCCAACACTTGCCTTTGTTGGATCTTACTCCTCCGTACACTCGGCTTCGGGTTTGTGGGTGTGTGGCCAGGGTTAGAAGGGGTGGGTGCCCCTTCTTAGGATTGGTTTTGAGGGTAGGGCTGGTGGATGTATATGTGAGGCTGGAAGAGATAAAGCTGTGGAGTTTAGTATGGTGAGATATGTGCGACTATGGTGGATAGGGTAGTGTAGTGGAGCCAATTTAATCTAGCCGATGCCTTTCATTAACGTGGCCTGACTCCCACTTGGCTTAAAGAACCGGGTGTGCAAAGGGACACATCATCAGTACTGCAACCTGGGGTCATTGGGGGTTTCGGGTCGTTAATCATGAGACTCTCTTGCTCAGGTGACCGAGCCAGGGTTGATCAGACCCAGCTTGTGTTTATCCCATGGACCAGGATAATCAGAGGCACTGTAATTCTGCAAGTTGTGGGTATTTTCGAACTTGTTACTTGGCTGTATTTTGACCATTTGGAGAGTACAATGTTCTGAGGCCTTGATATCAGGCTTCACCTCCTCGTAAGGTTCAACTTTCCTACTTTAAATTTACATCTGTCTTTATTTTGCATCTGTGTGCCTGGGATAGCATGGGTTAATGATTGAGGTTTGCAGATTTGTCCATAATTCCAAAATACAACAATCTCTGAAATCCAGAACCTTTTCTGCTGACATGACGTCACAAATGGAGAATTTTACCAGGATTAAATGGCTTGTCATATGAAATGCTTTTCATAGCTCTGGGCCTCTCTTCCCCGTGACATTGAAGAAAGAAGGGTTACCAAATGGAAACCTATCAAATAGTGGAAGGGCTTGATTGAGTGGATGTGGAGAGGATTTTTCCTCTGGTGGGTGTGTCTAAAGCCAGACCACCCAGCTTCAAAATAGAATATCCTTTCAGAATGGAGAGGAGGAGGAATTCCTTCAGCCAGAGAGTGGTGAATCGGTGGAAATTTTTTGCCACAGGCAGCAGGAGAGGTCAAAGCACTGGGTATAGGCAGAGATTCATAGATTCTTTAGTGGTCAGGGCATAAAGGGATACAAGGGAAGATAAGAGGTAAGAGGATAAATTGATCAGTGATGATGAAATGGCAGAGCGGGCTCGATGGCCTAAATGGCTGAATTCTGCTCCTATATCTTGTGGTCTTATGGAATGAGTGACGAAAACTCTCCCAGAGACTGGTGATCTCAGCTTTGACACAACCCAGCACCTGAGGCTCCAGATAACTTATACAGCAAATACAGAAGTTCTTCATTTTCTGATGAAAGAGATATCATTGCATTTCCATCCTGAATGCATGTCACCTCATTCTGATGTGAATGAGTAATGATGCTTTGGGCTGAGAGCCTTCACCCAGAGATCTGATGGAAGGGTCTTGGCCCGAAGTGTTAACTGTTTACTCTTTGGCATACAGGCTGCCTGTCCTCATGAGTTCCACAAGCATCTTGTGTTGCTTTGGATTTCCAGCATCAGCAGATTCTCTCGTGTTTGCGATTGACACCTCATTCTGAGGGTATTTTCCTCAATTATGGAACTCTCATTCAGTGGAAAGATCCTCCTTGCCTACTGTCTGTCACATCCTGAAAGAATCTAACAGATTTCCTCGGTTTCTCATTAACTGCAAGGAATACAGACCCAGCCCACTCACTGTCCTCTCACATAACCAACCCTCCATCCCTGGAACCAGCCCAGTCAGTGCGGGGAACAGTCACTGCACTCCCTCTATTGCAGGGATATCCTTCCTGAGGAAGTGTGACCAAACACGGACACGACATTCAAGGTGTGCTCTCACCAGGACCCTACAGAACCCACCGAGATATCTGTACCCCTCTTCTCCATTCCTCCTGGATCACAGGACAAAGTACTGTTTGCCCCTCTCATTACTTGTTGTAACTGCATGTTAACTCAAGTGATTTGTTTACAATGACACCCAGGTCCCTTTGAACATCCCCATGTGGAAATGACTCTTACAGTTTGATCCTGGGAATAGGTGATCTCACTTTTCCCCACATTCTATTCCATCCGCCCCATCCTCAACCATTCACTTTCCTCTCTACATCCCCCAAACCTTCTCACTACTGACACTGTCCGTCCCGCTCTGCCAGAGCAACAGACGTTGTCACTGAGTTGTGCAGCACAGAAACAGTCCCTTCAGCCCAACATATCCATGCTGACAAAGTGGACAAATAAAACCATTCTCAGTTACCTACATTTGGCCCATGTCCCTGTGAAACTTCCCTCTCCACAGTGCAAGAGATATTGCAATGGTGCCCACCTATATCATCACTGTAGGTAGTTTGTTCCATGTAAATAGCGCATTCTGTGTACAAAACCTGCTCCTCATGGTCCCATTTAAATCTTCCTTCTCTCACTTTATACCTGGAATCTCTAGCTTCCAACTCCATGACCCTGGAGATAACAGATGCACTACTGACCATATCAATGTCTGCCATTATTTTATCAACCTGTCTAATGTCATATACACTCTGTTGAGGAATTTCCAGCCTATCCAGCCTAATGTTAAATCCCTTTTGCACCCTCTCCAGTTTAATGTCACCCTCTGCTCAGAGGGCAACTATAAATGTACGTCATGCTCCAAGAGTCTTTTCCCCAAGGCTGGGAGAGCTGTAATGTGACGTCACGGCCTAGTGTCCAATACTCTCCCGATGAATGCTGGTGTGGCAAACACCTTCTTCACCGTCCTGCCTACCTGTGTTTACACTTTGAAGGAATTCGATATCTGCACCCCGATATCTCTGTTTTACAGCACTTCCAGGGACCGACCGTTCCCCACGGCAGTTCTGCCCTGGTTCGTGAATGACAATGGAACATCTCTTGTTCTTGTTTGCAGGCTCGAAGGGCAGAATGGACTACTCCTGCACCTATTTTCCATGTTTCTATCTCACATTCCTCAAATCACTGAGCTCATTGATCACCGTCCTGTTGTATTGCTAGTTACATTTTTTCACACTTTAAAGGGATCTGCATATTTGCTGAGCCGGGCATTGACATTGTCTGCCGAGTCTTTAATGATTGAACTGCAGCAGCAGACCTGACTCAGCTCCCAGGCTTTTCCTTGCAGCGATACACGCACAGTGCTGGGGGAACTCAGCAGGCCAGGCAGCATCTGTGAGAAACAGTAAATAGCCGACGTTTCAGGCCGAGACCCTCCAGAATCTGAACAATGTTTGGTTTTCCTTCGATCCTTTCCCAAGTTACTGGATAACATAACCCATCCTCCAATCCTCTGCCACTACTCCTGCCCAAGAAACACACAGAGAGACAGAGCGGGGAGGTGAGGGGACAGAGTCAGAGTGACGGACAGAGCCGAGAGCGGCCTCTCATCGTCCAGCTCCGCCTTCACTTTACTAGGCCCGGCAATTTCCAATGGTTTATCCGAAACACAGAGCTCCAGAGAGGGGAAAGAAAACTCCCTCACACACCACGTACATACTGAAAAATTCCTAGGAATTTTCTGGCTGTCGGACTTCATGCAATCAGAATACAGTGTGATTGGCGCAGGATTAATTTCAAATCGCCCGCCAATTTCAGAGCACCCAGCAACGGTGCTTGATTACTTTTTCATGTTATGTACCATTAATTGTATCATGGATTAATCTGCTTCAAAAGTAACTCAGCCAAATATATCGATAAAAATAATTAAAAGGTTGTGGACACGGCTCCCTCTGTGAGGTGTTGGATGGCTCTTAGAAGAGTCTTTGTGTTGTTCTCCGCCTTCACTTTACTTGGCCCGGCAATTTCCTATTCGCAGCACAGCGCTCGAGCGGAAAAAAAACCTCCCTCACACAACACGGACACACTGAAGGTTTTCTGGAAATTTGCTGATTCTCATGCTTTAAATTATAGGA
Organism: Hypanus sabinus; assembly: GCF_030144855.1. Classification (NCBI taxonomy): domain Eukaryota; kingdom Metazoa; phylum Chordata; class Chondrichthyes; order Myliobatiformes; family Dasyatidae; genus Hypanus; species Hypanus sabinus. Next base: position 189,862 of record NW_026781356.1, read on the forward strand.
AGTGCTTTTCCATTCCGGAAATACCCGAGAAACTCGGTCTGTCGCTCCCCGGCCCCGTGACCAGTGCGAGCGCCCTCACACACAGCAGCTGGTGGGCGAGGGTGCCGTCACTTCCAGTGATAAGAGGGTTAATTCATCAGAACAATTGTTCCTCTAGGTCGCGAGGGAAATGAAAGTCCGGTCACATTAAGGAACAGGATAAGACTGATATTAGGATATATAGACCACGCTTCTGGCGCCTTCTAAACCCCAGGTAAAGTGGTGACTGAGGAACTGGTGTGAGGTGGTTGATGCACCATCAATAACTCACTCTGAGACGAAAGGCGAGATATCGGCTTTAATTGACTGAAGAAGGAACCAGCAGCGAGTGACCATCATACTACATCCTGGAGAATGAGGGAGAGGATCAGACCTCGATCGCCTTTATACAGGGGCCTGTGGGAGGAGCGTGTCCAGACAGGCAAATAGTTCACCACATTCACCCCCCCCCCACTTTGTTTAAAGGTGTACCCATGTGGCGAAGTTTCTTACAGGTCAAGTCTATCAGGTGGTCGAATCTGTCGCTGCGATCTCCGTAGCACCGGCTGTGATTGCACCGATGCCGGCGATATTGGTGATTGCACAGGAGACGGAGGTTGTGCTGGTTCCAGCTCATGCATGTGCGAGGCACCTGGTATATAGGTGTCATGAGGAGTCTATGTAGGGCCTGGTGAGCGCGGTGTCACCTCGGGTACAGGGTTCATAGTTACCGGAGAGTGTTCAGGGCAGTGGTCTGCTGCACCTGCGGGCGCCAGGTCGCGGATGGAGACCGTGTCCTCCCGCCCATCAGGTAGAACCACGTAGGCATATTGGGGGTTCGCATGCAAAAGGTGAACCCTCTCGACCAGCGGGGAGTATTTATTGCTCACGTGTTTCCGGAGCAGCACTGGAACCGGGGACGTCAGCCAAACTGGTAGAGTGGTCCCAGTGACAGACTTCCTGGGAAAAGAGAATAGGAGTTCGTGAGGCGGGGGGGTTGGGGCCGCCATCCAACCACCTGGGCCCTCCAAGGGCTTGTGCCTGGCTCAATGATCCCCTCCCTGAGCAGCCATTGCACCTCTGACTGAATGAAGGCCCTGACCCCGGCACTGTACCGCCTGCTTTTAGTCGCCACAGGTTTACAGTCGGGGTCAGGTTGGCTGACAGCGGTGGGGGAGGGACCTGGAGAGTGGAGAGACTGCAAGTGGTGTCGGTAGCGCAGCTGTCGTGCTGGATGGGATGTGTGTGCCGCTGTGTGTGTGTGGTTTGCAGTGATGAAGTTCCACAGAACTGAGGATTCCGGACAGTGAGTGGTGGGAGAGGTCCGTCATATACCACAGTCACACTTTCGAGATGGCTCTGGAAGTCCAGCCCCAATAGCACAGGTGCGCACAGATTAGGTATGACCAGCAGCGCAAAGTTCCGATATGCTGTGCCTTGCACCACCAATGTCGCTACACAAACCGCCCGGATGTCTGTGGAATGCGACCCAGAAGCCAAATGGATCTTCTGACTTACCTGCCGTGTTGCGAGTCCGCAGCGTTGCGCTGTGTCCGGGTGAATAAAACTCTTAGTGCTGCCCGTGTCAAACAGGCATCTAGTCCTGTGCCCCTCCACCCGGATGTCCATCATTGACCTTGCAAGCTGGTGTGGGGCGCTTTGGTCGAGGGTCACAGTGGCCAGAGACGCGTCGGGGTACCCGGTAAGCATCGGCGGGTCGGGTGCGGGGCATGCTGACGCCGACAAAGATGGCCGCCCACATCCGGGGTACCCGGTAAGCATCCGAGGTTCGGGGGCGGGGCATGCTGACGCCGACAAAGATGGCCGCCAACATCCGGGCATGCAAGATGGCGGCCCCCACGTCTCACTAGCAGCGCTGCACTACGCTCGCAGTTTAGACTTACAGACCTCGGCGAAATGGCCCCGCTTTCCGCAGCTGGAGCAGGTCGCTTATCGCGCTGCACAGCGTTTTCGGGGGTTATTTTTGAGGCCGCAGAAATAACAAAGCACAGGCTTCTGACCGGCCACCGCCATGGTCGGGTTCGGGGAGCTGGTGGAATTGCACTGGCAGCGGCGATTTCGCTCGCGGGAGCCGGCGGTGGCGGGGTCGGAGGCGTCCACGGAACCGGCGGGGAATCGAGCGACTGGACAGCGTCGGCGTAGTGCAGCGCAGCTTCCAGAGCGTTGGCCGTCTCGATCGCCGAGCGTAAGGTAAGATCGGAGTGTTCCAGCAGTCGCTGGCGCACGTACACTGACCTCAGTCCCGTCACAAAGGCGTCTCGCACTAGCAGCTCCGCATGTTGTTCTGCCGCGAGCGTCTTGCAGTCACAAGCTCGGACGAGTGTCTGTAGTGCTCGGAGAAACTCCGCGCTCGATTCTCCAGGCCGCTGTCGCCGGGTAGCTAAACGATGTCTTGTGTAGACGGTGTTCACATGCCGCATGTACTGTCTGTTGAGGGCGTCCAGAGCCCCTTCGTAGGTCGGCAGGTCCCGGATAATGGAATAAACTTTTGGAGTGACCCTCGAGAGGAGAATTCTGTACATAACGGCAGGGTCAGTCGCAGGAAGCTCCGCCAAGTCTGATTGGAAGCATGCAAGCCAGTGTTCAAAAGCGAGAGCTGCGTCAGGGTCTTGAGGGTCCAAATCCAACCTTTCCGGACGTAAAACGGTTTCCATGTTTTAAAACTTTCAGTCAATAAAATTGATGCACCATCAATAACTCACACTGCGACGTAAGGCGAGATATCGGCTTTTATTGACTGAAGAAGGAACCAGCAGTGAGTGACCATCATATTACATCCTGGAGAATGAGGCAGAGCATTAGACCTGAATCACCTTTATACAGGGGCCTGTGGGAGGAGCCACAGGAGCAGTCAGAAGGGGGCGTGTCCAGACAGGCACATAGTTCACCACAGAGACCCAGCAGCTCAACTTTTTGATACTTGACTTTGTCGGAGGCCTTAACAACATCTGACTCAACAACCACTCAGCTATCTGCAAAGGCGTTTTTTGTTTATATGTCCCTGCAACTCTATTTTATTTCACCACTCTGCCTTTTTAATGGCAAACCTTACCGATGGTATATTAGTTCCAATAAAGTTCGGTGTAAAGTGAGAGGGTTGCTCATCGGAGAGTAAATGAAGGCGCTGCGCAAGATGGAGCCGGCGAGGCGCTGTATCCAGGCAGGAGTCTGAGATGCCCCCCAGTGTTTGCTCGGCAGAAGACAATCGCTTTTTGAACAATTGTAGATTACCGTGTATTCAAAGTGCCCAGGGACTTCAAGCTGCATGAATGTGTGTGTGTGTGTGTGTGTGTGTGTGTGTGTGTGTGTGTGTGTGTGTGTGTGTTTGTGTGTGTGTGTGTGCGCGCGCGCGCGTGTACATAATGTGTTTTCTTGATATCCTACATATGCTTGCTATCTTTCCATTCTATACATATTGTCTGTGCTTTGTGCCATGTGGGACTGTTGGCATTGCAATTAACAGCAGATCCTGGCTGTATTCATGGGCAGTTCTCTGTGTTGAAATTACAATGAAACTTCAACTGAAATGAAATGAAACCGTTCCGTCTGTGGAGTTCGCACCTTCAGTGGAAGAGAATCTAGTGATACACATGTCTGAAGATCTCATTCCAACCCTAATGTTAAAGTTAAAGTTCTTATTATTTTTGGCCACACCTAAACATACACAAGTTTGCAGAAACGGCGCCCTCTTCGTTCCTATATGCTGGTGTCTATAACACAGGCAACATAAGTCTGTGCCGAACATGCCCCTAACTTAGACCAAACACGAGGAAAGCTGCAGATGCTGGAAATTCAAGCAACACTCACAAAATGCTGGTGGAACAGCATCTATAGGGAGAAGCACTGTCGACGTTTCGGGCCGAGACCCTTCATCAGGACTAACTTCCAGGTGAGACATCACTTCATCTGTGAGTCGTCTGGTGTGGTATACTGCGTCGGGTGCATCCAGCCTGGAGTCTCTGAAAAGACCCTATTGTATCCGCCTCCTGGCTGTAACCATGGGCAGTCCTGTGTGATGGAAGTACAATGAAATATAAATTGAAATTAATTGAAATGAAATGAAACCGTTCCGTCTGTAGAGTTCGCACCTTCAGTGGAAGAGAATCTGGTGATACACATATCTGAAGTTATCATTCCAACCTTAGTGTTAAACTGAAAGTTATTTTTTTATTTTTGGCCACACCTGCACGTACATAAGTTTGCAGAAACGGCTCCCTCTTCGTTTGTATATACTGGTGTCTATGACATAAGCAACATAGAAACATAGAAAAATCTGCAGCACAATTCAGGTCCTTAGGCCCAGAAAACTGTGCCGAACATGTCCCTAACTTAGAACGACCTAGGGTTTACCCATAGACCTCTATTTGACCAAGCTCCATGAGGCCAGCCTGGAGTCTCACAAAAGACCCTATCGTATCCGCCTTCACCACCGCCGCCTCAGCCCATTCCATGCACTCACCAGTCTACGGAAAAAAAAACAACAACAACAACAACTTACCCTGACAGCTCCTCTGCACATACTTCCAAGCACAATAAATCAATGCGCTTTTGTGCCAGCCATTTCAGCCCTGGCAAACGGGGTCTGACTGTCCACACGATAAATCCCTCTCATTATCTGTTACACTTCTATCTGTTCATCGCTCATCCTCTTTCGCTCCAAGGAGAAAAGATCGAGTTCATTCAACCTCATGAGGCATGCTCCCCAATTCCACCAACAATCTTGTATTTTGGGGACCACATACCATCAAGGAATCTGTTTCTCGTCCACAGTACCTCTTTTCCGTTCCCCAACAAAGACAACCCTATCGATACAGCTCGTCAAATTTCACCCGCCTCACTGCTGAGCCACTGATCCATACTCAGTGCCAGAGAATTGACCGGTGAGACTTTCTCCTGCTTGGTAATTTGCACCCCTCTCCTCCATTCCAGAACTATCCAAAGTGGTCTACCTGTTATTGAGCGGGTTGACCACAAGGGGTCACTGCACTGTATCTGGCTGTTTAGCCCCTTTCACCTTCCTGTCTGTCACCCAGATTTCTGTATCCTACACCTTGAGTGTAAATACCTCTGTATATGTCCGCTCTATCACTCGCTCAACTTCCAGAATGATCCCGAGTTCATCGAATTCTAGTTCGAACTCTGGAACGCACAGTGATAGACGGTGCAGCTGGATGACCTTCTTACAGGTGAAGTTGTCAGGGACTCTGGAGGTCTCCATGCCTTTCCACAACCCGCAAGGAATGCAGTCAACCCTCCTGTCAGGAATGCTTATTGCTCTTTCTAACTGTAATTATAAACGAAACAATAAATAAACTGAAAAAAAAAATCTACCGATAGTTTTGCGCGTTCTATCACCCGTGTCTCTCCTCCTTGCAGTATCAATTGGATAAGCCCTCTAACTCGAACAATGTCCGCTGCGATTGCCCACAACTCCTCGCCGAGGTAAGCACCTTCTGATCCGGTTATTTACACGGATACAGAAATTCAAACAACGAATGAATTTCACACCGTCCCATCACCCAGACGCGGGGTCAGGCACAGATTTAAGTTCCCTCCCCCCGGTCCCATCACACACGCCGAGTTCAGAAGCTGCTTTCCTCTCCCCACCCCCAGCACTCCTCCGTTCCAGTAGTCCTTCTTTGTGTGTCTGTCTCGGAGACTGTGCGTGTGTTTGTGTTCAGATGGTGAGCAGTGAAGAGCGGAGAAGTGGGAGAGGTTGAGGGGGAGGGAGTAGGGACGTGGTGTTGAGACAGTGGTCACTGGGAGAAAGTGGTGTGGAACCGCAAGACCGGCTTGTCCACACAGAGCAGTGAACAGGATCAGAACCGAGAGATCGACATCCGGAGGAGGGGGTTGGGTGTTGTAACACCTGACGTCACCTCTCCCCCTTCCTCCCCAGAATTCCAGATGAACCGAGTGGTGTAGAGGAGCGAGAAGGTTGATGGAACAATGGAGAGTGTAGGGGATCGAGCGGGTCAGGGAGACGGGAAGAGGAGATGGGGATGGAGGAGATAACGGAGATGCAAAGAGTGCGGGAGACGGAGGGTTGATGGAGTCGGGGTGTGTAAAAGAAGATGACGGTGATGGAAATTAAGGTAGTGGAAATCGGCATCGGGTGGAGGGTGTTGTTGTGTGGTGGTGTAACACAAGACGTTACCTCTCTCTCCTCCCCGCAATTCCACATTAACACAGAAAGTGAACGGGGTAGAGGAGGCAGCCGGGTGATGGAAACGTGAAAGGCTGTAGGGGACGCAGCAATTCAGAGAGACGGGGAGAGGAGTTGGGGAAGGGGGGGATAACAGAGACGGCGTGAGCTGTAGGGGACAAAGCAGTAATGGAGACGACGTGTGTGGAAGGAAGGTATGAAGAAAGCGGGGGAGGGTGGTAACGCAGAGGATTTTCTGTCTGACTGTGGCGAGTTTGGTCGTCTGAGAACAAAGGGTTGAAGACGAGGGGAGTAGTAGGCGTGGAAGTGTCTGACGGAGACAGGGTAAGGTGCAGGCTCTGCTGCTGGTGAGAGATAAGCGGTGTGTAGAAGAGCGAGGGCGTCATGGAGATGGTCGAGTGTGATTGGAATGGACAGAGTGACTGTAACCGAGAGTGGGGAAGAGGGAGGGACTGTCAGAGACGGGGGGGGGATGAGGAGGAGAAGCAGGAACAACTGACATGTATAGCGGTGCACAGGAGGGAGGGAGTCACGGAGCGGAGTAGGATTTTGCTGAAGGGGAACGGTTCTGATTTCGGGGTGTCAGAAGGGGCTGGATGGACCCAAAACGCAGGACTTACTAGTGGGAGGACAGGATGGGGATGCCATGACACTTAAGTATAGCTGGGGTTCAGGCAGGCGGAGCAGAGCGGGCTCCCGAAGTTCCAGTCAGGTAGGCAGACTCCCGGGGTTCAGACAGGCAGAACGGAGCGGGCTCCCGAAGTTCAGACAGGCAGAACGGAGCGGCTCCCGAAGTTCAGACAGGCAGAACGGAGCGGCTCCCGAAGTTCAGACAGGCAGAACGGAGCGGCTCCCGAAGTTCCAGTCAGGTAGGCAGGCTCCCGGGGTTCAGGCAGGCAGAACGGAGCGGGCTCCCGAAGTTCAGACAGGCAGAACGGAGCTCCCGAAGTTCAGACAGGCAGAACGGAGCTCCCGAATTTCAGACAGGCAGAACGGAGCGGCTCCCGAAGTTCAGACAGGCAGAACGGAGCGGCTCCCGAAGTTCAGACAGGCAGAACGGAGCGGCTCCCGAAGTTCCAGTCAGGTAGGCAGGCTCCCGGGGTTCAGGGAGGTCTAGGTGGCGATAGGCTAACGGAGAGACATCCCTGTGCGGGCCGCATGTATCCCGGGTAGAGCCGCCCCCCAGGCGGAAACACAGGAGGCCTGGGAACGACGCAGACCCCGAGGAGGGTGCGGGCGACTATCCCAGGGTATGTGCGGAGGAGAGGAAGGGGGCAATACACTTACCGTGCCACAGCGGGTCGGCCTAATCCATCCGACGGAGGCAAGGGATAGGAACAGGCAGAACCTCTGCCGGGCCGAGACAGGTCAGCCAGTCGTGCCCGACAGTGGCAAGAGGTAGGAACGGGCATAGGTCCAGTGTGACCAACACAACAGCCATGACAACGGGACAACAGCACGACCGCGCGAACAAAACAAACGAGCGGAGAAGCGGGACCGGCGCATGGGAAGAAAGGTGGGGCTGCGGACCAACCTGGCAGTACTGGTACGGGCTGAGAAGCGTGATGAAGAATTGGTCTGAGCCGGGGCGGAATCACCGAATGCAGAGCCGCGTTCGAATCCGGCGGAGAAACGGGACACAGAACAAAACGACCTTCCGTCTGGTCCCAGTCCCAAAGCCCATTATGAACACCAGCAGCTCAATGAGTTACAGGTGTGTCTCCTTGAACCAGGAGGGTCCTAACTAGATCACGTGTGACGGGAGGGACAACTGCAGGACCCGGAATCCGGAGCGCTCGGTCCGGTTCAAAATACTGAACCCATTTCCGGACCGGACCCTGATACGGGGAGGGAGTAGATAACGGAGACGAAGGGGGTTGCAGTTGAGTAAGTACACGAGTTGGAAAGTCACGTTGCAGTTGAAAAAGGCGTTAGAGAGGGGCTGCATGTTCGGCTCTGATAGAGGTGTACAACATATTAAGAGGAATAGACAGAGTTGGCAGCCAGCCCCAGGGCACCACTGCTCAGTACAAGCGGACATGGCTTTAAGGTAAGGAGAGGGAAGTTCAAGTGGATTATTAGCGGAAGGTTTTTCACTCAGAGAGTGGTTGTTGCTGTGTCTGTCGTGGAGGCAGACACATTAGTAAAGTTCAAGAGACTACTGGACAAGTATATGGAGAAATTTAAGGTGGCGGGTTATAATGTGAGGCAGGGTTTGTGGGTCGGTACAACATTGTGGGCCGAAGGTCCTGTAATGTGATGTACTATTCTATGTGCTACGTGTCTACTTTATACATATTATGTGTGCTGCGTGCCATTTAGGACTGTTGGTACTGTGTTTAGCAGCTTGGTCCTGGCTGTATTCATGGGCATTCGTGTGTGATGGAATTTCAATTAAACGTAAATTGAATTCAACTGAAATGAAATGAAACAGTCTCGTCTGTAGGGGTCGCACCTTCCGAGAAAGAGAGCCCAGTGATACACAAATCTGAATACCTCGTTCCAAACCTGACTCTTCAGGCACATTTCCAACTGAATATTCATTCTAATTTTGGCCACACCTGCACCTACATAAGTTTGGAGAACAGGCTGCCTTTTGCTACCGATATACCGGCGACAATAAAGACCGCATAGCATCGAAGAGTCTCGTCCTCGTCCACAGAACATATTTCCCATTCTCTGAACAAATACAAATCTATCGATACAGCTGGCCACATCTCACTCCCTTCCCTGCGGAGCCACAGAACCATAGTCACTGCCAGAGACCTGACTGGTGAGACATCGTCAAGTTTGGTCATTTGCACCTCTCTCCTCCATTCCGGAAGTATCCAAAGTGGATACTTGTCATTCAGCAGGTTGGCCACAAGGAGTCTCTGCACTGGTTTTGGTTTTTTAACCACTATCAACTTCCTGCCTGTCACCCAGAATCCTGTATCTTGCACTTTTAAATACCTCTCTGGATATCCTCCCTATCACCCCCGCAGCTTCCCGAATGATCCAGAGTTCACCCGTTCCAGTTCCAACTCTGTAACGCAGAGTGTGAGAAGGTGCAGCTGGATGACCTTCTGACAGGTAAAGCTGTCAGGAACTCTTGAGTTCTCCATGCCTTCCCACATCTTGCAAAGGAGTATTCAACTCCCTTGCCAGATATTGCTACTGCTCTGATTTTGCGATTATAAATAAAGAAGCAATACTTAAACGGAAAACAGTTCTGCACCGTCTTTCTCCCGAGAATATCCAATCTCTTCCTTGAAGATTCAAAGAGATAAGCCCTCTAAATTCCACTCAGATCCGATTTCTCGGCTCTCTTTCCTTCTGTTCTGGCTCATCGCCAACACACATACAAACACACACACACATTCAAACACTGAGTGAAAAGATCCCTCAACACAACCTACATTTCCCAATCTTGCAGTGTTCCCATTCTGTCCTTCAGTGTTTCGTACAGAAAGTATAGCTTCTCCCTCTTGGATACACACTTTTGAACTGTTGTTTTGCCAATCACTAGTCACTATGAACCCAATTGCACAATCCCGGAATGAGACACAGAATGAATCTCCCTGCACACCGTCCCATCACGGTAAAGTCAGTAAAGTACTGAAGCTCCCTCCATACCGTTTCATCACACACATTCGTGGTCTCTCAAAGTGTGAAGCTCCCCACACACCATCCCATCAAACACTTCCGAGTCCAGACACAGGGTGGGACTCTCTCAACACTGACCCATTACACATTCCTGGTGTCAGACACTGAGCGATACTCACGTTTTCTGTGGACCGTCCTTTCGTGCACACCCGGGTTCAGACACAAAATGAAGCTTACTCCCCCCTGGGTCCGTTCAGAAACTCCCAAGTTCAGAAGCTCCTTCCGTCTCACCAACCCCCAGAACTCTGCCGTTCCTGAAGTCTTGAATTGTGAGTCCGGCTCGGAGAATGTAAATGCGTTTGTGCTCAGAGTATGCGTTTGGAACAGGAGATAATTGGAAGAGTGGGTGGTTTTGGTGGGAGAACGGAGGTGGTGGTGACATATCAGTCACTGGGCTGAAGTGTTACCGAACCAAACATTCTACACAAGAGAGTGCAGAGTGCAGAGGCTCAGAACCGAGATATCCCGAGAAAGTGAGCTGGGTGGTGTAATAAAAGACGTCACCTCTCCCCCTTTCTCCCCAGTATTCCATATAAACGGAGGGAGGGAGGTGAGGAGGAGGGAGGTGAGGAGGAGGGAGAGGGTTAATGGTACCATGGGGAACCTGCAGGAGATGGAGCGGGTCAGGGAGACGGGGAGCGGATTTGGGGTAGGAGGAGATAACGGAGTCTCCACGGAGTGTAGCGGACAGAGGGTTGATTGAGACAGGCTGTGTAGAAAAAGATGGCGGTGGCGAAAACGGGGAGGTCTGTAGGGGAAGTCGTGGCTGATGGTGACGAGGATGTTCGTCTCCACGTGAGGATTGACGACGAAGTGGATAGTAGGGGAGGAAGGAAGACAAGGAAGGGTGCAGGGACTGCTGGTGTTGACAGTGGCTGGCTAAGTATGGAACAGCGAGGTGAACATGGAGACGTGAATGCGGTGAATGGAAGGGACTGGGTAACTGGACCGCGGAGTTGCGCAGAAGATGGAGGCAGACACAGAGACGGGGAGGATTTTAGAGGAAGGATGGTTGACGTAAAACAACAAGGGTGTGTAGGGGAGGGAGGTCATGGTGGACTACTGGTGTTTGAGTAAGTACACGAGTTGTGAAGTCACGTTGCAGTTGAACAAGACGTTGGAGAGGGGCGCATTGCTCGGTTCTGCTCGCCCCCTTCTCTTCCGTGACCTCTGTCTCGAAGACAGGGGAAGGAATGATCCTTCAGATGGGTGAAACCTCGCAAGGCATCGTGCTCCGATGATGTACCTGGGAGGGCACTGAAATACTCTGTCAAACAACAGGCTGGATTGTCTAAGGAGTCGGTGGTGTGGAAGGCAAATGCAAGGCTAGCATTCATTTCCAGAGAAAGGATTTTATTTTAAGGCGCTGGTGAGGTCTTATTTGGAGTATTGTGAGCTGGTTTGGTCTTTTATATAATCCAACCAGATGAGCTTACTTTAGAGATGTTTGAAAGGAGTTTCACAACAAGGACTTCAGCATCTCAGTGGATGTATCCTCGGTCCAACACATTCGTGCAAACACGAAAGTGTCATGCTCCCGACTGAAGAGGTACAGGCATCCGAGTTTCGGCACGGCCACTCCCCGGAGTCTGGATAGCTACTGCTTTCCCTTTAAGCCTCAGACTGCCAATTATTGCCCTGTAATACACCTTCACGGAATATCTGCAGTTACAGGCTTCGTGCTGAGCACTCTGTGCTCAACCGTAGGAGATAAATTTCCTTTCCTGCAGCTTGTGATTTTACCTTTGGATTTCGTTAACGTCGTCTTGTTTATTTCGAGTCTAAGTTTCAGCAATTGTCTTCATCACCATCCCAACCACCACCGCCCTCTCGTGACGGGATTGCAACGACGGGAGTTTGATAAGAATTGGTCTTTCGTTGACTTGTTGCATCGCTGCCTCGTGTGGAAGGTGCAACGCACGAGGTCGCCAGAGGCGGCAGAGCGGTGCAGACTCAAGATGGAGAAGGTGCATCCATCACTGAGACCGTTCACCCGGGGACAGGCTCCCTGTTCATTTCTGCCATCGGGAATGAGGCACAGGAGCCCGCAATCTGAATGACCCAGGAACAACTTCTTCTCCCCCTCCCCCAACCAGCATGTTCCTGAACGCATCAGTACCACTTCCACATTGTTGCGGCATTTATTAGCTTTTTGAATTTTACATTAATTTTATAAATTTGCTCCCTGCTGATACTTTAAAAGACCAAATCCCAGGTGGTCTAAGTCACAGATAATAAAACAGACCGTGAATCCGACAGAAATCATGCGATGAAGCTGGACAGGACATTTGACACGCTGGGCTTCTTCAGTCAGGACACTGAGTACGGGAGTCTCAGGTCAAGTTGCAGTTATACGGGACGTCGGTCAGGACAGATTTGGAGCACGGTGTTCAGTTCTGGTCGCCCAGCTGTGGGATAGATGCCGCTGAGCTGGAAAAACTGCAGCGGGAGACTTTCGCGGATGCTGCCGGGACACGAGGGATGGAATTATGAAGCGAGGTCGGGAAATTTTAGGCTTGATTCGGTGAACTTACAGAGGTGTATAAAACCACGAGGGACAAAGATAAGGCGAATGCGTGCGCTATATTTCCCCAGGGCTGGGATATCGAGGACATCAGTGACATGATTCAGGTGAGAGTAGCTGGAAAGAGAAAAGGGAGTTTCAGTGGGTTTAGATAAATGAAAGAGTGAGATGGGAAGAGAGGGGCAGAGAGGAAATAGAGAATCGGGGGAGAGAGTGTGAAGAGAAGAGAGGAAGTAGTGAATCGGAGGAGAGAGTGTGAAGAGAAGAGTGGGAGGAGAGGGCGGCAAGAAAGTGAGAGGAAGGAAAATAGGGATGTAATAGGTGAGGTAGGATTGGAGGAGGATGAGAGAGAGAGATTTTGGAATGAGGGTAAAGAGAAGGCGACATGGCGAGGAAAGAGGCGATAGAAGGAGGGAGGAGAATAGGGTAGTGGCGAGGGGAAGAGAGAATGGGTTAGTGAGAATAGGAGAGAGAAATAGAGAAAGAGGGTATTGTCATTTGATTCAAGTCGGCTCCACGGGCTGTTGACAGAGATTTCGGATCTTTTCAGAAATATCCGGGCAGAAAGGTGCAGACTTCTCACAGATGAAACGGTACTGGTCATTTTTGCAACTGGATTTACATTTACTGCATTCGGACTTCCCAGCGTTCACATTGTACACGACATTTAAGGCCACTTCCCTGTCAAGGAGGGGGAAACAAGTTCAAAAGGGACAACGCACGTCCAGCAGACAACCCTGTGTCAGTCCCCTAAATCACAGACACGCTCCCTCACCATTGACCTGTGGCAGACCCCATAATCTCCCACTATCCCACTTTCCCAGCACAGCCAGTATCCAGATTACTCACAGTGACCCACACACTCCATGCCACCCTGTGTCAGTCCCGGAATTAATACCATGTCCCACCCTCACCCCGCAGACCGGTGTCCGAACCCAGAATAATCCCAGTACCCCACCTGATCCCACAGGCCAAGCATTCACCCACAGAGCCATTGTCACCCCAAGGCCCAATGGCAGTCTCCAAAATACTCCTACTGCTGCACCTTCTCCCCACAGGCCTGCTTTATAACCCAAAATACCCTGACTTCCCACTCTCACGCCACAGATCATTGTCTGTCCAATGGACACCCACTGACTCACTGTCTATGCAGAGGACAGTATCTGTCCCCAAAACACTCTCACTTCCCACTCACTCCGCACAGCCTCGTGCTTGTCCCGGGAATAATCCCACTGTCAAGCCTTCTTGTTCGAGACCTGTGTCAGAAACCAAAACACTCCCACTTCCCACCTTCTTCCCACAGTTCTCTGTCAATGCCCACATTAATTCACCGATAACGTCTCTACCAACTGCCCGTGTCGGTCGCCAAACAAATCCAGTTGCCCACTCACTCCACGCAGAACTCTCTCTGTCCCTAAAATGCCCCGTTTTTCCATACTCGTCCCACAGCTCTTGGCAGTCCACAAACTAATGACAATTCCCACTCCCTCAAGAAACCTGTGGCCGTCCCCAAACTAATCCCACTGTCCACTCCCTATTCGTTGCCTGTATCAATCCCATGACAGCTTTCTTCTCAGAAACTTCCAAGATCCCAAATCTCACCCGTCTTCGCATTTTCCAATCCAGTATGAACTGCCTTGGTCGTGGACAGCTTTCTCGATAAAATTCTGTGAAATTAAAGTGCCATCAATAATGATTGAGTTCGAGTAAATTTAAAGGAGCGTCACTGTATATCTGATCCCGGAAGAGTGTGAAAGGATGGTGTGGAAGGATCTTTATTCTCTGTCTCACCCCAGGAGAATGAGATGGCACAGTGTGGAGGGAGCCTCACACTATGTCTGACCCAGGCAGTGTGTGATGAGACCGTATGGAGGGGGATCTATGTGTCTGACCCCATAAGAGTGTGCGATATGACGGTACGAAGGGAAATTCACTCGGTGGCTGGCCCCGGAAATATGCGGTGGGACGGTGTGGAGGAGATTCACTACGAATCCCAACCCGGGAGTGTGCAATGGGACGGCGTGGAAGGAGCTTGACTCTATGTCTGACCACGAGAGTGTCTGATGTAACGGTGTGGAGGGAGATTCAATCTGTATCTGACCCCGGGAGACTCTGATGGGACGCTGTGGAGGTAGATTCAATCTGTGTCTGACCCCGGAGTGTGTTTGTTTGGACGGTGTGGAGAAAGCTTCATTCTGTTTCTTAACCCGGGAGTGTGATGGTCGATAAACATGGGTCGCCACTATTTTTTTTCTCATACTGGTAAACATGGGATCCGTGTGAAAATCTCTTCTCAATACTGTTGCAATTTTTCGAGGAAATTACAATTAGTCCAGACAAGGGAGATGCAGTGGGTATTGTGTAATTGGATTGTCAGAAGGCCTTTGACAAAGTGCCGTACATGAGGCTGCTGAACAAGTTAAGAACACCTGGAATTATGGAAAAGTTACATACCTGATTAGAGCGTTGGCTGATTGACAGGAAACAGAGAGTCTGCAGAGAGACTTGGATAAATTGCGAGAATGGGCAAGGAAGTGGCAAATGAGATACAATGCTGGTAAGTGTATGGTCATGCATTTTGGCAGAAGAAATAAACGGGCAGACTATAATTTAAATGGGAAGAGAATTCAAAGTTCTGAGATGCAACGGGACTTAGGAGTCCTAGTGCAGGAAACCCTTGAGGTTAACCTCCAGGTTAAGTCGATGGTGAAGAAAGCGAATGCAATGTTGGCAATCATTTCTGGAGGAATAGAGTAGGAGAAGGGGTGTGATTTTGAGGCTCTATAAGGCACTGCTAAGACCTCACTTGGAATGCTGTTTGCAGGTTTGGGCACCTTATTTAAGAAAGTAGGTGATGACGCTGGAGCGAGTTCAGAGAAAATTCACTAGAATGTTTCCCTGAATGAGAGGGTTAACATTTGAGGAAGGTCTGACCGCTTTTGGACTGTACGTCTTGGAGTTTAGAAGAATGAAAGGGGGTCTCATAGAAACATTTTGAATGTTGAAAGGCATGCACAGAGTGGATGTGGCAAAGTTGTTTCCCATTGTGGGGGAGTCTAGTACGAGAGGGCATGACTTGAGGATTGCAGGGCGCCCATTCAGAACAGACAATAAACAATAGACAATAGGTGCAGAAGTAGACAATTCGGCCCCTCGAGTCTGCACCGCCATTCTGAGATCATGGCTGTCATTCACTATCAATACCCAGTCCCTGCCTTGTCTCCATATCCCTTGATTCCCCTATCCATCAGATATCTATCTAGCTCGTTCTTGAAAGCATCCAGAGAATTGGCCTCCACCGTCTCTGAGGCAGTGCATTCCACACCTCCACAACTCTCTGGGAGAGGAAGCTCTTCCTCAACTCTGTTTTAAATAACTGACCTCTTATTCTCAATCCATGCCCTCTGGTACTGGACTCTCCCAACATCTGGAACATACTTCCTGCCTCAATCCTATCAAATCATTTAATTATCTTAAACTTTTCAATCAGATCCCCTCTCAATCTCCTCAGTTCCAGCGTGTACAAGCCCAGTCTCTCCAATCTCTCTGCGTAAGACAGCCCTGCCACCCCAGGAATCAACCTAGTGAATCTACGCTGCACTTCCTCAATTGCCAGTATGTCCTTCCTTAAACCTGGAGACCAAAACTGTACACAATATTCCAGGTGTGGTCTCACCAGGGCCCTGTACAAATGCAAAAGGACATCCTTGCTCTTGCACTCAATTCCCCTTGTAACAAAGGCCAACATTCCATTTGCCCTCTTCACTGTCTGTTGCACTTGCTCATTCACCTTCATTGACTGGTGAACTAGGACTCCTAGGTCTCTTTGCATTTCTCCCTTACCTAACTCTACACCGTTCAGACAATACTCTGCCCTCTTGTTCCTGCTTCCAAAGTGGATAACTTCACATTTATTCACATTGAATGACATCTGCCAAGTATCTGCCCACTCACCCAGCCTATCGAAGTCTCCCTGTATTGTCCTAACGTCCTCTTCGCATGTCACACTGCCACCCAGTTTAGTATCGTCAGCAAACTTGCTGATATAGTTTTCAATGCCCTCATCTAAATCATTGACATAAATCGTAAAGAGCTGTGGTCCCAATACAGAGCCCTGTGGTACCCAACTAGACACCACCAGCCTGTCCGAGAAACACCCATTCACTGCAACCCTTTGCTTTCTGTCTGCCAACCAGTTTTCTATCCATGTTGAAACCCAGCCCCAATGCCATGAGCTCTGATTTTACTCAGCAATCTCCGATGTGGCACCTTATAGAATGCCTTCTGAAAATCTAGGTGCACAACATCCACTGGCTTACCCTCGTCTAACATTCTTGTTACACCCTCACAAAACTCCAACAGATTAGTCAAGCATGATTTGCCCTTGGTAAGTCCATGCTGTCCGGCCGAATCCTAATTCTGCCATCAAGATGTGCCACTATTTCGTCCTTAATAATGGACTCAAGCATCTTCCCCACGACTGACGTTAGGCTAACAGGGCGATAGTTCTCCGTTTTCTCCTTCCCTCCCTTCTTGAAAAGTGGGATAACATTAGCCACTCTCCAATCTTCAGGAACTGATCCTGAATCTAAGGAACATTGGAAAATGATTACCAATGCATCCGCAATTTCCTGAGCCACCTCTTTTAGAACCCTCGGATGCAGACCATCTGGACCCGGGGATTTATTAGCATTCAGTCCTACCAGTCTACTCATCACAGTTTCTTTCCTAATGTGAATCTGTCTCAATTCCTCTGATATCTTATGACCCTGTCCCATCCATACATCTGGGAGATTGTTTGTGTCCTCCCTGGTGAAGACAGATCTAAAGTACGCATTAAATTCTGTTGCCATTTCCTTGTTTCCCATAACAATTTCTCCCAATTCATTCTTCAAGGGGCCAACATTGTTCTTAGCTATCTTCTTTCTCTTCACATAGCTAAAAAAGCTTTTGCTATCCCCTTTTATATTCCTGGTTAGACTAAGCTAATACCTGATTCTTTCTCTCCGTATTGCTTTTTTAGTTAAGATCTGCTGTTCCTTAAAACTTTCCCAATCATCTATATTCCCACTCATCTTAGCCCTGTCATACTTCTTTTTCTTTAATGCTATACAATCTCTGACTTCCTTTGTCAACCGCTGTGGCCCCTTCCCCCTCTTTGAATCCTTCCTTCTCATTGGAATGAACTGCTTTTGCATCCTTTGCGTTATGCCCAAGAATATCTGCCACTGCTGATCCACTGTCTTTCCTGCCAGGGCATTCGCCCATTTAACTTTGGCCTGCTCTTCCCTCATGGCTCCGTAGTCTCCTTTATTTAATTGCAACACTGACACCTCTGATCTGCCCTTATCCCTCTCAAATTGTAGATAAAAACTTATCATGTTATGATCACTGCTTCCTAACGGCTCCTTTACTTCAAGATCACTTATCAATTCCTGTTCATTACACATCACCAGTTCCAAAATAGCCTCGTTCCTGGTTGGCTCAAGCACAAGTTGTTCAAAAAATACATCCCTCAGACTCTCCACAAACTCCCTATCCTGGGGTTCAGCTCCTACCTGATTCTCCCAGTTTACCTGCATGTTGAAATCTCCCATAACGACTGCATTACCTTTAGCACATGCCAATGTTAACTCCCTAATCAACTTGTACCCAATATCCACGCTACTGTTTTGGGGGCCTGTACAGAACACCGATTAGGGTCTTTTTACCCTTACTGTTCCTCAGCTCAATCCACACAGACTCTACTTCCCCTGTTCCAAAGTCACCTCTTGCTAAGGACTGAATCTCATTCCTCACCAACAGGGCCACCACACCCCCTCTTCCCATATTTCTGTCTCTACGATAGCACGTATACCCTGGTACACTCAATTCCCAGGCCTGATCCCCTTGCAGCCATGTCTCCGTTATCCCAACAATATCGTAGTTCCCCATTTTCATCTGAGCTTCAAGCTCATCTGTCTTATTTCTGACACTACGCGTATTCAAGTATAGAATTCTTAGCCCATTCCTCCTCTCTTTGCTTAAAACACTGTCTACTGTACCTAACCCAGCTCCTTGAACTTCCATCGGGCTAATTGCACACTGAATTTTGATGACCTTCTCAAGATCACCCAAAACCTCTACACATTTAACCCCATGCTTCTTCTGACCAACCCTCTGGATCTGGATCCATGCCCCCTGCACATCTAGTTTAAACCCCCACGAGCAGCACTGGCAAACACTCCTGCAAGAATGTTAGTACCCCTCCGGTTCAGATGTAGACCGTCCCTTCGAAACAGATCCCAATTGTCCTGGAACAAAGACCAATTATCCAAAAACCTGAACCCTTCCTTCCTGCACCATGCTCTCACCCTCGTATTAATGTGCATAATCATTCTATTCTTCGCCTCACTCGCACGTGGCACAGGTAGCAATCCCGAGATTGTCACCCTGGAGGTCCTGACTTTCAGCTTCACTCCTAACTCCCTGAACTCTCTAAGCAGGACCCACTCACTCACCTTACCTACATCGTTGGTCCCTACATGGACCACTACATCTGGGTTCATGCCCTCGTTCTCACAAATAGCCTGCACCCGATCTGAGATGTCCCGGACCCTGGCACCAGGGAGGCAACATACCATCCGAGACTCCCCATCTGCCCCACAAAATCTCCTATCTGCCCCCTGACTAAAGAATCCCCTAAAACTATCGCTCTCTTCTCTTCCCTCCACCCCTTTCTAGTTGAGGGTTCAACCTCTGTGCGAGAGGCAGAACCACTACAACTCATTCCTGGTAGGTCATCCCCATCAACAGTATCCAGTACGGTATACTTATTGTTAATGGGAATGGCCGCAGGGGTGCTCTGCTCTCTCTGCCTGCTCCCCCTGCCTCTCTGGACCGTCACCCATCTGCCTACTTCTTGGTGTTGTGGTGTGTCTACCTCCTGATAACTCCTATCTATCTCTGCCTCTGCCTCCCGAATGATCCGTAGTTCATCCAGCTCCAGCTCCAACTCCCTAACTCGGGCTGATAGGAGCTGCAGCTGGACGCACCTCTTGCAGGTGTGGTCATCAGGGACAACTGTCTTGACCATGACTTCCCACGTACTGCATACAGAGCACACCACTGCTCTGACTGTCTCCCCCATACCTGAACTGAATTAATAGAATAAGTCTAAAAAGCACCTAGCGACCTTACCTTCTTTCCCTCAGCGAGCAATCACACAGGCTTACGCCCCTTACGCCGAAGCCTACTTAGCCAAAGCCTAGGACTCTGCTTCCACGGACTCCGTGAAGCGAGGATAATTTTTTTAGCCAGAGCGTGATGAATCTGGAAGATGTTGCCACAGGCGGCAGTGGATCCCAAGACATTGTGCGTAATTAAGGCAGAAATTGATAGGTATCTTTGTAGCCAGGGCAGAAGGCGGGAGAGTGGAACTAAATGGGACAATGGATCAGCTCATGATAAAATGGCGGAACAGACTCGATGAGCCGAATTGTCGACTTCTGCCCCTTGTCTTATGTTCTTATGGTCTTTGTCGTGGTGTGACCCTTACCGCTTCATCCTGCGAATTGATTTCCAGGAGCAATGAATCAATGTTTGAACAAAGTAGACGAGCTCCATTGTAAGATATTTCAAACGTGGAGAACAAGTAACACCGGTCTCCATATCTGACCAAATCCTTGGAACAAATTTCCTCTGAAAAGCGGGAATAAGGAAAAATCAATCCTCCTCCACACTGGCCATCACACTCTCCCGGGGTCAGACACAGAGTGAATCTCCCTCCACACCGTCCCATCACACACTCCCCGAGTCAAACACAGAGTGAATCTCCCTCCAGACCGTCCCATCACACACTCCCGTGGTCAGACACAGAGTTAATCTCCCTACATACCGTCCCATCAGACACTCCCCGGGATCGGACACAGAGTTAAGTTTCCTCCACAGCGTCCCACCACAAAATCGAGGAGTCAGACTTACACATAAGCTAGTGTAAAATCGCACACTCCCGGATGGGACATGTTGCTCCTTCATCACCCTTCGATTACGGACACCAGGAAAAAAGACATGGAGTGAAGCTTTTTATCACTCCCCCTTGACACACGTGCAGGGTCAGAAACAGTATGAAACCCCCTCCGCACCGGCTCATCAGTCTCACCTGAGATCACCCTCGCAAGGAAATTGCCTCGGCACCATCCAATCACATGATCCCGGTGTCAGTAATAGAGTGAACTTTTCCTGATTGAGCAGACACTATTTAGGGTTCCTTCCACAATGACCCGTCACGCACTCTCGGGGACAGACGATAAATGAAGCTATTGTCTCACGGTCCCATCATACTCTCCCGGTGTCAGACACAGCTCTTTAAACGCTGTCACATCACACACCACCGGGTAAGTCTCAGACTGAAGCTTTCACTCCACCACACTCTCAAACACTCCATGCGTCAGACATTAAATGAAGCCCCCTGCACACTTTCCCATCACACAGTCCTGCGGACTCATACAGAGTGAACCTCCCCCCACATTACCCACTTACACGCGCCAGTCATCAGATAGCAACTGAAGCACTCTCTTCACCATCCCACCGCATACTCCCGTGGTCAGATATAGATGCTACTTCTACACGGTGATATCACACAATGCAGGGTTCAGAAAACGAAAGGAGCTCCATCCGCACCGTTTTATCACACACCACTGGCATCAGACAGAGAACGGAACACCATCGTGCCAAGTGTCACTGGTCCCGGTGTCAGAAACACACATGACCACATTCCACGCACTCCCCCTTCACACCATAGCTTCCCATCATAGGCACACTATTTCAAACATAGAGTCCCATCACACACGAGGTGAGCCACAGATTTAAGCTCCCTGAGGTCCATCCGATCAGACACTAACGTGGTCAGACGCATATTGTATCTCTCTCTCCACGGCCCCATCACACAATCCAGCGGTCAGACACAGAAAGAAACTCCCTCAGCACACTCGACAAATGTCACAGTGAGAGTGATTCTCCCTCTACGGCTTCTCAACACACCACAGAGCAAAGTGTCAGACACAGAGAGAAGCTGCTTCCACACTGTCCCATCACATGCTCCCGAGTCTAACGCAGTGTGAATCTCCCTCCTGACGTCCCATCACACACTTCCTGGCAGGTCACGGAGCGAAGTTATCTCTGAACCGTCCTATCACACTCCTCCGAGTTCACACACAAAGCGAAGTAACGCCCACGCCCTCCCGTGTCAAACACAGAGTGAATCGCCATCCATACCATCTCTTCACACACTCCCGATATCAAGCACAGAGTGACGCTTCCTCTCTCCATGCCTGCCCTGTGATGAGGAGCGGGTTAAAGAGTGGTATGATGCCTCACCTCTTCTGCTGGTCAACAATCCACAGAACTGGTGACGGAGATCGCTGTGTTTTTGTTGAAGAACAGACAGATTAGAATTGAGCGCCGAAACCATGGATTGAAGGGTTGAATTTAATTCATTATCGGTTCGGTTGCAGGTGACCTTAGACTGACGAATCTGTGATACTGAGAAAGATGGTGAGGGATGTTTAGCGTTTACAGTGACACGTGAGTCAGCGTCACGCTACCGAACGGATCACACAGAGTGCTGTGCCAGTGTCACGGTGAAGGGTTTCAGACTGAAGGATGTGCTGGTGGCACAGTGAGAGGCGTCGGCGCCACCTTGAATCGTGTGCCTGTGTCACGCTGAGGAGTAGATCAATGTCCCGGTGAAGAATTTGTTGACGTTACAGTGGGGGTCTACGTCAGTATTGTGCGGTGCATGTCCGAGTTGCTGTGAGGGACTTGTCGGTGTCATTGTGATAGGTGTTTCTCTGCCCTGGCGAGAGGTGTACGGATCAGAATGAGGTGTATCTCGATGAAACGGCGAGGTAAATGGCACAGTAAAGCGCGTGGTGGCGTCACGGTGAGAAGATTATCTGTTGTCATGGTTTGGGGTGTGCTGGTCTCACAGAGGTGTGTCTGTGTCACGGTGAGTGGCATGTCAGGGCTACGGCCATTGTCTGTGTCAGGGTGAGGTGTGGGTAATTGCACCGGTGTTATTTTGAGGGACGATACCATCTCGGTGTTACAGTGGTGTTACTGTGACGTGTGAGTCTTTGTCACGGTGCGGAGCTGGACGAGTCAGGTTGAGGAGCGTGTTGGTGTCACAGTGAGAGGCGCCTCAGTGTCACTGTTAAGGGCCTGTCGGTGTCACTGTCGAGTTTTACAGTAACATTTGTTTACATTTGAAGCCCGTTCGGCTCACTATGGATCGATAGCGCGGCAACAATTACGATAATGGCGGAAGTAATGAGGCGGAGTCGGCAGATTCTACGGTTCGATCTATTTCCCATGTTCTCTTTCAGTGTGAGGGTGAACGCAGCCGTGTCCCACAATGGGACTCCCTTCCACCCACCACCCGCGGTCTCTCCTTCCACCACAATCACCCCTCCCTCTCTCAATCTCAGTTACATTGAGCCTCATCACTGAGAATCCAAATCCCTTCACTTCCCAGGGCTGAAAAGCGTCTCTCTGATTCCGGAGATTTTGTCACCTCTCCCGAATGTGATCGATTCAGTTGGAGCCCCGGGTGTTTGACTGAGCCCTCAGGGGAGGCTTATCCAGATGATTATGACAGATGGAATGCACCGGGAACTGGCCGTATGGATACAGAGATGTTTTTTTTCGGTGTCACGGTGTGGACGTAACTGTGCCATGGAGGGTATTATATCCCTGTCCAGGAAGGGTAGTTTCAGTTCCACGGTGAGGGGCGTGACCGTATCACGGAACGGTATGTGTCAGTGTCATGGCGAGGTACGAAGTGAGGTACACGTTGTGCGGCGAGTCCAGGTGACTGTGAGCTTTTACACTCACGTTTCATTTCACACTTTTAGTTTACGGTCTGACTCCAACCGGAGTCCGTTCGACTCACCATGGATCGACAGCCCGACCACGGTCAGGAAGAGGACGGACGTAACCATGCTGAGTAGCGACATCTTACGGTCCGGTCCATTTCTGATGTTGTCGTTTGGCTCCTGTTTATGCGGACCTGTGGGGAGACCATTCAGATAAACAGAAGGAGAATTCAGGGGATGGTGAGAGGGGACCGGTGGGCGGGAAAATGTGAGAGAATGGGGGAGAGAAAACAAAAAGAGAGAGGGGAGGGTATATGGCTGCGCGAGAAGAGGAAGCGATGTTCTGAGTGAATGGGGAGTGTGAGAGAGACAGCGATAGTGTGGGGAAGACTGGGGGAGTGAGTGAGAGAGGGAAGAGACAATGGAACGAGAGAGAGGAGGTGCGAAAGAACGGAAAGAGAGAGTGTCACGAGTTTATCATTTTGAATATCTGTATTATTGTTTGCCCGCTTTGTTCCTTTTCCACACATGAGGTAAATGACGGTCTTGTGGGGATGAACATGTTGTGGTGATTTCGTAGACTCCATTGTGTTTCTTGTTGTGTGGCTGTTGACAAGGAGAAGGGCGGCACGGACACGTAATGATTAGCGTAGCGGTTTACAGTACCAGCGACCCGGGTTCAATTCCCTCTGGTGATAGACATTTCACATTTGGGAATGATACACTCTGTAGCTCTTCTGATCTTGTGCTCTCTCCGAGCATTTCGCCGACCAAGGTGCAGCATGACCATGTCTATCCAGATAATTAGAATTAATTCAGATGTACATCACAGACAGGAGAAATCCCACCCACATCCGTGTACAGGTCACTTCATTGGAGTAGAACAAGGTTATTCAGTTACAGAATGCAGAATTAAGTATCGAAATTACAGAGAAATTGTAGTGTAGGCAGATTATAAATTTCAAAATCCACGAAGCGTAGGATTTTGAGGTCAAGATTACATCTTATTGTATTAGGGGTTCGTTCAATAGTCTGATTGCTGTAGTGTAGAAGCTGTCCTTGAGACTCCGGATACATGCTTTCGCACTTTCCCTCCGATGGGAGGGTGCAGAAGACAGAATGTCCGGGGACCTTTGATGTCGCGGGGCGCTTTATCAAAACAGCAGCATGTGTCGAAATACTTCATGGAGGGGAGGTTGGATTCGGAGCTGGGCTCAGTTCTTTCCACACCGCTCTGAAGTTTGCAGCGATCATGGGTGGAGCATTGCTTATATTTTTAATGAGGAACCAGGGACATTCATGAGAACAGAATAGTAGACATTTTGAACAGGGAAGAAAATAAGACTTTTATTTCAACTTGGTAGACTACTCTGTGTAATGGTGTGGGACCCAGGGGAAGCTGACTGTCTGATATGTCCGGATTGATAGGCATAAAGGATGCTTGACAAGTCCCGTATCAGGATCCACTCTGGAAGATAGCAGAGAGGAAGGTAGAGAGAGACCTAGAAGGAATGGAGCAGGGAGACTGGGTGGGAGAGGGAAAGATAGGGAAAACAGACGAGAGGAGGGGGAAGGAGATGAAGGGCGGCGTGAGACCCAGGTAGATTTTTCGGGCGTATTTGACTGCGGAGGACAGACAAGGAACGGGCAGTAGATGTACCATACAGAGGCTTGAACAAGGCTATTATCAAGGGCTCAGATGGGAGAATGGTATGAAGATGGTTTGGAACCCAAGAGGATCTCTCTGACCGATTTAATTGAGGAGGAATGCTCAGGCAGAGGTGCTGGATGTAATGTACATAGAATTTAACAAGACCCCAGGTAGCATACCCCTCGGAAATGGAGTGCAAAACAGGGAGGGATGGCTGATTATGTATACAATTGGCTCGAAGATAGGGGACAAAATTTCGGTTTGCAATTCATTTCTCAGACTGAAAGCCCTTCACTAACGTTGCTCACGGGTAATCGGTCGTGGAACCAGTGATCTTTGTCAGCTTTATTGACCATTTATAGCAGATTATACAATGCACTGCAGGTGAGCTTGCAGACGACTTTCACGTTGATGGCGTTTTAAACAGTGAAGACAGTTATCTCTTACAGTGGGATCTCGATTCGCCGGGGAAGTCGGCTAAACTAGAGCACATGCAATTTAGTTTGATCTATTGTATTTTAGGAGGACAAACATCAGGGACCGTTGAGTGTGTTGCAAAACACAGGGACCCTGAGGAACAGAGATCACCCAGCAGAGTACGGAAACAGGCCTACAATGTTGTCCCGAATGCACTCCCTCTGGTATGATATATTTCGACTTTGGAAAAAGGAACTGTCTGTCTACTCAGTCTATGTATTTTGTGATCTTAGAAAACTCTGTCGGATCTCTCGTTCAACATCTTCGGAGGCTATCCAAGATCTTCTAATCCTCCCAACAATGTGGTGAACAGAATTATGTATAATACGCCGGATGCAGCCTTAACAGAAATTTTGACGAAATTGCAACATAACTTCTGACTTTTGAAACCAGTGTCCTCAATAATAAAGTCATGCGTGTAATATGCCTGCCTAATACAGATCTGTCAGTGGGTGATCATCTGGGGGACAGTGATCACCGCTCCCTGACCTTCAGCATTATCTTGGAAAAGGATAGAATCAGAGAGGACAGGAAAATAATTAATTGTGGAAGGGCAAATTATAAGGCTATAAAAATAGAAATTGCGTGTGTTAATTGGGATGATGCTATTGCAGGGAAATGTACTGTAGTCGATGTTTAAGGATCTCTTGCAGGATGTTAAGGATAAATTTGTCCCGGTGGGGAAGATACACAATGGTTAACAAGTGCAGTGGAAAATCTAGTCAGGTGGAAGAAGGCAGCACACATGAGGTTTAAGAAGGAAGGATCAGATGAGTCTATTGAGGAATATAGGGTAGCAAGAAAGGAGCTTAAGAAGGGGCTGAGAAGCGCAAGAAGGGAGCATGAGAAAGCCTTGCGGAGCAGGGCAACGGAAAACACCAAGGCATTCTTCAATTCTTCATTGTGAAGAACAAAAGGATGACGGGAGTGAAGGTAGTACCAGTTAGACATAAAAGTGGGATGATGTGCCTGGAGGCTGTGGGAGTGAGCAAGATACTCAATGAATACGTCTCTTCGGTATTCACCACAGAGAGAGAACTTTATGACGGTGAGGACAATATGAGTAAGGTTGATGTTCTGGAGCATGTTGATATTAAGGGAGAGGAGGTGTTGGATTGGTTAAAATACATTAGGATGGATAAGTCCTAGGGACCTGACAGAATATGTCACAAGCTGCTACACGAAGAAAGGGAAGAGATTGCTGAACATCTGGCTAGGATATTTATGTCTTTATTGCCCACGGGAATAGTACCGGAGGATTGGAGGGAGGACAATGTTGTCCCTTGTTTAAGCAGTGTAGTAAGGATAGTCCAGGTAACTATAGACCATTGAACCTTACGTCTGTGGCGGGAAAGCAGTTGGAAAAGTTTCTTAGAGATAGGATCTATGGGCATTTAGAGGATCATTGTCCGATCAGCGACAGTTAGCATGGCATTGTGAAGGGTTGATCGTGCTTAGCAAGCCTGATAGGGTTCTTTGAGGAGGTGACCAGGCATATATGTATGAAAAGTAGTGCAGTGGATGTGATTTGTATGAATTTTAATAAGACATTTGACAAGGTTCCATATGGTACGCTTATTCTAAAAGTCAGAAGGGATCCAGGGAAGTTTGGCCAGGTGGATTCAGTACTGGCTTACCTGCAGAAGGCAGAGGGTCGTAGTCGCTGGAATGCATTCATATTGGAGGGTTGAGTCTAGTGATGTCCCACAAGAATCTGTTCTTGGACCTCAACATTTTTGTGATTTTTATTATCGACCTTGATTCAGTTAGAATAGTGGTTTGGAAAGTTTGCAGACAAGACAAAGGTTGTTGGTGTTGTGGATAGTGTTGACGATTGTCGAAGATTGCAGATTAACATTGAGAGGATGCAGAAGTGGACTCAGAAGTGGGAGATGGATTTCAACCCGGAGAAGTGTGAGGTGGTACACTTTGGGAGGACAAACTCCAAGGCAGAGTACAACGTCAATGGCAGGATACTTGGAAGAGTTCAGGAGCAAAGGAATCTGGGGGTACGTGTCCACAGATCCCTGAACGAAGCCTCACAGGTAGATAGGGTAGATAAGAAAACGTATGGGGTGTAAGATTTCATAAATCGTGGAATAGCGTGTAGGAGACGGGATATAATGCTGCAGCGCTATAAAACTCTAGTTAGGCCATAATTGCAGTACTCTGTTCCGTTCTGGTCGCCTCAGGAAAGGAAGGATGTGGAAGCATTGGAAAGGGCACAGAGGAGTTTAGACAGTATGCTGACAAGTTTACAGAGTATAGATTCAGATCATAACTTAAGCCAGCTAGTGCTTTACTCTTTGAAGAAAATGAGGATAAGAGGAGACATGATAGAGATGTACAGAATATTAAGAGGAATAGGCAGAGCGGACAGCCAGCGCCTCTTCGTTAGGGCACCACTGCTCAGTACAAGAGGACATGGCTTTAAGGTAAGGTGAGGGAAGTTCAAGGGGGATATTAGAGGATGATCTTTCACTCAGAGAGTGGTTGGTGCGTGGAATGCACTGCCTGAGTCAGTGGTAGAGGCAGATACACTAGTGAAGTTTAAGACAGGCATATGGAGGCTTTTAAAGTGGGGGATTATATGGGAGGCAGGGTTTGTGGGTTGGCACAACATTTTGGGCCGAATGGCTTATAATGAGCTGTACTATTCTATGTTATATGTTCTAAGTCCTTAACCACGGATAATGACATTGGAACCCAATCTTCCTCTGAAAATCAACACTGTTTAGGTTCCTGGTTTTAAAAGTGTTCTATATCTTAACATTTGTGCGATCAAGTTGCAACATGTCACACTTCTCCGTGTGAAACTCCACCTGCCATTTGTCCAACCCATAGCTTTAACTGATACATATCCTACTGCCTTTTGAGGTGAAATTTTGAAGGTACAGAATGTTTATGTTATTCTTTGGTTAAAATGAAAGGTTAAAGTTTTGAGAGAGCAATGGTTTTCAAGGGAGATTGGAAACTTGGTTCGGAAAAAGAGAGATCTACAATATACAGGCATCATGGAGTAAATGAGTTGCTCGAGGAATATACATAATGTAAGAAAAATCTCAAGAGAGAAATTAGAAAGGCTAAAAGAAGATACGAGTTTGGTTTGGCAAATAAGGTGAAAATAAATCCAAAGGGTTTCTCCAGTTATATTAATAGTAAAAGGATATTGAGGGATAAAATTGGTTCCTTAGAGAATCAGTGAAGAGCTATGTGTGGAGTTAAGAGAGATAGGGGAGATTTTGAACAATTTATTTTCTTCGGTATTCACTAAGGAAAACGATACTGAATTGTGTAATGTAAGGAAAACAAGTAGGGACGCTATGGAAACTATGGTTATTAAAGAGGAGGATGGACTGGCGCTCTTAAGGAATATAAAAATGGATAAATTTCTGAGTCCTGACAGGATTTCCATAGGACCTTATGGGAGGTTAGTGCATAAATAGCAGGGGGTCTGATAGAAATATTTCAAATGTCAGTAGAAGCGGGAATGGTGCCGGGAATTGGCGTGTTGCTCATGCAGTTCCGTTGTTTAAACTGGATTCTAAGAGTAAACCTGGCAATTGTAGGCCTGTCAGTTTGACGTCAGTGGTGGGTAAATTCATGCAAAGTATTCTTGGAGATGGTATACAAAATTATCTGGATAGACAGGGTATGATCTGGAACAGTCAACATGATTTTTGCGTGGTTGGTCATGTTTGTCAAATCTTATTGAATTTTTGAACAGATTACTAGGAAATTTGACGAGGATAAATAGTGGATGTGGTTTGTATGGATTTCAGTATATCCTGTTACAAGTTTCTGCGCGGAAGGTTTAGGCAGGTTCATTCTTTGGGTGTTTATACTGAAGTAGAAAAATGAATTCAACAGAGGCTGGATGGGAAATGCCAGAGAATAGTGGTGGATAACTCTTTGTCAGGTTGGAGGCCGGTGACTAGTGGTGTGCCTCCGGGATCTGTACTGGGTCCAATGTTGTTTGTTATATCCATTAATGATCTGCATGATGGAGTCGAGCGTATGCAGATAATACAAAGATAGGTGTCATTGTGGATAATGAAGTAGGTTTTCAATGCGTGCAGAGAGATTTAGGCCAGTTAGAAGAGTGGGTTGAAAGATGGCAGATGGAGTTTCATACTGATAATTGTGAGGTGCTACATTTTGGTAGGACTAATCAAAATAGGATCTGCATGGCAAAAGGTAGTGCATTGAGGAATGCAGTAGTGATCTACGAATAATTGTGCATAGTACCCTGAAGTTGCAATCACATGTGGATAGGGTGGTGAAGAAAGCTTTTGGTATGCTGGCCTTTATAAATCAGAGCATTGTGTATAGGATTTGGGACGTTATATTATAATTGTACAGGCATTGGCGAGGCCAAATTTTGAGTATTGTGTACAGTTCTGGTCACCGAGTTTTTGGAATGATGTCAACAAAATTGATGGAGTACAGAGAAAATTTACTAGAATGTTACCTGGGTTTCAGCACCTAAGTTGATGAGGAAGGTTGAACATGTCAAGTTGACGGCGACTAGATAGAGATATTTAACATTATGAGGGGGATACATAGAATTGACCTGGACAGTTTTCTTTCCTTTGAAAGTAGGGGAGATTCAAACAAGAGAACATGAGTTGAGATTTAGGGGCAAACGTTTTGGGGAATTTCTTTACTTGGAGAGTGGTAGCTGAGTGGAAAGAGCTAACTGTGGAAGTGGCAGAGGCAGTTGCGAAGTTGTCAATTAAAATAACATTAGATACATCATGGAGGGTTATGGGCGAAGTGCAAGTCGGTGATACTAGGTGAGAGTAAGCGTTCGGCACGGAGAAGAATGGCCGAGAGGGCCTGACTCCGTGCAGTAATTGTCATATGGTTATACGGTTATACCTATTCTTTTCAGGTCTCATACACTATCCACACCACCCATCCTCGTATCATCTGCAAACGTACTAATCT
Source organism: Hypanus sabinus (assembly GCF_030144855.1). Classification (NCBI taxonomy): domain Eukaryota; kingdom Metazoa; phylum Chordata; class Chondrichthyes; order Myliobatiformes; family Dasyatidae; genus Hypanus; species Hypanus sabinus. Next base: position 220,167 of record NW_026781356.1, read on the forward strand.
AAACTGTCATCCGGGTCATTCACATACATTATAGACAGGAGAGGTTTCAGTTACATCCACAAATACCGACAACTTCATGGTAGGGGAGCAACGTAAATCAATCACATCATGCAGAATAAAGGGTCACAGTCACAGAGAATCTGCGGTGCAGGTAGGGAATAAGGTGCAGCGGCAAAGGGGAAGCAGGTTACGAGGTCAAAAGTATATTTATCATGGTACAGGACAGTTCAATAGTCTGATGACTGTGGGGTAGAAGCTCTCCTTGAGCCTAGTGAAACAGGCCTTCGCATCTTCCCCTCCGATGGGAAGGTGCATAAGACAGAACGGCCGGCGTGGCTGGAAGTGGTTCTGTGATGCTGCTGGTTGCTTCATCGATGCGCCAGGAACTGTGGACGGAGTTCATGGAGGGGACGCAGGTTTCGGAGCTGGGCTCAGCTCTTTCCACAACGCTCTGCAGTTTCCTAAGGTCATAGGTGGTGCCGTTTCCATATTTTTTGAGAGGAACCAGGGCGATTCATGAGAACAGGGTAGTAGACTTGATTAATAGGAAACTCAATAAGGCATTTAATGTTTCCAATTAGTGGGCTACTCTAAATCGGAAGTGTACGTATTTCAGTTGGACAAAGGCGTCCATGGAGCCATGGGGGAGGAACTTGCCAAAGGTGACTGGAAGGATACACAAGCAGGGATGACAGTGGAACAACAATTGCAGGAATTTCTGGGAATAATGCAGCAGGTGCAGGATTAGATCATTCCAAAGCGAAAGAGAGTTTCTAAATGGAGTAGGGGGCGACCGTGGATAACAAGGGAAGTCAAGGACAGTATAACAATAAAAGAGAACAATCATAACATAGCAAAGATGTGCGGGAAGCCAGACGTTTGGGAAACTTTCAAAGAGCATCAGAACATAATTAAAAAGGCAATAAGGGACAAAATTTGAGGTACGAATCTAAGCTAGCAAAGAATATAAATGAGGATAGTAAAAGCTTCTTTTGGTATGTGAAGAGGAAATATATCAGTTAAGACCAAATTTGGGCCCTTGAAGACAGAAACTGTTGAATTTATTATGGGGAAAAAGGGAATGGCAGAAGAGATGAACAGTTGGATCTGTCTTCACTGGGGAAGACACAGCCAATATGCCAGATGGGCTTGGGGTATCTCAATGCAGAAAGCTTAATGGAAATGCGGTTGAGCTCAGAGAATGAATCAATACAGTGAATTATGAGATTGTAGCCATTACTAAGAATTGTGTGTAGGAAGAGCAAGCAGGAGAGCACCATATTTCGATGTGAGAAGGCAGAAAGAATTAAAGAAGGAGGGGTGACATTATCAGGCTTAGAAAATGTTACCGGAGTGGACAATCAGGACAGGCAAGATAATTCGTCTAAGTGAGGCTTTATGGGTTGAAATGACGGAATGCATGACAATGTTACAACATATATCATAGAATAGTACACACAGTACGGACACTTCGGCACACTCTTAAACCCCGCCCCTCCTATAACCCTCCTGCTGAATTTCCTCCATATAGCTGGCTGGTAATCTCTTAAATTCCACTACTGTATCTGCCCCCAACACTGACTCAGGCAGTGCATTCTATGCACCAACCACTCTCTGATTTAAAAACCTTCCTCTAATATCTCCCTTGAACTTTCCACCTCATACCTTAAAGCGATGTCCTCTTGATTTGAGCAGTGTTGACCTGGGGAAGAGGCGCTGGCTGTCCACTCTATCTATTCTTCTTAATATCCTGTATAACTTAGCATGACTTCTCTCATCCTCCTTCTCTCCAGGGAGAGAAAAAAAAACATAGCTCTCTTAATCTCTGCTCATTATGCATATTCTATAAACCAGGCAGCATCCTGGTAAATCTCCTCTTTACCATTTCCAATGAATCCACATCCTTCCTATACTGAGGCGACCAGAACTGGACACAGTACTCCAAGTGTGTCCTAACAGTTCTATAGAGGTGCATCATTACCCGCGACTCTTAAATTCTATCCCTCGTCTTATGAAACACTCCGTAATCTTTCTTAACTAACCTAAATACCTGTGAGTCAACTTTCAGGAATCTATGGACATATATTTCCAGACATCTCTTCTCCTCCACGCTACCAAGTATGCTGCAATATACTTTGTACTCTGCCTTTGGGATTGTCCTTCCAAAGTGTACCACCTCACACTTCTCCGGCTTGAACTCCATCTTCCAATTCTCAGCCCACTTCTGTATCCTTTCAATGTCTCTCTGCAATCTTCAACAATCCGCAGCACTATCTGCAACACCACCAACCTTTGTGTCGTCTGCAATCTTGCCAAACCACTCTTCTACCCCCACATCCAGTTCGTTAATAAAAATCACAAAAAGTAGAGGGACCAGAACAGATCCTTGAGGGGCACCACTAGCCACAATCCTCCAATCAGAATGGACTCCGTCCACAACGACCCTCTGCTTTCTGCAGGCAAGCCAATTCTGAATCTTCCCTGGATTCCATGGCTTCTGACTTTCTGTATAAGCCTACGGTTTGGTATTTCAGGAAGACAAGCCAGGATGGGACACTCTCAGTGAAGAGGATGAACCTTGGGAAGAGATAAAGTATAGATGGACCCAGATTACTGGAAAACGTTTCCCAGAAATTGAGGTCAAGGCTAGATAGGGCGGTGAGGGAGTCTGTAGCTCAATTTGCAATCACAGAATGCAGAATAAAGTGTCACAGTTACAGAGAGAGGGCAGGGCGGGCAGGCGATAAGGTGCAAGGGGCCACGACGAGATAGATCGTGAGGTCAGGAGACCATCTGATCGTTCTCCGGGGCGTTCGATAATCTGATATTTCCCACACACCCCCCGATGGGAGGGAGTCTGGGTTGGGCAGGGGTCTATGATTAATCTGGCTGCTGCACCGAGGCAACAGGGAATGTAGGCAAGAGGCCACGGTGGGAACTTGTTAGATTTCCATATTTGGTGAGAGCCACTGAGACGGACGATTAGGGAAGTGTAGTAGACAAAGATGTATAGGGACTTCAATCAGGCATTGGTTGGGCTGCTCTGTATAATGGGGTGGAGCCCAGGGAGATTAGACGGACCGATTTGATTGCTGATTACCTGTTTGTCCTGATTGCCAGATAAAATCTACAATGGCTTTAACAAATCCAGTCACAAGATCCCAGATGGTAGATCAGTTTGGGAGATTGAAGAGAGAAAGGGAGGAAGAGACGGAGAAAGAAAGGAGAGGTGAGAGAGATGTAGTATTTGAGGAAGACAAGCCAGGATGGGACATTCACAGGAAGAGGGGGAACCCTGGGGTGCGTTATAGAATAGATGGACTCAGGGTTACGGGAAAACGGTTCCCAGAAATTGCGGTCAATGATAGATAGGGCAGTAAAGATTGCATCTTTATCAATCAAGGCACTGTGTACAGGAGTAGAGAGGTCACTTTGCAGTTGTACAGGATGTAGGGTAGGCCGACCTTGGAGTACAGTGTTCAGTTTTTTGTTCAACTGCTCCAGGAGAAATGCCACTGAGCAGCAACGACTGCAGAGGGAGATTTACGCGTATGTTGCCGAGAATCCGAGGGACTGAGTTATGGAGATAATTCAGGCAGTTTAGGATTTTATACCTTGGAGTTCATGGGTGACCTTACAGAGGTTTATAAATCCATGTGGGGCACAGACAATATGAATGCGCAGAGTCATTTTCTGCAGACTTCTAGAATCGAGGACAGAACGCACACTTCTGAGGCGATAGTAGAAAGATATTTAACTGCGGACCAGAGTGACACTTTTTTTTTAATCAGACGGTGCTCCATTTGTGGAAGGAACTGCCAGAGGGAAGGGTCGATGCAGATGCATTTACACTTGTACAGTTGTGCGTACATCACGTGACCCCCCCTCAGAATGGCATCATCAAAGTTAACTCTGACCTGCGTGTGACATTTCTCCTGGTCCAGACGCAATAGGAGGATCTTCTTCGTTAGCGATGGGAAGCTCATTTTGGAGAAGGTTCAGCCGCGAGTAGGTGGGGTCCAGATCATCTAGGACAGAATGCAAGAGAATGTGTCAGAGAGGCAAATAGAAGGGCAAGGGACAGGTAGAGACTGGGGGAGACAGAGTGAGAGACAGGTAGAAAATATGAGGGACAGGGTGAAGAGAGTGGAGAGAGACGTGGACTGAGCAGTAGATGGGGGACGGATGGAGACGGGAAATAGAGTGACAGTTGAAGGCGATGAGCGGAAAATGGGAGAATGCGGAGGCAGAACGAAGATAGGAATTCGACAAGCTGTGGGAGGGAGAAGAGGGAACGAAATCATGAGTGAAGCGGCAGTGTGAAGAGTAAGAGCGTTATCGAAAGTGTCAGGGAGAGACGGGCAGAGTGAGGGGAGAAAAATGGCAGAGGTTGCGAGAGGGACAGAAGGAGAGAGAGACAATGGGTGATAGGGGGAAAGAGAGAGGGTTAAGGTTTTATTATTTTGGTCGTGGTTGTACTGTTGTTTGCAACTTGTTTTGTCACACATTGGAAATATGATGGTCTTTTGGGGATTACAATGCAATAGGGCTTTCCTTTCTTTCCTGTCTGATTGCAAGAGGACGAGCGGTAGGTAACGTGGTTGCTCACAGTACCAGAGACCCGAGTTAAACAAATCTCAATATATATTTAAAAAAAAAAGATTCACAAGGTTGATTATCATTTACATATACAAGTGGCTGTTTGTTTTTTGTGATGTCAATGACTGATCTGAATTAAAATGGAGATGGCTGGCTGCTAAAATCAGTAGACCCTATCGCCAGAAGATATAGGAGCAGAAGGGGGCCATTTGACCCATTGAGTCTGCTCCGCCATTCAATAACGGGGTGATCCAATCCTCCAGCAATCCCCACTCCCATTCCTTCTCGCCATATCATTTGGTATCTTGGCTAAACTAGAACCTATCTATCTCTGCCTTAGATTCATCCAATGACTTGTCCTCCACAGCCGTTTGTCGCATCAAAAACCGCAGATTTTCCAACCTCTGACTAAAGTAAGTTCTCCCTAATATCAGTTCAAAAACGAGGTCCATCAATCCTGATTCCTGCCCTCTTGTTCTCGACTTCCCTACCAAGGGAAATAACTTTGCTGTATGTAATCCGCTCAGTACTCTTAGCATTCGGAATTTTTCTATGCAATCCCCCTCCTCCTCCTGAATTCCAGGGTATACAGCCCGTGAGTTTCCGGACGTTCCTCATACGGTACCCCTTCATTCCTGGAATCATTCTCGTGAATCTTCTCTGAAACCTTCCAATAACGGAATACATTTTCTAAAATAAGGAGCCCAAAACTGCTAACAATACTCCAAGTGTGGTCTCACCAGTGCCTTATACAGCCTCAACATCACATCCCTGCTCTTATATTCTATACCTGTAGAAATCAATACCTGCATTGCATTGGCCTTTTTCACCATTGACTCAAACTGTAGGTTAAATTTTAGAGTATCCTCCAGAAAGACTCCAAAAGTCCCTTTGCATTTCTGCATTTTGAATTCTCTCCCCATCTAAATAATAGTCTGCCCGTTTATTTCTTCCAACAAACTACATGAACGTACACTTTCCAACATTGTATTTCATTTGCCACTTCGTTTCCCATTCCTATAAATTATCTACGACGTTCAGCAGCATCTCTGTTTCCTCAACACTTCTCGCTCCTCCAACTATATTTGTGTCAGCGGGAAATCATTGACATGCATCGCAAAAAGCAAAGATTCCAGCACCGAACCCTGTGGAACTCCACTGGTAACCGCCAGCCAGACGGAATAGGATCTCTTTATTCCCAGTCTCACTTTGCTGCTGATCAGTCAATGCTCCACACACTCTTCTTTGGGCCCTATACTTTTATGGTCTCTTATTTTCCCAAGCAGCCTCATGTGCGGCACCTTGCCAAAGGCCTTCTGAAATTACAAGTTTACCATCTCTACTGCTTCCCGTTAGACTTCCCTGCTAGTAGTTTCCTCAGAAAAATGCAGTAGGTTAATCAGGCAGGATGTTCCTTCCAGGACAATATGCCGGTTTCGGCCTACCTTATCATTTGCCTGCAGGTATTCCGTAAACTCATCTGTCGATTCCTTTCTGCTGCATCCCACCCTTCCTAAATAGCAGAGTAGCATCTTGAATTTTCCAGCCATCTGGTACAATGCCAGAATCTATCGTTCCTTGAAAGGTCATTGTTAGTGCCTCCGCCATCTCGCCAGCTACTTTCTTCAGAACCCGAGGGTGTATTCCATCGGGCCCAGTAGATTTATCCACCCTCAGACCATTAAGCATTCTGAGCACCTTCTCATACATAATTTTCACTGCACAAACATTTTTGAATATCCGCATACTGCAGACTTCTTCAACTCTGAAGTCGGACGCAACATTTACATTCAGTTCCTCTGCCATCTCTGCGTCTCTCATTACCATATCCCCAGCATCATTTTCTATTGGTCCAATAACTACCCTTGAATCTCTTTCACCCTTTATATACACAAGCAAAAACTTTTAGTATTTTCTTTGATATTAGTCACCAGCTTCCTTTCATAATTCATCTTTTCCTTCGTAATGACCTTCTTAGTTTCCTTCTGCAAGTTTTTAAAAGCTTCCCAATCCTCATATAATATGACTGATACAGCCTAATAAAGACAAGAATCCTATATGCCTTCATAAATCCCTGTCAGTAAGCATGGCCACGAGCAATGACATTGCACCACAAGATCCCTCTGATAATCAACACCGTTTTGGTTCTTGTCTTTAATAGTTTGTTACTGGTTACCATTTTACCTACCAAAGTGTAAATTGTGCGTTTTTCTGTGTTAAGCTCAATCTGCCATTTCGCCAACCCATATCTGAAACTGATCCATGCCCTACTGCATTCATTGCAGATCTCCTACACGGTCCCTAACACCACTCAACTTCGTATTAGGTACAGACTTACCAACCCTCCATCCACATTTTCAACGACATCATTTATTTTCATCAACAACAGGACAGGTCTCAGCAACATCCATAGATTCAGCTAACTTCGCTGGAATACAACGCGGTACACCAGTCACAGGAAGTGACAGTGTAAAGCGTCACAGTTACAGAGGAAGTGCACGGAGGCACACAAGAATGTTGAAGGGCCACGAGGAGATGATTGTGAGGTTAAGCGTACCTGATATCCCAATACGGGACCGTTCAATATTCTGATAGCAGTTGAATAGAAGCTGTCCTTGCGCCTAGTTACAGCTATATAAAACCATGGATAGATCCTATTTGGAGCACTGTGTTCACTGTGGGAATGCTATAGAGACAGTACAGAGTAGATTTACAAGGTTGTTGCCTGGATTGGGTAGCGTACCTCATGAGAATAAGCTGAGTGATCTTGGAACTTTCTCCTCAGAAAGACGGCGGATAATAATTGGCCTGAGAGACTTTAAGATCACAAGAGGCATTGATCACGTAGTTAGCCAGACGCTGTTTCCCAGAGGTGTAATGGCTAACACCAGTGAACAGAGCTTTATAGTGCTTGGAAATAGGTGTCGAGGGTGTGACGGGGTAAGACTTTCACACAGAAAGTGGTGAGTGCGTGGAAAGCACGGCCGTCGACGGTGGTGGAAGAGAGTGCAATAGGGTCAATAAAGAGCCTCTTAAATAGGCACATGGAGCTTAGAAAAATAGAGGGCTCTGCGGCATAGAAATTCCAGGCAGTTTATGGAATAGTTTACATGGTCGGCAGAACATTGTGGGCCGAAGGGCCTAAATGTGCTGTAGACTTCTATGTTCTAGTGAGACATCTTTTCCCATGGGGTGGGGGCAGAAGACAGCATGACCGGGTAGTGGGTTTGGTTCTTTGATCACGATGACAGCAGGCAGTATAGGCAGTTCCTGGAGGGATGCATTTTGCCGAGAAGAGTTCAGCTGTGTCCACGGTGTTCTGCAGTTTCTTTCGCTCAGGGGCGGAGCAGTTTCTATATGAGGATTCAGGAACCCGGACGGTTCATGACAGCAGGGTGGTAGACGTGATGTGTAGGGAACTCAATAAGGCGTTTAATGTTTCCACTTGTTGGCTAATCTGTAGATTGGTTTGGGACCCAGAGAGATTTGACCGACTGGTTTGTGCGTATTTGTAGGCATAATGGACGCTGAATTTAACAATTCCAAACACGAGGTCCCAGTTGGTAGATTGCTCAGGAAGATGGAAGGCACGGAGGTAGGGAGAGACGGAGAAGGAAAGGAGCAGTGACAGAGGGAGGAAGAAGGGAAGATTGGGACGGTGGAAGATAGAAGAGAGAGGGCGATGCTAGATTATATGAGACCCGAGGTGAAATGTCGGGCTGATTTAACCCGGATGACAGGTCAAGCTCTAGTAGTGTATGTATCGTACTTAACATGGCTATTAACAATTGTTCAGATGGTTATCTGTTCTGGAGGATGATGTGGAATCGAGGAGATATATCTGATTAACTGGATTGCGGTGGACTGGTCAAGTCGGGATGGTGGATGTACTGAACCCATATTCTAACAGTGTCCCAGATGGTATATGCTCTGGAATATGGGCGCGACGCAGGGCCGGCTGGCTGACTGAATATAGAAATGGCTCTGTGTCCGGAGCAAAGGTTTAATGTTGCAGTTCTTTTCTCAGACGAGGCGCCCGTCACGAGCTGAAGGAAATGCTATTTAAATCGGACATGTGTGAGTAATCGTATTTCAGTAAGACAGCCCAGTGTTGGATTTTCACAACGATTCGGAGGAACACTGAGGAGTGTTAGAGAACAGAAGGACCCGAGGTACAGGGACACGGTTCCCAGAAAGTGAAGTGACAGGTAGACAGGACGGTGAAGAATGCGTCTGAACGCAGGCCTTCATCAGAAAGTCACTGAGTACAGGAGTCGGGCGACCACGTTGCAGTTGTACCGAAAGTCGGTGAGGTCGCAGGTGGAGTACGGTGCTCAGTGTTGGACGACCGGTTCCCGGAGACATGCCATAGAACTGGAAATGAGTGCTCGGGGAGATTTTGGGCGACGTTGCCGGGACTCCAGGGACTCAGTTCGGGAAAGAGGTTGGGTTGATTGTAACTTTATTCCTTGTAGGGCAGGCGTGACCGTTCAGGGGTTTATAAAACCACAAGGAGGACAGACAGAGTGAATGGGCGCAACTATTTCCCCTGGATCTGGACAGTCGAGGACCAGAGCGCACAGGTATAAGGAGAAAGGGGAAAAAAGATTCAACTGGTGAGCCGATTGACAACCATTTGTTACTCAGATGGTGGACAGTCTGTGGAACCAGCTGCCAGGGCATTGGTCGATGCAGATGAATTATCACTATATATAACGTATAGCACGTGACCCCTTCAAAACATGAAATCTGACCTGCCTGAGCAGTCGTTGGCATTTCTCCTGGTCTCGGCGCCAGAGGAGGATTTTCTTCCTTAGCGATGGGAATTTCATTTTGGTGAAAGTTCAGCTGAGAGTAGGTGGGGTCCAGATAATCTGGAACAGAATGGAAGAGAATCTGAGAGAGAGACAAATAGAAGGGCAAGAGACGGGTAGAGAATGGTGAGGCGGAGTGGGAGACCGGGAGAAAATTTGAGGAAGATGAGGAAGTGAGCAGAGAAAGAAGTGGAGACTGAGCAGCAGATGGATGGACAGAGAAGGGAAATCGTTTGAGAGATAAAGCCGATGGACGGGAAAATAGGAGAGAATGGGGAGACAGAACGAGGAGAGGAATTCAACAGGCAGTGTGGACGGAGAAGAAGGAAAGGGACGGTTTGCACCTTAACAAGCGGGGGGCCTGCGTTCTGGCAGGCCGGTTTGCCACTGCAACACGGGTGTGTTTAAACTAGTAAGTGGGGGGACAGGTGAGTACGAACTCGAAATATAAGGACACAGTTAAAGGGAAAGAGTGAAACAGAAAACTTAACAATGACAACAGAATTAAAGGGGTAGAAAGCTCAGGAAGGGATCGGAGAGTATGGCCAAGTGCAACAGCAGTCCGTGTGAGAAGCGAGGGGAACGAAAAGTATTATATATGAATGCACGAAGTATAAGAAATAAAGTGGATGAGCTTGACGCTCAGATGGAAATTATAGGATGCTATAGGAATAACATAGACATGGCTGCAAGAGGACCAGGGCTGGGACATGAATATTCAAGCGTATACGTCCAATCGAAAGGACAGCAGGTGGACAGAGGGGCTGGGGAGACTCTACTGGTGAGGAATAAAATTCAGTCCCTTGCGAGGGGAGACATAGAATCAGGAGATGCAGAGTCAGTATGGATAGAACTGAGAAATTGGAAGGGCAAAAATGCTCTGATGTGAGTTGTCAACAGGCCCCCCAATAGTAGCCGGGATATAGGGTGCAAGTTGAATCAAGAGTTAAAATTAGCATGTCGCAAAGGTAATGCAACATGCAGGGAGACTGTGAAGATCAGGTTGGCACTGTACCCCAAGAAATGGAGTTTGTGTAGTGCGTCCGAGATGGATCCTTAGAGCAGATTGTACTGGAGCCTAGAAGGCAGAAGGCAATTGTGGATCTAGTGTTGTGTAATGGACGGATTTGAGAAGGGAACTGGAGGTAAAGGAGCCATTAGGAGATAGTGACCAGAATATGATGTTTTAATCTACAATTTGAGAGGGAGTAGGGAAAATGGGATGTGTCAGTTTTACAGTTGAAAAAAGGGAACTATGGAGCCATGAGGAAGGACCTAGACAAAGTTGACTGGAAAGATACCCTAGCAGGGGTGACACTGGAACAGGAAGAAGGACTCTAAGGGGATTAGGGGGCGTCCGTGGCTAATAAGGGAAGTCAAGGACAGTATAAAAATAAAAGAGAAGTATAAAATAGCAACGATGACCGGCAAGCCAGATGATTGGGAAACATTTAAGGAGCAACAGAAGATAACAAAAAATACAATAGGAGGAGAAAATATGGGGGACGAAGGTAAGCTAGCCAAGAATACCGAGGAGAATAGTAAAAGCTTCTTTGTTTGTGAAGAGGAAAAAAAAAACATTTAAGGCCAAAGTTGGGCCCCTGAAGGCAGAAACGGGTGAATTTATTATAGGGAACAAGGAAATGGCAGACGAGTTGAACAGATACTTTGGAACTGTCTTCACTAGGGAAAACACAGACAATTTCCCAGATGCGGTCAGAGGACCTAGGGCAACGGAGTAACTGACGGAAATCCACATTAGTCAGAAAATGTTGTTGGTTAGACTGATGGGACTGAAGGCTGATAAATCCCGAGGGCCAGATGGTCTGCATGCCAGAGTACTTAAAGAAGTGGGTCTAGAAATCGTGGACACATTCGTAACAATTTTCCAATGTTCTATTGATTCAGGATCAGATCCTGAGGATTGGAGGATAGCTAATGTTATCCCACATTTTAAGAAAGGAGGGAGAGAGAATACAAGAAATTAGCCTGACATCAGTGGTGGGGAAGTGCTGGAGTCAACTATAAAAGATGAAATAGCGGCACATGTGGATAGCAGTAACAGGATCGGTCGATTCATCATGGATTTACGAAGGGGGAAGCATGCTTGACGAATTTCTGGAATTTGTTGAGGATGTAACTATGAAAATGGACAATGGAGAGCCAACAGATGTAGTGCATCTGTGCTTTCAGAAAGTCTTTCATGAGGTCCCACATAGGAGAATAGTGGGCAAAATTAAAGCACATAGTATTGGGAGTAGGGGACTAACATGGATATAAAATTGGTTGGCAGACAGGAAACAAAGAGTCGGGATTAACGGGTCCTTTTCAGAATGGCAGGCAGTGACTAGAAGGGTACCGCAAGGCTCGGTGCTAGGATCGCACCTATTTACTATATACATTAATAATTTAGATGAAGGGATTAAAAGTAGCATTAGCAAATTTGCAGATGACAGAAAGCAGGGTGGCAGCGTGAAATATGAGGAGGATGTTAAGAGAATGCAGGCTGACTTAGACAGGTTGGGTGAGTGGGCAGATACATGGCAGATGCAGTTTAATGTGGATAAATGTGAGAATATCCACTTTGTGGCAAGTGCAGGAAGGCAGATTACTAACTGAATGGTGTAAAATTAGGAAAAGCGGAAATACAACGAAATCTAGGTGTTTTTGTACATCAGTCACTGAGCGCACGCATGCACGTACAGCAGACAGTGCAGAAAGCTAATGGCATGTTTGCCTTCATAACAAGGGGAGTTGAGTATAGGAACAAAGAGGTCCTGGTGAGACCACACCTGGAGTATGGTGTTCAGTTTTGGTCTCCAAATTGGAGGAAGGAAATTCTTGCTATTGAGGGAGTGCAGCGTAGGTTCACGAGGTTAATTCGGGGGATGGCGGGACTGTCATATGTTGAAAGATTGGAGAAACTGGGCTTGTATACACTGGAATTTAGAAGGATGAGAGGGGAACTGATTGAGACATATAAGATTGTTAAGGGATTGGACACGCTGGAGGCAGTAAACATGCTCCCGATGTTGGTGGAGTCCAGAACGAGAGGTCATATTTTAAGACTAAGGGGTAGGTCATTTATAACTGACTTGAGGAAAAGCTTCTTCACCCATAGAGTTGTGGATCTATGGAATGCTCTGCCTCAGAAAGCAGTGGAGGCCATTTCTCTGGATGCTTTCAAGAAAGAGTTGGATAGAGTTTTAAAGATAGCGGAGTCAAGGGTTATGGGAAAAAGGAAGGAACTGAGCACTGTTTGTGGATAATCAGCCACGATCACAATGAATGGCGATGCTGGCTCGAAGGACTGAATTGCCTACTCCTGTATTTATTGTCTATTGTCTATTGCGTACAGGAGTAAGGCGGTCATGTTGCATTTGTACAGGACTTCGATGAGGCCGCGCTTGGAGTACGGTATTCAGTGTTGGTCAGCATGTTCTCGGAAAGATGCCACAGAGCTGGAATGAGTGCTCGGGGAGATTTATGACAACGTTACCGGGACTCCAGGGACAGAGTTAGGGAAAGGGTTGATTGCGACTTTATTTGTTGTAGAGCAGGGATGACATTTCAGAGGTATATGAAGCCACGAGGAACACAGACAGAGTGAATGAGCGCAATTATTTCCCCTAGATTTCGAAAATGGAGGACAGGAGCGCATAGGTATAAGGAGACAGGGGAAATAGATTCAGCTGGTGAGCCGATTGATTACCGTTTGTTACCCGGATGGTGGCCAGTCTGTGGAACGAGCTGCCAGGGTATTGGTGGAGAAGAATACATTACACACTTGGCCATTTGGCAGTATGACATGTGAACCCTCCAGAATGACGTCGTTGTTGCATCACTGACCTGCTTGTCTATTGGTGAGGCGTTCGACTTTCCGAATGTTCAGATCGGTGTCGGTGCAGGTCAGATCGTCTGCGAGAGAGTGATAGACAAGTGTGAGATAGCGCGATAGAGAATCGGGGACAGTGAGGTGCAGAGGGAAGGGAAGAGAGTACAGACACGATGGGGGGAGATGGTTGGGGACAGCGAAAGGAATGAAAGGAGAGGCAACAGAGAGAAGCGAGACAGGGAGTACAACGACAGAGCGAGTGAAAAGGATTAATTGAGTTGTTGAGAGGGGGTGACTGAAGAGTGGCGATGGGTGGGAAAATGGAGCAGAATTGGGGAAAGAGAACGAGGAGCAATAGGAGAGAGAGAGAGTAAAGTGAGGTGAGGGGAGAGAGGTAGTCAGTGCGGAGTGTAGGATTAAGAGGCGAGGCAGACTGGTGAGAGAGTGTAAAGTGAAGGGTAGTGAAATGTGTGGAAGAGAGGATGGAAGAGTCAAAAGGAGAGAGTGAGAGGGGGAAAGATTGCAGAAACAGATCCAAAGTTGAAGTGACAGAGGGGAGAAGATTAAGTTAGTGAGCAATGTGAGAGGGGAGAGTTAATGGGTATAAAGGGGTAGAGAGATGCTGGGAGATAGTTAGAGAGCGGACAGAATAATCACGCGAGACGGAGACAAATGTGGAGAGAAAGAGGGGGGGGGGAGGCAGCGGATGCAGTCTATATGGACTTCAGCAAGGCCTTTGACAATGTTCCACATGGAAGGTTAGTTAAGAAGGTTCAGTCGTTAGTTATTAATGCTGGAGTAATCCAATGGATTCAACACTGTCTAGATGGGAGATGCCAGATAATTGTTTATCGGGATGGAGGCCGGTGACTAGCGGGGTGCCTCAGGGATCTGTTTTGGGTCCAATGTTGTTTGTAATATACATATATCATCTGGATGATGGGGTGGTAAATTGGATTAGTAAGTATGCCGATGATACTAAGGTAGCAGGTGTTGTGGATAATGAGGTGGGTTTTCAAAGCTTGCAGGGAGATTTATGCCGGTTAGAAGAATGGGCTGAACGTTGGCAGATGTAGTTTAATGCTGAGAAGTGTGAGGTTCTACATTTTGGTAGGAATAATCCAAATAGAACATACAGGGTAAATGGTAGGGCATTGAGGAATGCAGTGGAACAGAGAGATCTAAGAATAACAGTGCATAGTTCCCTGAAGGTGGAGTCTCATGTAGATAGGGTGGTGAAGAAGGGTTTTGGAACGCTGGCCTTTATAAATCAGAGCCATTGAGTACAGAATTTGGGATGTAATGTTAAAATTGTACAAGGCATTGGTAAGGCCAAATTTGGAATATTGTGTGCAGTTCTGGTCACCGAATTATAGGAAAGATGTCAATAAATTAGAGAGAGTGCAGAGACGATTTACTAGGATGTTACCTGGGTTTCAGCACTTAAGTTGCAGAGAAAGGTTGAACAAGTTAGGTCTCTATTCATTGGAGCGTAGAAGGTTGAGGGGGGATTTGTTCAAGGTATTTAAAATTTTGAGAGGGACAGATAGAGTTGACGTGAATAGGCTGTTTCCATTGAGAGTAGGGGAGATTCAAACGAGAGGACATGATTTGTGAGTTAAAGGGGAAAAGTTGAAGGGAAACACGAGGGGGTATTTCTTTACTCAGAGAGTGATAGCTGTGTAGAATGAGCTTCCTGTAGAAGTAGTAGAGGCCAGTTCAGTTGTGGCATTTAAAGGTAAAATTGGATAGGTATATGGACGAAAGCTGTGGAGGGTTATGGGCTGAGTGCGGAGAGGTGGGACTGGGTGAGATTAAGAATTCGGCACGGGCTAGAAGGGCCGAGATGGCCTGTTTCCGTGCTGTGATTGTTATATGGTTATATGGAAAGGGAGAGTATGTGAGAGAGGGAATAGTGGGACAGATAGCGTGAAAGAGGTCAGGGAGAGAGTGAGTACGGAAGAGAGAGAGGTTTAAGGAGGGATAGAGAGGGGAGGGGGCGTTTGAGAGGAGCGAGTGAGAGAGAGCAGCAAGGGGAGAATAGTTAGACCGTAAAGATAGGGGGTGATGAGGGACAAGGGGCAGAGTGAGGCCCAGAGAGGGGAGAGTGGACGAGATGGGAAAAGGGGGACAGAGGGGAGAAGAGAAGGGAAACAGAAGAATGAGTGTGAGAGGGAAAGGGAGAGAGGTAAGGTTTGTGCAGAGTGAGGTGGGGGTTGTAGATGGAAAATACGAGAGTGGATTAAAAATATATTTTCGAGGTCTCCCTCATCACTGCATCTCTCATTGCCCTCTCTAAACACCACCCTTCCCACGGTGCTGCTGATTCACCTGCCATCCCACAACGCTCCCTCCCTCCGCCGTCTAAGCGCTCCCCCCTCAGTCACCCTCCCACCCCACCGCCCCGAACACGAGACTTCCACTACACTGCCCCCATGACATTCCGTCCTCCCACATCACACTCTCTACACCCCACTACACAACACTGTCCCCATGACATTCCGTCCTCACACATCACACTCTCTACACCCCACTCCACAATGCTGCCTCGATAATGCCCTCAGATGCTAGTCGCTCCACGCCAACCTTCACAAAGCACGCCAGCATCACTGACGCCCCCACCCCCTCACATTGCTCCCTCCAATTATCCTGTCCTGCGCGTTCCCTCTGACATATTCTCAAACAGCGAATCATTAGGGTCAGCTGTCAGTTTGCCCTGAGGTTTCTCGACAGGAATCGTCAAATTACATGAACACAGTCAAGGCAACAACAATGAAACTGACTTCCATCTCTACGGACATGGGACACAGAGAGGGTTTAGGCTTTAGTCTCCACCTACGGTACATCAGTTTCAGAAACTGGCTGAGGCTCCCTCATCATCGACCCAGTCAACACAGGGTGAATCTCCCTGTGCAGCTTCTCACAAGTCCTGGGCTTAGACACAGAGTGACGCTCCCTCCCCACTGTGCCGTCACCAAACCCCAGGGACAAACGCAGCGGGGGTTTCCATCCACTCTTTCCAACACACGCCCTGGGAGCCAGACTCAAATTGAAACGCCCTCCCTCCGTCTTTCAATCCCACTCACCTCGGGAAGGTGCCACTGAGCCAGTATATGTGCGTTTCATATTCATGTAAGTCTCGCTGTCGTCCATCCTGTCGAGGATTCTCTGCGTATCTGAGCTCAGGAAGGAGAAGTAACCGTTGTCAGAGTAAGCCCGTTTTGACAAGTGAGTCAGACCGACACCAAAAAATACAAGCTGAACAGCTGAAAAATAGAGGAAGCGAAAGCTGGGGGTGTGAGAGGAACCGTGGAGAGGAAATGAGAGTGCGAGAGAATGGCCGCAGAGATGGACTTCAGTAAAGCCTTTGACAATGTCCCACATAGGAGGTTTGTTAAGAAGATTCAGTTGCGAGGTATCGATGATAAAGTAGTAAACTGGATTCGACATTGGCTCAATGGGAGAAACCAGAGAGTGGTAGTGGATAATTTCTTCCCTGAGTTGAGGCCTGTGACTAGTGGTGTGCCACTGGGATCAGTGCTGGGTCCATTGTTATTTGTCATCTATATCATTAATCTGGATGATAATGAGGTAAACTGGATCAACAAGTGTGCTGATGATACAACGATTGGAGGTGTAGTGGACAGTGAGGTAGGTTTTCAAAGCTTGCAGAGGGATTTGGACCAGCTGGGGAAACGGACTGTAAAATGGCAGATGGAGTTTAATACAGACAAGTGTGAGGTGCTGCATTTTGGATGGGAAAATCAAGGTGGAACATACAAGGTTGGGCACTGAGGAGTGCTGTAGAAGAGAGGGACCTGGGGATACAGATTGGTCTTTATAAATCACAGTATTGAGTTTAAGAGCTGGAATGTTATGATGAGGTTGTATAAGATATTGGACAGATCGAATTTGCAGTAAGGTGTGCAGTTTTGGTCACCTACTTACAGGAAGGATATTAATAAGTTTGAAAGAGTGTAGAGAAGGTTTAAAAGGAAGCTTCCATTTTCCTGCCTGATAACTTCATAAATGACCTTACTCCAATTAAGTGTTTTTCTAATTGTCTCTGTCCATCTCTCCAATGCTGCTTTGATGGAAATAGAATTATGAACACTATCTCCAGAATGCTTTCCCACTGAGAGATATGAAACCTGACCAGTTTGATTTCCCTGTACCAAATCAAGTACAACCTCTCCTCTTGTAGGCTTATCTACATGTTGTGTCACGAAACATTACTGCAACCCACGTAACAGACTCCACTCCATCCATACCCCTTGCTTTAGGGAGATAGCAATCAAAATTTGAGAAATTAAACTCTGCCATCCCGACTACTCTGTCATTATCGCGTCTTTCCAGGCTCGGGTTTCCTGTCTGCTACTCGATATCTCTGCTATTACTGGGCGGCCTATAAAAACGCCCATTAAAGTTATTGAACCCTTACTGTTACTAATCTTCATCCTCAGAGACGCTGTAGAGAATTCCGGCATGGCGTACACCTTTTCTGCAGCTGTGTCACGATCTCTGTTCAACAGTGCCACTACCCCACCTCTTTTGCCTCCCTCCATGTCTTTCTGTAACTTCAAAACTCGACCCCGAAAGTAACCATTCCTGTCCCTGAGGCATCGAAGTATCTGTAATGGCCACCAGATCAGAATTCAAAGGAGACAGTGATCACACTCTCCTTCCTTTATCATAACATTGGAGAGGGATAGGAACAGATCAGTTAGCAAAGCGTTTAATTGAATTAAGCCAAAATACGGGGCTAACAGGCAGGAATTGAGAAGCATAAATTGGGATCAGGAGTTCTCAGAACTGTAAGAAAGAGTTATGATACATGTTTACGGGATATTTGGTTGGAGTTATGCATAGGCATGTTCCAATGAGAAGGGGAAAGTATGGTACGGTACAGAAACCGTGGTCAACAAAGGCTGTTGGAAGTTATGTCAATAATAAAAGAAGGCCTTATGAAAAGTTTAAAAGTTAAGCAGATGACGGAGATCTGGAAGATTATAAAGCTAGCCGGAAGGAGCTTCAGAAAGAAATTAGGAGCCAGAAGTGGCATTAAGAAGCCTTTGGAGGTTAGGATTCAGCTGCACCGCAGCATACTCGATAAGTATGTGAAGAACAAATGGATAAGACGTGAGGGATTGGGACGAATCAAGTATGACAGTGGAAAAGGGTGGATGGAACCGGAGTAGACAGCAGAGGAATATAATGAATACTTTGCTTCAGAATTCACCAGGGCAAAGGATTCTGGCGTTTGTACGGGTGACTTAGAGCGGACTGAAAACCTTGAGTATGTACACATTAATAAAGGCAAAATGCAGGAGTTTTTAGAAAGCATCAAGTTGCAAAAGTCACAGGGAATGGAGGATCAGGCTACTGTGCGAGCCGAGCGAGCAGATTGTTGAACTAGTAGCGATGATGATTGTATCATCAATAGGGATGGGTAAGGTTCCGGGGGATTAGAGGGTCGCGGATGTTGTTCCTTTATTCTCGAAAGGGAGTAGAGCTAGCCCAGGAAATTATAGATCAATGAGTCTTACTTCAGTGGTTGCTACGTTGAAGGAGAAGATCCTGAGAGGCAGGATTTGTGAACATTCAGAGAGGCGTGATATAATTAATAATAGTCAGCATGGATATTCAAAGGTAGGTCGTGCATTAATAGCCGGACTGATTTTTTTTTTTATGGTGTGACTGAACATATCGATGAAGGTAGCGCAGTATATCTAGGTTTCAACGAGTGATTTCAACGATAATTTGATAACGTACCCATGGAGGTTTTATTGGGAAAGTAAGGGTGGATGGGACAGAAGGAGACTTTGCTTTCTGGATGCAGAACTGGCTTGCCCACAGAAGGATTTAAATGGGTCATATTCTGCATGGAGGCCAGTGAACAGTGGAGCTCCTCAGGGATCTGTTCTGGGACCCTTACTCTTCGTGATTTTATAAATTACCTGGATGAAGGTGTGGAGGTGTGGCTTCGTAGATTTGCGGACTATACATGTTTGGGGTTGTTGAAATGCCCCCAATAATGAGGTCTGTCCGAGCTTACAGCGGGACAGACCTAGGATGCAAAACTGGGCTGAGAAGAGGCAGATGGTGTTCAACCAGGATAAGTGAGAGGTAGTCCTCTTTTGTACGTCCAATATGTTGGAACGATTCTTGGCAGTTTGGTGCCTCAGAGACATCTTAGAGTTCGAGTCCATAGGACACTCAACACTGCTGCGCAAGTTGTCTCCGTCCTTAAGAAAGCATACGGTGCATTGGTCTTCTATTTTAGGAGTTTAGTTTATTCTAGGAGCTGAGTTTAGGAGCAGAGAGGTAATATTACAAATGTTCAGACCCCACTTGGAATACTGTGCTCAGTTCTAGTCGCCTCACTACAGGAAGGATGTGGAAACGATGGAAAGGATGAAGAGGAGATTTTCAAGGATGTTGCCTATATTGGAGAGCCTGCTCTATGAGAATAGGTTGAGTAAACTCGGCTATATTTCCTTGGAGCGACGGAGAATGACAGACGACCTGATAAGGTGTCTAAGATGCTGAAAGGCATTGATCGTTTGGATAGTCAGAGGCCTGCCCCCCCCCCCCCCCAGGAGTGAAATGGATAGCACTAGAGGCTGCTTAGAAGTCGGTACAGAGGGGATGTCAGGGTATTTTAGTTTTGAACGGAGAGAGTGGTGAGTGCGCGTAATGCGCTGCCGGACATGGTAGTGGAGCCCGACAGGACAGGCACTTTTAACAGGCTCCTGGACAGGTACATGTAGCTCAGGAGAATAGAGAGCTATTGGTAAACCCAGGTAAGTTAGAAGTCCATTCTGTAAAAGGGCTGGATGGTTCTGAGGTAAGGACATGTTCACACAGTTTGTCAGCCGAAGGGCCTGTACTGTGATCTGGGCATTCTGTGTTTCTTTGTTTCTGTGACCGCTGGACGGAGCGGTCTGAGGAGAGTGGATCCGAGGGTCGGCTGCGATCGGAAGAGGTCGACGGGAACAAATGGACGACACTGTGAGGTCCAACGTTGGAATATTAGACTGATTATAAGAACGTGCCCCTTTCTTATTTTTTATGTTGCTTTACTAACCATACAGTCAAAATACACATTTTAAGTTCAGTCATTTACTCTCATATTGCGGACTGTTTTTAAACATTGTACTGCATCCACCTAAAGGAGAATTCGTAAGTTTTTCGGGCCAGGGGCTACCATCACCCGGATGAAGCCGCGAGCCTCATCGATGATTGCAGTCACACTTTTTTTTTATTATTTTCTTGTAAGCCCTTTCTTTAGCTTTTACAAGAGCTTTGAGTTCCCTTTTCTGCCAAATTTGAATGCTTCCTGAGTACTGAGAACTTCTTCATTTTTGGAAAACACATATCCTGCACCTTCCTCATTTTTTGCCTAGAAAGGAAAGCAATTGCAGCTCTGCTGAAATCCCTTGCAGATATGGTTGGAGAAATGGCAGATGAGTTCAACCAGGACAATTAGAAAGATATAGCACACTCTTAAAGACAAGACAGTGTCGATGAGCAAAGGGATCTTACGGTCCGTGTATGTAGCTCCATGAACGTGGCTCCATAGTTTGCAGACGATCTGAGGATAAGTGGAGGGGAAGATAGTTTTGAGGAAGTAGACAGGCTGCAGAAGTGCTTAGACAGGGCAAAGTAATGGCAGATGTACAGCTGTGTTCAAATATGTATGGTCATGCACTTTGGGAGAAAATTAAAGGGATGACTCTTTTCTAAATGGAGAGAAAACACAAAAATCATTGATTCAAGGGGACTTTAAAGTTCTTATGGGTAATCCCCAAAGGTTAATTTGCAGGTTGAACACAGAAATTTACAGCACATTCTCGGTCCCTCAGCACACAATGTTATGCCGATGATGTAACTTTCTCAGATTGAGTCTGTTTTTGAGGAGGACAAATGCATATCAGCATTTCAACTCGAATATGGAAGGAAAGGTGTAATGCTGAGACTTTATAAAGCGCTGGTGAGGCCTCACGCGGATTATTGTGAACAATTTTGTGCCTCTTATCTTAGAAAGATGTTGCTCAAAGTGGAAAGGGTTCAAACGAGGTTCACAAAAATACTTACAAGATTGAAGGGCCTCATAGGAGAAGTACTTGATATCTCTAGGCTTGTACACACTTGAATGTCGAAGGAAGACGGGTGACCACATTGAAATCTATTTATTTAAATTCCTTGATCGAGTGGTTGTGGAGAGGATAGTTTCTCTGGTTGGGGAGTCGAAGACCAGAGGACAAAGACTTGGAAGAATTGAGCGACTTTTAGAACAGAGACGAAGAGAAATTTATTTAGGTAGACAGTGGTGAATCTGTGGATTTATTTGGCACAGGCGGCCGTGGAGGCCAAAACGTACTTTTTTATGTTTATGGCAGAGGTTCTTGATTGGCCAGGGCTTGAAGGAATACTGGAAGAAGGGACGAGATTGAGGCTGAGTAGTAAATCGCATCAGACACTTTGAAATTGTGCAGCGGTCTAAATGAGACAAATGGACTAATTCTGATTTTAAATCCTACGTTCACATGATAAGTTACTTTGTTTTATTGTGCAAAAACGAAATGTTGTTGCTCAGCTTGACTAGTGGAAGACTGAGGCCACAGGATAAGATGCAGACGCTGCCTTGCTTGTGCGAGCTAACAAAAGCTAAGCACATTTTACACGAAGAATGAGGTAATGTTAACGTTTCTGCGAAACTGCATTGGTAATGGAGGAACTGACAGCAGATGTGCAGTTCTAATTTTGTGCACCGCACGGAAGCCTTCGAAGATTGGCTAATATCCAACAAGTGCTTCCTGAAATCGCTCAGTGTGTATATTTGGCTGTTGGCTATGGCCCAAAATTCGCTGTATAAATTTAAGATATAATCTGACTTTGGCGGGGTCGTAAGGCAACGTGATCACGAATTCAAGGGTTAACCGTGCACCGATGCCTATGCCTTTATTTCTCTTTGATCCCTTGATAAATAAGTGTTTCTACTCGCTTAAGCTTTTACAACAGCCTTGAATTCCCTTTTCGGCAACAATTGAATACTTCTTGAGAATTGAGTACTCCTCCATTTTTAGGAAAACACATGTCCTGCACCTTCCTAATTTATTTCACCCAGAAATTAAAGCCATTGCCGCTCTGCTGACATCCCTTGCAGATATGGTTGGAGAATTGATAGTGGAGTTCATCACGGACAAATACAAACATATAGCACACTATTAAAGACAAAATTGTTTCGATGAGCAGAGGGGCCTTGTTCATAGATCCCTGAACGTGGCTACACATTTTGCAGACCATATGAGTATAAGTGTAGTGGCAGGCAGTTTTGAGGAAGTAGACAGGCTACAGATGGACTTAGAGATGGCAAATTAATGGCAGATGGACTACTGTGTTAGGTATTGCACTTTGGAAGGAAGAACAAACAAGGTAGAACATACAATGCTAATGGTAAGGCACCGAGGCCTGCAGTGGAAAACAGGGATCTTGGAATACAGATATATAATTCCATAAATGTAGCTTCACAGATAGATCCGATAGTAAAGAGAGCTTTTGGTACATTGGGCTTTCTAAGAATTGGAATATTTGGACTATTGTGTGCAGTTTTAGTCACCAAATTGCAAAACGGATATTAATAAGGTTGAAAGAGAGCGGAGAAGGTTTACAAGGATGTTGCGGGACTTGAGAAACTGAGTTACAGAGGATGGTTGAATAGTTTTGGACTTTTCTCACCGGAACGTAGAAGAATGAGGATGGACATGATAGAGGTGTATAAAATTATGATGGGTATAGATAGAATGAATGCAAGCAGGCTTTTTCCCCTGAGGCGAGGGGACAAAAAAATCAGAGGTCATGGGTTAAGGGTGAAGGGTGAAAAGTTTAAAGGGATCTATAGTGGGGCTTTTTCACACAGAGAGGGGTGCGAGTGTGGAATGAGCTGCCAGATGACGTGACAAATGTAGGCTCACATTTCACATTAACGAAAGATCTTGGACAGGTACCTGGATGAAAGTTGCATGGAAGAATATGGTCCAGGTGTAGGTCGGTGTTACTAGGCAGAAAATTGTTCGGCACAGCCAAGAAGGGCCTAAAGGCCAGTTTCTGTGCAGTAATGTTCTATGTTTCTATGGTTTATAAATGAGATTCATCATCGACTCAAACCCCTAACGTTGTAATTCCTTCTGTTACGAGAGAGCCAAAGATGGTGATGAAAACAAGCGGCGACTAAATTCTCGAACACACTCCGACTCAAACTTGAAATAAACAGGACAACAGTGATGAAATCGAAAGATAAAGTTACAAGCAACTGTACAAGACAAATTGTCTCCTAGGAACAGATAGGATTTATTAAAAATCGTTATTCACATTTTAATATTAGAGGTTAATGAAAATTGTAATCGCTACTTCATCTAATACAGCAGAATGTGTTGTTTCGCCTGACGCCCGAAGGCTTTTGACAGACTTGAATGGGAATATTTATTTATATACTTGAATAATTTAATTTTAGCCCCAAATTTATATCTCGGATTCAATTGATATATCATACACCTTTGGCTGCTGTATTTACCGATTATGAAAGATACTTTTATTTAGGCTTTTTCGAGGTACTAGATAGGGCTGTTCTTTAAGCCCTTTACTACTTGATATTGCCCTGGTTACCTTGGAAATCGCTCTTCATGATTCACCCAATATATTTGGTGTTATCCATGGGAATTGGACGCATGAATTATCACTGTATGCAGGTGACCTGTTGCTATATAACTATAACCCAGTGAACTCCATTACTGCAGTAATAACTCTACTTCATCAGTCTAGTAGCTTTTTTTTCTGGTTACAAATTGAATTTTAATCAGAGTGTGCTTTTCCATTAAATATGCAAGTTAAAATTTATAGACAATCACCTTTTACATTACTTGCTGATTACTTTATTTATTTGGGTGGTAAAATACTAAGAAGCATAAAGACCAAATCATTTAATTATTTTACCTTTAATTATCCATGTCCAACAGCTGTTTATTAAATGGTCCCAATTGTACTTATCTTTGATTGGTCGAATTAATGCTATTAAGATGATTATTTTACCTAAATATCTGCACATGTTTCAGGCGGTATCAATTTTCTTTCTTAAATCTTTGTTTTTTGATATTACTGATTCGAACATTTCTACGTATATATGGCAGAATAGAAATAGTATTTACAGAAATCAAAAAAGGAAGGCGGTTTGGCTTTGCCGAATCTTGGAGTTTACATTTGTGCAACAAATATTCCATATGTAACGTTTTGGACAAAGGTGCTGACAATGATAAATCGAATAAATAAATACACAATACTAATATGATTTCAATTTAGAAATTTTTTGGATTGAGTAAATATATCCTGTCAAGTGCTATTATATCCATTGTTTTCTTTCAACCATTAAGAATTGATCAAGCTTTTGTCCTTTTATGGAAAGCAAAGAATGTTTCCTTATGTTTCCTTGATTTATTCATGGATGATTTTTTTATGTTCTTTGAAAAGTTGACTAACAAATATGTTGCCTTGGTAGCACTTTTCAGATATTTACAGATTAGAAACTTTCTGAACGCTACTTTAGTTCCCTTTCCCAAATCGCATCAAATTGAAATTACAGAAGCAAACAAAAAAGTTTAAATCCATATCAGAAGAGATTAATAGCATTTATTTATGTTTTAATTATAAAAATACCCTTAGGTACTTCCGATAAAATATAGATTGTGTGATAAAGAGAATTTCAAATATCTTTATCTACAAATAAATGGGAGACAATTCAACTAGTTAATACTTCTTCAATTTGTGCCAGAAGTATTGATACAATTTAATGTATTTCATTGGGCTCATATATCCAAGGATAAGTTAGCTCGTTTTATCTTCCATATAAATCTTGTTTGTGATAGATGTAATTCTGAAGTAGCTCCACTGTCACATCTGTTCTGGTCTTGCTCTCTCATTGTAAAATGTTGGAAATATATTGTTGATATCATTTCAAGAGTTCTGAGTGTAGCTTTACAATCTCATCCTACTACAGCAATATCTTGTACTACCAGTAATAGACTCCAGTCATTTATCCTCATCAGCTCTTGTCGTTCAATTGCATTTGTTAAATTATTAGGCAGTAGATCCATTTTACTTAAATGGAAAGATTCCAATACTCCTACCACATTTCAATGGCTTTCCCAAACGATCGCCAGTTAAATCTTGAAAAAAAAAAATAGGAGTGTTACTATCGAACCTTCCGTTAAATTTGAAGAGACTTAGATGCCACATTGAATATTTTCTTATGATATACGCTGACACTTTCTGAATCCTTTTTTAGTAATTTCTTTCTTAGGTCTCGTGGAGCGGAGTTAAAGAAAAATCATAATTTTAGGCGATGAAATAAGGCAGCCCAAACATTCTTACTTTGTTTTCTTTTAGATTTTTTTTAATATAGTTTAGGGTTCTTTTTTTTCTTTCTTTATAAAATATCTTTTCCATGATTAGTTACTAAGAGATTGGGAGTCTAAACTACATTGTTACTTTGAAAAAGTGTTTGTACATTTTGACCGTTATTAATGTAATCCCGATTTCTTGATATCATTATCATTTTTGTCATGTTTACCTATTTGAAACTTAATGATTCAAAAAGAAGGAAAGAAAAATAAAACATAGAGAACCAAAAGCACAATAATGGTCTTTGCCCCACTAAGTTGTGCCGAACATGTACATACCTTAGAAATTACCCATTGTTACCCATAGCCTATTTTTCCAAGGTTTATGTGCCTATCCAGAAGTCTCGTAAAAGACCCTAATCGATTCTGCCTCCACCCCCGTGGCTTGTAGCCCACTCCACGCTCTCACCACTACTGCAAAACACTACGTACCCCTGTCATCTACTCTGTACCTACATCCAAACACCTTAAAATATCTGCTCTCGTGCATGCGAACTTAGATTTTCGTCCTCTGGAACTGAATCCTAACCTTCTATTTCCCTCCATTACCACCAATCCACCTTTAAATTAACCATCAGGGAATTGCGCACGAGGTTCCCAAATCCTTTTGCCCCGCAGCTATTTAATATTTCTCCCAATTTAGAGAATCGTCAATGATTTTATTTCTTGTCCATGACCATAACCGTCCCCTCACTGTAATCCATCCGGAACTGCTTTGTCCAGTTGCCGAATCTGTCTTCAAAACCACCTGTAGATCTGAAAAGCTGTGACCGATCTACACTGACTGTGGTTTCCCGAAGAGAACGTTAAACATTCCGTTGCAGAGGAAGATACCTCCCTCTGGGTTTGGAGCTTGTTGATTAGAACTGAAAGCTGAGCTGTTGTCGATAAACCGCAGCCTGTCGTAGGTATTGCTTTTGTCCAGATGGTCCAAGGTCCTGAGAAGAGCAAGTGAGATTTCACCCACCATGGACCTATTCCGGAAAGAGACAAAGTGAAGCGGGTCCAGTGTTGGGTCCAGTATAGATCATCTAACACCCATGTGTTTCAATGAATGAAGGATCGGAGGGAAGGCGGATAATTGTGTTGAAGATGAGTTTACTGGTTTCAAACAGAGGAAATGTGTAGAGAGAAGAGGCTATGGACAGGGCAAATTTGTAGTATTACGTACTCGTGACACATGATAGTGGTACCCTTGTCAAGTGACTGGGGTTGAAGCAACACTGGACTTGAGGTAATGGTCTTGTGATGGTGGAGTGACGTCATTTTCCCGCCAGTAGAGATCATGTGACAGGTTGTTTTTACAGGTTATAAAAGGAAGACACCAACCTGTGAGGTGTGGGGGGGGGGGGGCAGTTCGTGGCTGGATTTGACAAGTTAACTTTATGCCACTGCGTGATTTAATGTGATGACGCAGTTTAGTTGAAGGATGATTTTTTTATCTAATGCCTAAAGGTTAAAAGGTCATTGCCAGCAGTGTCTTTACGATACTGCTAGTTGAGAATCAGTGGAGAATGAAGATCAAAGTTCGGGAGTTAAAGATCGAGGAGAATCGATTTTCGACAGTGAAACGGGTTCGACCTTGTTTAATCTTATTCGGAAGGAATTCGTTGACTGTTCTCGTGTTAATCTCTGCGGGATAGCAGAAAATTGAGGACATTGTGATAAAGGAAAGGTCAGTGCCTTTAAGCCGTTTCTTTTCGTTTCGTTAATTCTTCGTGGGAAAAGTTCGACATCGGGGATCGAAGCAAAATGACGTGAAAGAGAATTTAAATTGTCTTATAAAGTCTCTCCTTTTAAATGGACTGTGAGCATTTCGAACATTTGTACTTTAAAGAACTGTTTTTGCAACATCGCTTTAAGAACTTTTCAAGCTGCCGCACAGCAGCTGATTTCCGGTTACGTTAGTGTTTGTTTACTTTTGGGGGGTTTGTTTTCAGTGTACAGTAAAAGTGTTGTTTGTTATAAAAACCCTTGCCGAACTCATATGTTTATTATTGCCTGAATACGTAACAGTAGTCAGTGGGATGAGTTGCACAGTAGAAGGTGGACAGAATCGGGGAGGATGGATGCAGCACTGGAGATGTTATATTTGAATGCACACGGTACACGGAATAAGAAGATGAACTCGCAGCGCAGTTGCAGATTGGCAGGTGTGATGTTGCAGGCCTCACTGAATGATGGATGCGGGAGCGATTCCCATGGGTGGAGGAGTGGCTCACTGAATGATGGATCCGGGAGAGATTCGCATGGGTGGAGGAGTGGCTCACTGAATGATGGATGCGGGAGAGATTCCCATGGGTGGAGGAGTGGCTCACTGAATGATGGATGCGGGAGAGATTCGTAGGAATGGAGGAGTGGCTCACTGGAAGAAAGCAGAGTGCTGGGATACATGGGCATGACTCTGTTTGGCAATCGGTGGTGAGCAGTGTGCCGCAGGCGTCGGTTCTGGTCCCACAACTGCTCACGATATATATTTACGATCTGGAAGAGAGGTCCGAGTATAGTGTCACGAAGATGGCTGATGTTACACAACTGTTCACGATATTCATTAACGTTCTGGAAGATAGGATAGAGTGTCGTGTACCTAGGTTTGCTGATGATACTAAATTGACTGGAAAATCAAATTGTGCAGAAGATACTTAGAGTCCACATTGAGATATAGATAGGTTGTGTGGGCGAGAGTCTGGCAGATGGAATACAATGTTAGTAAATGGGATGTCATCCTCTTTGGCAGGAAGAAAATACAGAAGAGCAGATTATTACTTAAGTGGTAAAATATTGCAGCGTGCTGCTATGCAGAGGGACTTACAAGTTCCCCTACATGAATCACGGTCTGGTTTGGTTTGCAGGTGAAGCAGACTGTCAGGAAGGCAAATGAAATCTTGGCTTTCATTATGAGAGGGGCTGAACTAAAGCGCAGGGAGGTTATGATGGAACTGTACAGGGTCCTGGTGGAACCACCCCTGGAATGCTGCGGGCAGTTCTGGTGTCCTTACTTGAGGAAGGATATACTGGACTTGGAGGAGGTGCAGAAGAGGCTCACTAGGTTCATTTCAGAGATGGGGGGCGGAGAAAATGAGGAGAGATCGAGTCGCCTGGCGCTGTACTCATTGGAATCCAAAGAAAGGGAGGAGATCTTAGAGAAACAGATCAAAAAAGAGATAGATAAGATAGAAGCAGCGAAGTTGTTCCACTGGGAGCTGAGCCGCGAATGTGTGGACGATCCCTCAAGTTTCTCCTAATGCAAGGAAGGGAGGAATGTAGGAGAGAGAGAGAAATGGTGGGGAAAGCGGAGAGTGATGGAAGTATGGAGAAAGAGAACGAGAGAAAGAGAGAGTGAGTGAGAGAGAGATAGGGAGAAGAAGGGCCACTGGATGCCGGAGGCGAGGAAACCATGTGGATGCAACGAGTTTACTTCACTCGGAGTGCGGTGTGACCTCACTCACTTCGGTGCGTGTTCGGGCTTTGACCTGGGGTCGTGGCTTCTCGCGGACTGAAGGCCTGGAGCCCCGGCGATGAGCAGGAACAGACCAACGTCCAATCCATGAACCAACGGTGGCTGCATATCTCCCGGGAAATACAAGTTATGTATGAGTGACACAAATCCCTCCGACATTCCCTCCTGCCCTCAATATTTTCTCTCTTCCTTCCATTCCTTATCTTTTCCTCCCCCTGTTTATCTTCCGCTCTCAATCCGTCTATATTCCTCTCTTCCATCCCTTCCCACGGTTCTCTTTTTACTCTCTGAAGCGCTCACTCTCCCCTTCTCTCTCCTCCACTTCGCTTTCCGGCTCCCCCCTCCCTCTCTTTCTCCCGTTCACCGCCTCTTTTCTCCCGCTTTCCCAATTTTTCGCCGAAAGTCCTCACCCTCTATTCTGTACATCGCTGCTACCTACTCCTGTTTCCCCATTTCTGTCACGCTTAGCTTCCATCTCTCTCCACACTCTACCCCTTCTCTCACCCCCTCGACCTTCTGTACACTCCCCTCACCTCTTCTCCGCTGATCCCTAATCATCCCCTCTCACCCCTCCCTCTCTTTCTCCCCACTGTCAATATTCTCCCAGCTCCCACCACTCTAATCTCTCTCAGCAACGCACTCTCATTTCCGCATTCTCTGTCCTCTCCGCAATTCCTCTCCCTGCTCTCGGTTCCTCTCTTTATCAGCTGTCCACCTGGAGTTTGCTGGTGTCGGTTTGACCGCCTTCTCATCACGGGTTTCCTCCGACAACGGTCGTTGTCAGCTCAGAGACGCAGAGAGTGCTGTACAAGATGGATGAGGGCAAAACCTACGTCAACGTGAGGTTTGCAGAAACGGATGCACGGTCTCCTTCCAACGGTGAGTGGGTCAGATAAAAATGGGGGTAGAGAGAGCTCCATTCTGAGTTTGATCCCGGGTGTGTGCGACCGGACGGGTAGAGGGAGCCTCACGGACTCTCAATGTTCTGTCCCCAGCTGAACCTGATGTATCGTACGTGGAACTTAATCTCAGGACCATCTCTGTTTCCCGGCTCCGGACAGGTGGAGGTCAGTTTCATCTCTGTCAGTTTGACCGCCGTTAGGTGACGTGTTCGCTCATGTCGGGAGATCTCAGGGAAGGCGCTCAATTGAACCTAACCATCAGTCAGAGGGACCCCACGAACCCACGATCCCTGGGTTCACTATTCTGTCCCCAGCTGAAAGGTGGGATAGGCGATGAGGAGGGAGCACTGTTGGAGGATTGGCGCAGAGCCTGCACTCGGGGTGGGGGAGTGGAGACATAGCTGGGGAGGGGAGGTATAGAGGGAGTCATATGGAATAGGATGAAGAGAGAGTATTGTGGGAGGAGTCAGTAAAGAGCGAATGTCATCGCAAGGGCGTTATGTTAGTTGTACTGCGGGAGGGGTGTTGAGCAGGAGACATTAAGAAAGGAGCGCTGTGGGGATGGCAGAGAGCAGGAAAAACCGAGCGAGGACTGATGAGGATATAGGACAGTGGGAGGGACGCAATATAAAATTAAAATCTCACTCTACTCTTACTTACCCCAGTCTCTATTCCCTCTCTCCATCTCCTCACTGCCCTCTTTCTCCTACTACCTCACTAAACCTCTACCAATTTCCCCCGTTCTCGCCCGTCCCTCTTGTTCATCCTCTCTCTCCACATTTTCTCACACTTCTTCCTCTATTCCCCTTCTTTCTCGACTTTCACCTTACGTCTTTGCCTCTCTCCATCTCTCAACCCCTTCTCTCCCCACTCTTTCCCTCATCTCACACTTTCTACCGACTCTCTCCTTCATTCTCTCTCTGTTCAAACGCTCTACAGCCCCTCTATCACACCGCCCCTCTCCCGCTCTTCCTCTTCCCGCATCCTCTCGCTACCTATTATCTCTCTCAATTGATTTCCGTGTCCATCCCCTCTCGCTTCCCCCCCCCCACCATTTTCCACTCACTCCCACTCCACACACTCTCCTTTTCTCTACCCACCAATCCCCTCTTTCTGCTTCGCGCACTCTCCGGTCTCTATTATCCTTCTGTTTTCCCCTCTCTCACTCTGTCTCCCTCGCTCTCCTTGTCTCTTCACCCGTCCACACTTGTCCTCACTTCTACCTCTCCCCACTTATTCTCTCTCTCTCACCCTGTCAATGTTCCTTCACTCATCGTCTTCCATCCATTTGCTTCACTCTCTCTCTCTCTCTCTCTCTCTCTCTCTCTCTCTCTCTCTCTCTCTCTCTCTCTCTCTCTCTCTCTCTCTCACTCACACACACACACACACACACACACACACACTCATATTCTCCGTCTTTCCTCCCCAGACGGTCTGATCTCCACCTATGCAGAACTGAACTTTTCGAAAGCCGAACCCCTCATTGCTGAGTTTGAGGATCACCGCAACGTCTCGCATCCTGGCGAGCAGACAATCACTGCACAGACAGGTCAGTGGTCGCAGTATTGACGTCATTCTGGAGAGTCTCACAAGTCATGCCCCCAAGTCTCCACGTTCCTAATGTACCCGAATAAACCACTTCCTCCGGCAGCTCGTTCCATAGACGTTATAACATATGGGTAAACATAGAAACATAGAAAATCTACTGCACAGTACAGTCCCTTTGGCACACTAGCTTATGCCGAACATGGCCGTACCTTAGAAATTACTAGCCTTACCTATAGCCCACTATTTTACTATGCTCCATGTATCAATCTAAAAGCCTCTTAAACGACCCTATCTTATTCGCCACCACCACCGTTGCCAGCAGTCCACTCAACGCACCCTCCACTCTCTGATTAAAAAAAAAACTTACCACTGACATCTCCTCTATACCTACTCCACATCTCCTTGAAACTGTGTCATCTTTGGGAACCATTGCATCCCTGGGGGAAAGCCTCTTACTATCCAAAAGATCAACGCCTCTCATCATCATTTACACGTCTGTCAGCTCTAACTCATACTCCTTCGCTCCAAGGAGAAAAGGCCAAGTTCACTTAACCTATTCTCTTAAGGCATGCTCCCCAATCCAGGTAAAATCCTTGTAACTATCCTCTGCTCCGTTTCTACGGTTTTCCCATCCTTCCTATAGTAAGGCGACGAGAGCTGAGCACAGAACTCCGGGTGAGTCTTAGCAAGTTCCTATAGAGCTGCAACATTACATCTTGGCTCGTAAATTCACTTCCACGATTGATGATGGCCATCGTAACCGCAGAGTCAACCTGTGCAGATGTTCTGAGCGTCCTAGGGACTCGGACCCCAAGATCCCTCTGATCTTCCACACCGCCAAGTGTCTTACAATTAATACTATATGCTGTCACCTTATTTGACCTACCAAAATGAAGCACTTCAAACTTATCTGGGTTGAACTCCATCTGCCACTTCTCAGCACAGTTGTGCATTGTATCAATGTCCCGCTGTAATCACTGACAGCCCTCCACACTATCCACAAAACCTCCAACCTTTGTGTAATCTGCAAACCTACTAGCCCATCTCTCCACTTCCTCATCCAGGGCATTTATTAAAATCACCATGAGTAAGGGTCCCAGAACAGATTCCTGAGTCACTCCACTGGTGACAACCCTCCATGCAAAAAATGACCCGCCTACAATCACACTTTGCCTTCTGTGGGCAAGCCGGTTCTCGATCCACAAAGCAATGACGCTTGGATCCCATGCCTCTTTACTTTCTCAACAAGCCTTGCATGGGGTACCTTATCAAATGCCTTGCTGAAACCCATATACACTACATCTACTGCTTTTCCTTCATCAATGTGTTTAGTCACATCCTCATAAAATTCAATCAGGCTCGTAACGCACAACCTGCTCTTGACAAAGCCATGCTGACTACTCCTAATCATGTTATAGCTCTCCAAATGTTCAAAAATCCTGCCTCTCAGGATTCTCTCCATCAACTTACCAACCACTGGGGTACGACTTACTTGAGTATAATTTCCTGGGCTATCTCTACTTCCTTTCTTGAATAAAGGAACAACATCCTCAACCCTCCAATCCTCCGGAACCTCTCCTGTTTCCATTGATCATACAAAGATCATCACCAGAGGTTCAGCAATCTCCTCCATCGCCTCCCACAGTAATCGGAGGTACATGCCATCCGGTCCCGGCAACTTATCCAACTTGATGCTTTTCAAAATCTCCAGCACATCCGTTTTCTTCATATCTAAGTGCTGAAGCTTTTCAGCCTGCTGCGTCATAACTACTGTCAAGAAGATTATTTTCCATAGTGAATACCGAAGCAAAATGTTCAATAAGTACCTTCGCTATTTCATCCGGCTCCATACACAGTTAACCCACTGTCACATTTGATAGGTCCTATTCTTTCACGTCTTATCCTCTTACTCTTTTCTTACCTGCAGAATCCCTAGGGGTGCTCCTTAATCATGCACGCCAAGACTTCACTTGGCCCCTTTCTGGCTCTCCGAAATTCCCTTTTAAGTTCTTTCCTGTTAGCCTTACAATCTTCTAGATCTCTAACATTACCTAGCTCTCGGACCTTTTTGCAAGCTGTTTCTATTCTTCTTGACTAGATTTAGTACAGCCTTGGTACACCACTGTTCCTGTACCTTACCATATCATCCCAGTCTCATTGGAATGTGCCTATGTAGAACTCCACACAAATATCCTCTAAACATTTGCCAGATTTCATCCGTACTTTTTACTGGTATCATCTGTTTCTTATTTAAGATTCCAATTTCCTGCCTGATAGCCTCGTAATTCCCCTTACTCCAGTTAAACGTTTTTCTAATTTGTCTGCTCCTATCACTCTACAGTACCGTTGGATAGGTGATAGAATTATGATCAATCTCTCAAAAATGCTTTCCAACTGAGATTTCTGACACTTGGCCACGTTGATTCACCAATACCAAATCAAATACAGCCTCTTCTCGTGTAGGCTTCTCTATCTTCCTGAACACAGCTAATAAACTCTACCCCATATAAACCCCTTGTTCTAGAGAGATGTCAATCGATACTTGGGAAAGTAATATCTCCCATCGCAGCAATTTTGATAGTATACATTTCCTGGATCTGTTGCCATATCTGCTCCTCAATATCCCTGTTACTCTTGGGCGGCCTATAAAATAAAACTGTAAATTTATTGACCACTTCCAGTTCCAAACCTCCACAAAAGAGACTCATTAGACAATCCCTCCATAGCGTCCACCTTTTCTGCAGCCGATGCTGCACAGATATGTGGATGAACTGCTAGTGTTGAAGAAACAGAGAGACTTCAGTAGTTTAGAAGAATGGACAAAGCAGTGGTAAATGAAATACAGTGTTGGAAAGTATATGGTCATGCACTTGGGTGGATGAATTAATTCAACAGACTATTATTTAGATGCGGAGAAAATTCAAAATGTAGAGATGCAAACGTACTTGGGAGTACTTGTGCAAGGTACCCTAAAGATTAATTTCCAGTTTCGGTCAGTAGTGAAGAAAGCGAATGAAATGTTGACATTCAGTTCTAGATGTACAGAATAAAAGAGCAGGAATGTGTTTATGAGGCACCAAAATGCACTCATAAGACCACACTTAGAGGTTTGTTTTTGCTGTTTTAATCTCCATATTCATACTGATATTATAGTCAATAGACAATAGATGCAGGAGTAGGCCATTCGGAAAATGGAACCAGGAGCGGCACTCAATCTGATCATGGCTGATCATCCACAAACAGTACCCCGTTCCTGCTTTCTCCCCAGATCCCTTGACTCCGCTATCTTGAAGAACTCTGTCTAACTCTTTCTTGAAAGCATCCAGAGAATTGGCCTCCACTGTCTTCTGAGGGACAGCATTCCATAGATCCTCAGCTCTCTGGGGGAAAGTGTTTTCCTGAACTCCGTTCTAAATGGTGTACCTCTTATTCTTAAACTGAGGCCTCAGGGTCTGGGCTCCACGAACATCAGGAACATAATTCCTGCCTCTAACGGGTCCAAGCACTTAATAATCTCATATGTCTCAATCATGTCCCCTCTCATCCTTCTACATTCCAGTGTATGCAAGCCCTGTCGATTCAATCTTTCAACATATGACAGTCACGCCATTCTGCGAATTAACCTTGTGCCTACGCTGCACTCCCTCAATAGCAAGAATATCCTTCCTCAAATTTGGAGACCAAAACTGAACACAATGCTCCAGCTGTGGTCTCACCAGGGCCCTGTATAACTGCAGAAGGTCCTCTTTGCTCCTATACTCAACTCTCCTTGATATGAAGGCCAACATGCCACTAGCTTCCTTCACTGCCAGGTGTACCTGCATGTTTACTTTCCGTGATTTATGTACAAAAACACCTAGATCTCGTTGTACATCCCCTTTTCTTAACTTGACACCTTTCAGATATTAGTCCCCCTTCCTGTTCTTGCCACCAAAGTGGTTAACCTCACATTTATCCACATAAAACTGAATCTGCCATGCATCTGGCCACTCACGCAACCTGCCCAAGTCACTCTGCAATCTCCTATCATCCTCCTCATATTTCACACCGCCACCAGCTTTGTGCCTGCAAATTCGCTAAGGTACGTTTAATACCTTTATCTAAATCATTGATTTATATTGTAAATAGCTGCGGTCCCAGCACCGAGCCTTGCGGTACCTCACAAGTCACTGCCTGCCATTCTGAAAAGGATTCGTTTATCCCTACTCTTTGTTTCCTGTCTGCCAACCAGTTTTACATCCATGTTAGTACCCTAACCCAATACCATGTGCTCTAATTTTGCCCACTAATCTCCTCAGTGGGGCCTTATCAAAGGCTTTCTGAAAGTCCAGGTACACTACATCCACCGGATCTCCCTTGTTCATTTTCAGAATTACATCCTCAACAAATTGCAGAAGATTATTCAGGCATGATTTCCCCTTTGTTCCATTCGAGAGGGTTGAGGGAAGATTCCCGAGAATGATTCCAGGAACGAAAGGGTTTCGGCATGAGAAACGTTCGGCAGCTCTTGGGCTGCATTCCCTGGAGTTCAGGAGAATGAGGGAGGATCTGATAGAAACATTCCGAATGATGAAAGTCCTGAACACACTAGATATGGAAATGCTCCTTCCCGTAGTGAGGAATTCCAGGACAAGAAGTCACAACTTCAGGATTGAAGCTCATTCTTTTAGAACTGAGATGCGGAGAAATTACTTTAGTCAGAGGGTGGAAAATCTGTGGATTTTTTTTTTACTACCAGCTGCTGCGGAAGCCAAGCTACTGAGTGCATCTAAGGCAGAGATAGACAGGTTCCTGTGGAGACAGCGTTTCAAAGAGTATAGGAAGTAGGCAGAGGAGTGGGGATGATTGAATGGCGGAGCAGACTCGATGGCCCGAGTGGCCTACTTCTGCAACCTAATCTTATGGTCTTATGGTCGTATGGTCTCGCCACAGCTGCGCAAGAACGGAAGTCGAAAGTGAAGATCGGAAATAGACCGTACCGTCTGATCTGCCGACTCTGCCTCATCGTGATTGTGGTCGGACTGTCGATCCGTGGTGAGTGGAATGGGCTCCCGGTGGAGTCAGACGCTAAATAATGATACCCACACGCCCCTCACTGTAACACCGTTTAAAACCCATCACCAAAACACGGACACACCGCTCACCGTAATAAAAACACGGACTTAACCATAACACAATCAGGACACGTTCTGTTCACTATAATATCAGCAGCACTGTCACGGTCACGAACTTCAATTAGACACAAGAACACTCCTAACCGCGACACTGACACGATCATCTCCGGGACACACACATGACAGTCGCACTGACTGCAACGCACCCCTCACTGAAACATCGACATTCTCCTGACCGTATCACTGATAAACTCCTCAGGGCCACAGCAAAACACACCTCACACTGACACCGACAAGCTCTTCACCGTAACACTGGGGCACAATACACCGGGACACCTTCACGCTCCTCAACGTGATTCGCTCTGCACCGCACCGTGACAAATACTCACACGTCACTGTAACACCCCTTACCGAGACGGTACCGGTCCTCAACCTAGCTCACTGAGGCAATTACCCACGCCTCACCCTGACACAGGGAAACCCCTGAACGTGATACCGACACCTAAATTTACAATGATATCGACATCTTCCTCTCCGTGACACCGTCACAGAGTTCAGCGTGATACTCTCACACACAGCGCGGCAATGACATGTCTATCACCGTGACACAGACATACTTGAGAACAACACACCATGACACAGACACTCCACCCACGGTGAAACGACAAGGCCCTTCACCCTGACATTTTCTTCGCCTTGACATCGAGTTACAATTGATTGTATCCCTGTACACCTCTCTCCGGGGCAGAGAAACTCCTGTCACAGTGACAGCGACACGTCCTTCTCATCAACTCTGACATGCCCCGCACGATACTGACGCAGACCCCCATGGTAACCACAAAACCATCATCGGGACATTGATACACCCTTCAGCGTGACACCGACACGCCCCTCAAGGTGGCGCCTCCCAATGAACCACACGCGCATCCTTTAGATTTTTTTGTATTATGAGGACACTCGTTTATTATCATTGAGAAATGCATGCATTAAGAAATGATACAATGCTCCTCCAGAGTGATATCACAAAATTTAAAAAAAACGAGAAACCAGAGACAAACTGACAAAACCAAATAATTGTAGCATATAGTCACAGTAGTGCAAAGTAATACCGTAATTTGATAAAAAACAGACCATGGGCAAGGTTTAGTAAAAAAGTCTCCAGTCCCGATAGTCCCGATATCAGGCAGCAAAAGGGAGTATCTCTCCCTGCCATAAACTTCCAGGCACTGCCAACTAATGCCTCGATAGTACCCGACGACAGCCGACACGGAGTCCGTCCGAAAACTTCGAGCCTCCGACAAGTCCCTCTGATATCGCCCCCCGAGCGGAATCCTCTGTGGAGCCCCTTCGACCTCGTCCCGGCCGCCGAAACAAGCAAAACGTAGGTCTCAGCGGCCTTCTTCTCCGGAGATTGAATACCGCACAGTCGCAACGGCAGTGAAGCGGGTATTTCAATAGTTTCTCCAGATGTTCCTACACGCTCTCACGTCTGTCTCCATCAAATCAGGATTGTGCACGTATCCCTACTTAACGAGTAATAGATATCCATCTCCAGAGAGGCCGCGCGCGCTGCGTCGCGCCGCCATTTTCTCCTCCTTTACTGGGACACCCTTCACCGTCACACTGACACAACACTCTCTGTGACCCGTGCGGTAGCGAGATATTGTCTCACGTGTCACTGCAAACGCGAAACATCCTTCAACATCTCTCTCAGTATCGCAGATTCGTCAGTCTAAGGTCACCTCTGATCGAAACTACCATGATTTAAACTCAACCCTCCAATCCAAGCTTTCTGCGCTCAACGCTAATCTGTCCGTTATTGAACGAATGCAGAGCGATCTCCATCACCACTTCACTGAGATGGAAACGAAGTACAGATCTGTCAACGAAACCAAGGCTCAAATCTGTGAATTTTTGACCAGCAGAAGAGGTGAGTCATCATTCCACTCTTTCACTTGCTCCTCGTCATAGGGCAGGCATGGAGAGAGGAAGAATCACTCTGTGCTTGACATCGGGAGTGTATGGTTCTGGTATGGAGGGTGATTCACTCTGTTTGACCCGGTGAGTGTATGATGGTGCAGCTTGCAGGAAGTTTCACTCTGTCACTAAACCCAGGAGAGTGTGACGGGACGTTGTGGATGTGGATTCACTCTGTGTCTGACCACGGGATTGTGAGACGTAACATTACAGCCTTACTCTGTGTCTCCTTCCGGGAATGTCTGATGGGACTGTATGAATCCAGCTTCATTCTGTGTCTGACAGCGGGATTGTGTTATGAGACAGTGCCGAGAGAGATTCACCCCATGTCTGACCCCTGAAGTTATGGCACCGTGGAAAGAGCGTTACACTCTGAATCCGGCAGTGTGTGATGGGATCGTGGAGAGAGAGCTTAAGTATGTTTAGGACTCCGGGAGTGAGTGATGGAAGTCGTTAGAGCGGGATTCACTCTGTGTTTGAATCCTAGAGTGTGTGATGAGATCGTGGAGAGACATCTTCTGTCTGCGTCTGATTCCAGGAGTGCGTTATGATACGTAAGTAGGGAGATTCACACTGTGTTGAACACGGGAATGTGTTATGGGACCATGTGGAGGCAGCTTCCCTCTGTGTCTGACACTTTGCTCTGTCGTGTTTCGAGCAGCTGTTGATGGACAATCACACTCCCCCGGAGACATCGGGAGATTTTAAAAAGCGAGCAGATTAACGGAGCGGGGGACGGAGCAGGGGAGACAGAGTAGAAAGGCTGTGCCTCGAGAGGCTTGGGCGGGCAGAGACTTG
The DNA here is from genome assembly GCF_030144855.1 of Hypanus sabinus. Taxonomy (NCBI): domain Eukaryota; kingdom Metazoa; phylum Chordata; class Chondrichthyes; order Myliobatiformes; family Dasyatidae; genus Hypanus; species Hypanus sabinus. The sequence continues at coordinate 259,669 of NW_026781356.1, forward strand.
CTGCCAGTGAGGTAAGGCCGGTTAAAATCCTTTAATTAATTTAATTAATTTCGGTGTTGGTGATAGAGGCACGGTTAGGGCAGTATGTGAGAATTCAGGAGAGCACAATTGTCCCTGATGACTACACCTATAAAAGGTGCATCCAGCTGCGACTCCTGACAAACTGAGTTAGCAAACTGGAACTGGAGCTGGATTAACTTCGGGTCATTTGTTAGACAGAGGCAGAAATAGACAGGAGATTCAGGGAGATAGTTACCCCTAAGAGTCAGGAGGCTGGTAGATGGGTGACTGTCAGGAGAGGGAAGGGGAATAGACAGAAAGAGCAGAGCACCACTTTGGCCGTTCCCATCAACAATAAGTATACCGTTCGGGATACTGTTGGTGGGGTCAAACTACCAGGGACAAGTTGCAGTGGTCAAGTCTCTGGCACCGACTGGACCCTGAACTCAGGAGGGAAAAGCGGAGAAAAGTTGTGTTAGGAGATTCAATAGTTTGAGGGGGTAGATAAGTGGTTCTGCGGGAGAGATCGAGAAACTCGGATGGTCTGTTGCCTTCCTGGTGCCAGGGTCCGCGATATCTCGCATCGAGTTCTCAGTATTCTCAAGAGGGAGTGCGAGTAGCCAGATGTCGTGGTCCATGTACGGAACAATGATGTGGATAGGAAGAAGGAGGAGGTCCTGTAAGGAGAGTTAGGTGCAAATTTGAAGGACAGGACAGGCAGAGTTGGAATCGCAGGATTGCTCCCGTGCCACGTGCTGGTGAGGACAGACACAGAAGGATAATGCAGTTAAATACCTGGCTGGTGCCGGTGCAGGATATGGGCTTCCTGTTTCCGGACAGCTGGCCTTGTTCTAGGGAACTTGGGACTTATTCCGACATGAAGGGTTGCACCTGAACTGGAGGGGGACTCGGATCCTTGCGGGAAGGTTTGCCAGTGCTGCTCCGGGAGATTTAAACTAGATTTGTAGAGGGTGCGGAACAGAGTGTTAGAGCAGATAGTGAGGTGGAGGAGGATAATGGTCATGTGAGAACCGCAAGTATAGAATGGAGTAATGCCAGAATTTATATATAAAGAGGCTTTAAGGAAAGAGAAGCAGAATAACGGGTGTACAGGTAGTAAGGTAGAAGGGCTAGAATGCGATACCTGAATGCAAGCAGCATCAGAAGCAAAGGTAATGAACTGTGAGCTTGGATACATACATGTAATTATGACGTACTGGTCATTGCAGAGACTTGGCTGGCACCAGGGCAGGAATGGATTCTAAACATTCCTGAATTGCAGTGCTTTAAAAGGGATAGAGAGTGGGGGAAAGGTGAGGAGGTGTCGCATTACTGGTCAAGGATATTGTTAGAGCTCTTTGAGGAGGTGACAGGCATATAGATGATGGTAGTGCAGTGGATGAGATCTGCATGGATTTTAATAAGGCACTTGACAAGGATCCTCACGGCAGGCTTATTCAGAAAGTCAGAAATCATGGGATCCCAGGATGTTTATCCAGGGGGATTCAGAATTGGCTTGTCTGCTGAAAGCAGACGGTCGTGGTGGAGGGGATACATTGGGATTGGCTGAATGTGACTGGTGGTGTCCAACAAGGATCCCTACTTACCGTGATTTTTATTAATGATCTGGATGTGTGCGTAGAATTGTGGGTTAGGCAGTTTTCAGACGACACAAAGATTGGTGGTGTTGTGGATAATGTAGAGGATTGTCGAAGGTTGCAGAGAGACATTGATAGGATGCAGGAATGGGCTGAGAAGTGGCAGATGGAATTCAACCCGGAGAAGTGTGAGGTGGTAAACTTTGGAAGGACAAACTCCAAGGCAGAGTACAAAGTAAAAGGCAGGATACTTGGTAGTGTGGAGGAGCAGAGGGCTCAGGGGGTACATGTCCACATAATCCTGAAAGTTGCCTCCCAGGTAGTTAGGGTAGGTAAGAATGCTTATGGAGTGTTAGCTTTCAGTCGAGGGATGGAGTTTAAGAGTCGCGAGGTAATGATGAAGCTCTATAAAACTCTGGTTAGGCCACACTTGGAGTACTGTGTCCAGTTCTGGTCGCTTAACTATAGGAAGGATGTGGAGCATTGGAAAGGGTACAGAGGAGATTTACCAGTATGCTGCCTGGTTTAGAGAGTATGGATTAGGATCAGAGATTAAGGGAGCTAGGGCTTTACTCTTTGGAGAGAAGGAGGATGAGAGGATACATGATAGAGTTGTGCAAAATATTAAGAGGAATAGACAGAGTGGACAGCCAGCTCCTCTTCCCCAGGGCTTTACTGCTCAGTACAAGAGGACATGGCTTTCAGGTAAGTGAAGGGAAGTTCAAGGGGGATATTATAGGGCGGCCTTTCACTCAGAGAGTGGTTGGTGCATGGAATGGACTGCCTGAGTCTGTGGTGGAGGCAAATACACTAAATGACTTTTTTAATTGATTTTTTTTACCTTCCTACTATTACTACAACAAAATGAATATTAATACAGTGCAAGATAAACATAAAATAATATAATCAAATCAATGATTCAAAAACATAATAGAATCAAGCAACGTTTGTATTCACACCCCCTGCACAAGAAAAAAATCTCCAGACCAACCACTGCAAGATGTAAAAAAAATATTAATTGGAGCATTCAAAACCCCAAAACTGTAAATGATAATATGAACAATAAATTATAATGCCTACTGCCAAAGAGTGAGAAACAAACTAAAAATAAGGGACTGAAAAGAAGACTTAATTGAAAGAGGAGTTATGAAAATATTCAAAATGTCCCCTCACCTTCTGAAACTTTATATCCGAATTCAGATGTGAGTAGTGAACTTTATTAAAGTCTAAACGGGATATAATATCAGTAAGCCATTTAGCATGTGTGGGTGGTGCAACATCTCTCCACCTAAGAAGAATTACACGTCCAGCCAAAACCGAAGCAAAATATTCTGTTCGACGGTTAGCCGGAATCAAATGTATATTTGCCTCACCCAAGGTACCAAAAAGAGCAATGGAGAGTAAGATTCTAAGTGTCAATTAAGAATATGGGATAAGGTTAAGAAAAAGTCTCTCCAAAATTCCTCTAGACCAGGTCGGGCTCAATACATATCGATAAGAGAAGCCTAGCCCCCTTTACACTTGTCACAAGAAGGACTAATGTTATGGTAAAATCGGGACAATTTAGATTTAGACATGTGAGCCTATGTACAATCTTAAACTGTAAAACAGCAGTGACGAGCACAAAAAGAAGTTGAATTAACTGACTTACGAAATGAGTCCAGAACCGCAACAGATAAAATATAAACATTTCAGTCATGCTCCCAAGCCGTTCTAATTTTATCAAAGGGGGCACAACTTTTTTCTCAAGCACCGCAGGAAAATTGGACAATAAAGGATCAATGGAATGTCTAATGAAAAGATATCTAAAGAACTGGGCATTAGGTAGATTGAACTTTGCAGAAAGTTGTTGGAAATTTTCGAAACGATTATCAATTATAAGTTCTTAAAATGCCTAATGCCCTTTCTGTACCAATCATGAAATGTTGAATCTTGCATGGAAGGATAGAAAAGATGATTATGCAAGATAAGACTAGAAAGAGAGACAGCATGAAGGCCATTACAATTTCTAAACTAGGCCCACATTCTCAGAGTATGTCTAATAAGAGGATTAACAATTAGTGTAGGCAAACAGCTAGGGAGTGCAGATCCAAGAAGTTCAGAAATAGAGTAAACCTCAGGGGAGGCTAACTCCATTGTCACCCATTTAGGACAATCAGATTGGTTACGAAAAAAGGACCAGAAAGCAAGATAGCGAATATTAGCCGCCCAGAGGTATAAACGGAAATTAGGTAAAACCATAAAATTTTTTCTTCAGATTTTTTGAGGTAAGCTTTATTAAGTATAGAACGTTTGCCCTTCCATAAATAGGACAAGATAATGGAGTTTAAGGAGTCAAAAAAATCTTTAGGAAAAAATGGAATAGATTGAAATAAGCATATAATTTATGAGGGATATACATTTAAATAACATTAACGCTACCTACCAGAGACATAGATAAGGGTGACCACTGTGACAAACTCTGTTGTGTAGCGTTCAGAAGATAAGCACAATATTCACGAAAAAGATCCGTGAAATTCCTTGTAAGTGTAATACCAAGGAAAGTAAATTGATTATTAACTGCTTTAAAGGGAGGTCACGAAATACTAATGTTTGAGATTCTTTATTAATTTGAAAGTGTTCACACTTGTGTAGATTGAGTTTATAGCCAAAAAGCTGGCGAAATTGATCTAGAAGTAAGAACATTGGGTAAGGAAATGCACGGATTTCACACGTGAAATTCAGGCGACTACGATATAGGTATATGGAGGAATTTAAGGTGGGGGGTATATATGGGAGGCAAGTTTTAAGGGTCAGGATAACATTATGGGCTGAATGGCCTGCACTGTGCTGTACTATGCTATGTTCCATGCCTAAGTTCATTTGTCACGTGTGCTGAGGACGTTTTTTTCCGTGTCTCAAAGCTGGAGTGTGTGATGGGGCCGTGGAGTGTGGTATTCACTTTGTGTCTGACCAAGGCCGTGTGTGATGAGACGGTGTGGATGGAGCTTCACTCTGTGTCTAACCCCAGGAGTGTGTCATGGGGTCGTGGAGAGACGGATTCACAATGTGTCTGACCAAGGCAGTGCGTGATTGAACAGTGTGGATGGAGCATCACTCTGTTGCTCTCCACAAGACCATGTGATGTGACAGTGAGCAACCTGAGCTCATGATGGACTTTAGGGAGAAAGAGCTTCACTCTCTGTCTGACCTCTGTAGGGAATGATGCAAAAGCGTAATGTGTTTGTCCATTGGATTCTGTGAGTGGACACTCATATTGAGTTTCACTGCCGGAATTCGTGATAGGAGGGTCTGGAGTGTGTTTGTATCTGGTACCGGAAATGTGTTATGGGGAAGTTTGGAGGGCGCCTCAGTTTGTGCCATACGACGGGAGTTTATGATGGAACGCTGTAGAGGGAGCTTCACCCCGGGTCTGACCGCAGGACTGTGTGATGGGACGGTGTGGAGGTAGATTCACTCTGTGTCTGACTCCGAGAATGTGTGATGGGACGGTGTGGAGGGAGATTCACTCTGTGTCTGACTCCGGGAGTGTGAGATGGGACGGTGTGGAGGGAGATTCACTCTGTGTCTGACTCCGAGAATGTGTGATGGGACGGTGTGGAGGGAGATTCACTCTGTGTCTGACTCCGGGAGTGTGAGATGGGACTTTGTGGAGGGAGATTCACTCTGCGTCTGACCCCGGGAGTGTGTGATGGGACGGTGTCGAGGGAGATTCACTCTGAGTCTGACCCCGGGAATGTGTTTTGGGAACTTCTGTGCATGTCTGACATCGGGAATATGTGATGGGACAGGGCAGATGAGATTCACTCTTTCTCTGCCCCTTCGAGTCTGAGAGATCGGACGGTTCGCAGCGAAATCCGGTAGTGTGTGTTGGGACGCTGAGGAGGTGACCGTATTCTATACCAACTGCCGGACGGACGGAGGGAGATTTTCTGCTTTTTTTTTTGTAATTTCCAAAGCAATCTTGTTCCCAGGACTGAATCAGAAATAAAGAGAGGTGTTATTTAATAAAAAAACGTTTGAAACATCCCACGATGAAGCGAAGCAGATTTATTCAAACTCTGATTCAAATTTTCTTGTAATAAATGCTCGGACGTAAGATGTATGTGTCAGATCGACTGAAGATATATCCACACCTGAGTGAAGCTCTCTCCACACCATCCCATCACACACTCCCGGGGTCAGACACAGAGTGAATCTCCCTCCACACCGTCCCATCACACACTCCCGGGGTCAGACACAAAGTGAATCTCCCTCCACACCGTCCATCACACACTCCCGGGGTCAGACACAAAGTGAATCTCCCTCCACACCGTCCCATCACACATTCCCGGGGTCAGACACTGAGTGAATCACCCTCCACACCGTCCCATCACACATTCCCGGGGTCAGACACTGAGTGAATCACCCTCCACACCGTCCCATCACACATTCCCGGGGTCAGACAGTGAGTGAATCACCCTCCACACCGCCCCATCACACATTCCCGGGGTCAGACACAAAGTGAATCTCCCTCCACACCGTCCCATCACACATTCCCGGGGTCAGACACTGAGTGAATCACCCTCCGCACCGTCCCATCACACACTCCCGGGGTCAGACACAAAGTGAATCTCCCTCCACACCGTCCCATCACACACTCCCGGGAAGAGAAAGAAAGTGTTGTTCCGTATATCTTGATCGACCTCAATCATTAATGAAAGCAATTTAATTTCACTGAATTTTGTTAACAAATCTGTCCGCGAGCATGACGGTTCATACTGTTTTGCAAAATGCCAATCCAAGGGAAACTTGGAGTCTTGCTAGTTTTTGAGGTGAGGGTTTGTCATGGGATTGTTACAGGCTCCGAGAAGGGCGTGTGCAGTGGCTTTTGTTTGGGGCTGAACAGGCTGTGGGAACATTGTGTGCAGTGGGATTAGTTTTACGGACTGCCGAGGACTGTGAGGAGAGGTTAGGCATTCGGAGCATTTTTGGGACAGAAAAAGGTGTGCGGAGGGTTCGTGGGGCAGTTCGATTTGCTTGGGGACTGACGCAGTTCTGTGGGGAGAAAATGCGTCAGTCGGAGGCCTTTGGGAACGGACACAGTGGGGAGGGAGTGCGGCACTGGGAATAATTTGGGACACATCGATCAATTGGGGGGGGGGGGGAGTGTGAGCAATTGGATTAGTTTGCGAACCGAGACGGGCTGTTGCGAGAGAGTGTGTTGTTGAATTAACTCAGGTTTTTAGGGAGGAGGTTGGGCAGTGTAAATACTTTGGAGACGGGCACGGGGCTCTGGTGTGAGAGTGGGAAGTGCGAGGGTTTTGGCGACCGACACGGGCCTGTGTGAAGATAGTCAGGCAGTGGGTTTACCTTGGGGACCTAAAGAGATCTGTCGGGTGAGAGTGGGAAGTGCGAGTATTTTGGAGTAGAGAAGGGAGGGTGGAAGAAAAGGAGAGCTGTAGTTATAGGAGACTCGATAGTTAGAGGTACAGACAGAAGGTTCTGTGGTCGTGACAGAGAATCCTGGATAGCTTGTTGCCTCCCGGGTACCAGTATCAGGGATGTCTCTGATCTCGTGCCCAGCATTGTGATGTGGGAGGGTGAGCAGCTATATATCATGTTTCTCATCGGTACCAATGACGTAGGAAGAAAGATTGAGGTGGTCCTGAAGAATGAGTATAGAGAGCTTGGTAGCAAGTTAAAATCAGGACAATGAGTACAGTCATTTCAGGATCGCTACCTGCGTCACGTGCCCGTGATGCTCTGGAGGATGCACACATGGCTGAAGATCTGGAGTAGGGAGCATAATTTCAGATTTTTGGATAATTGGGACCTCTTCTGTTGCAGGTGGCACGCACAAGAGAGAGGTGTTAAATCTAAACTACAGGGGTATCCAATATAATTGCAGGGGGCTTTGCCAGGTATTGGAGCGGGGGGGAGGCAGTTAAACGAGATTTGCAGGGGGATGTGAACCAGAATGGCAGAGCAGATAGTGGAGGGGTGGTGAAAATAAATGATGTTAAAAGTTCATGGTAGGTAAGAAATAGAAGGGTTGTGTGTGGTGGTAATAAGCTTCTGATGTGTGTCTATTGCAATTCAAGGAGGATTGTGGGGAAAGCTGCCAAGCCGAGGGCGTGGATTGACACATGCAATTATGACATTGTAGACATTAGTGAAACTTGGCCGCAGGAGTGGCAGGACAGGCAGCTTAGTATTCCAGAGTTCCGATGGTTCAGACTTGATAAACGCAGAAGGATGAAGGGTGGGGTGATGGCATTGCTGGAGAGGGAAAATGTTACAGCAGTGCTCAGGCAGGGCATTAGAGGGCTAGTCTACCGAGGTCATATGGGTGGAGCACAGCTGAGAAACAGGAAAGTTATGACCACATTAACATGTTTGTATTATAGACCACCCAATAGTCAGCGAGAACTGGTGGAGCAAATCTGCAGAGAGATAGCAGACAACCGCAGGAAATATAAAGCTGTGATAGTAGGGGATTTTAATTTCCCACATATTGATTGGCACTCCCATTCTGTTAAAGGTTTAGAGGTGTTAGAGTTTGTAAAATGTGTTTAGGAAAGTTTTCTAAATCCATATGTAAATGTAATGACAAGAGAGGAAGCAACATTAGTTCTCCCATTTCGAAACAAGTTAAGACAAGTGACGGAAGTGTGTGCAGGGAAGCACTTTGTGTATAGTGATGATAACGCCATTAGCTTCAACTTGACCATGGAAAAAATATAGATCTCGTACTCGGATTGAGGTACTAAACTGGGGAAAGGCCAAATTTGAAGAAATGTGAAAGGATCTAAAAAGCGTAGATTGGGACAGGTTGCTCTCTGGCAGGGATGTGATTAGCAAGTGGGAGTCCTTCAGAGCAGAAATTTTGAGAGAGCAGTGTCTGTATGCTCCTGTCAGGGTTAAAGGAAAAATGAATAAGAATACGAAAAATTGGTTTTCAAGGGATATTGGAAATCTGATAAATAAGAAGAGAACCATAAATGACAAGTCTAGACAAACGGAGCAAATAAGGCGCTTGAGGAGTATAAATGTGCAAGAACATACTTAAGAAATGAATCAGGCGTGCTACAGGAAGCCATGAGGTTGCTTTGGCAGTCAAGTTGAACGATATTACTTTTAACTACTTGGGTTAAAAGAGGCACGACTGCGCAGGCGCGTGAACTCGGCGCGGATTAGATGAAATATCTACAAGAAAAAATGAATGTTGAAAGGGTTGGACAGAGTAGATGCGGAAAGGCTGCTTCCCTTGGTGGTTGAGGCCAAGACAAGAGGCCACCGTCTTAGAAATAGAGTGTACCCATTTAAAACAGAGTTGAGGAGAATTTCTTTTAGCCAGAGCGTGGTGGATTTGTGGAATTCGTTGCCACATTCAGCTGTGGATGCCCGATCATTTAAGGTGTTTGACGATGAGATTGATAGGTATCTAATTAGTCCGTTTATCAAGGGATATAGGGAAGAAGCCCGAAAATTTAACTAGACGAGAGAATGGTTTAGTTCATGGTGGAGTGATAGAGCAGACTCAATGGGCCGAACGGCCTACTTCTGCTCCTTTGTCCTTGGATATTGTGATTCCATCATGTAAATCATTGCTATACAACATAAACATAAGCGGTGACAACATCGACTCCTGCGGAACACAACCAGTCACTGGCAGCCGACCAGAAAAGGATCCTGTTATTCCCACTCACACCCCTCAACGTGACACCGTCACACCGCTCACTGCGGCACCAACACACGATTCACCGTGACGCCGGCACCCCGCTCACCATCTCTCTCAGCGTTACAGATCCGTCAGTGTCAGATCGCATCCAATACCGGAGCCTTTTGAAAAAAATATCAGGACATGAACAGGACCCAGCATCAACTGCAACTCCACGAGCTGAACTCAACCCTTAAAAGCAGGAAATCCGAGATTCCCGACTGGATCCAAGGACCTGTCTCAAGAATGTTTCGGCCCTCAACAACAACGTCTCCATCTTCATAAGCAAATTGTTTGTCGTCGAAAGCAAGCGCTCCATCCTTGAAAACAAATTGCTGGTCCTGGAAAACATCCTCTCCGTCCTGAACTCTGATCTGTCTGATCAGCATCAAACGCAAACTGATCTCCGAGGCAAATTCAATGACCGCGAAATGAAGTGCGAAAATCTCAGCCAAACCAAGACTGAAATCTGTAAAATGCTGAGCAGCAGAAATGCTGAGGTAATATCAGATATTTTCCCGCACCTAATCAGAAGGCAGAGAGGGAGGGGAGGGTGTAGTCTCTGGCTGTTCTCGGGAAAGTGCGCTGAGACGTGCGGCGAGACCGCCACCTGGTGTCTGAACGCTGGCAGTGCGTCAGGGAACCTGCTGTCTCAACCCGGGAGTGCGTTATTGCGGCGCCACAGGGAAGCTTCACTCTGCGTTCACAGGACGAGCAAAGAAGCTCTAATCCCCAAAATGAGTGATGTAATAGTGTTGTGGGAGCTTCGCGCTGTGTCTGACCCCGAGACTGTGTGATGGGACTATGTGGAGCTAGTTACACTCTGTGTCTGACCCCGGCATTTCGTGATGGGACACTGTGGAGGAAGTTTCACTCTGTGTGTCTGACCCCGGGAGTGTCTGATGCAACGGTGTGGAGGGAGATTCACTCTGCGTCTGAACCCGGGAGTCTGTGATGCGAAGGTGTGGAGGGATCTTCACTCTGTGTCTGACCCCTGGTGTGTGTGATGGGACTGTGCGGCGGGTTCCTCATTCTGCATCTGACACTCAGCGGATGTAATGAGTAATTCACTGTTCTTGCTTCTGATTTCCAGAGCAAACATGTTCCAAGGATTGGATCAGAAATGAAGACCTGTGTTATTTCATTTCCTCGTTTGAAAGTTCTTACCAGGGGGCGAAGCAACTCTGTTCTATCGCTGATTCAAAACTTCTTCAAATAATTTCAGAGGAGAAAGAGGTATGTGTCTGATGGATAGATAATATATCCAGATCAGATTGAATCTTCCTGCACACCGTCCCAACACACACTCCCTGGGTCAGTCACATAGTGAATCTCCCTCCACACCGTCCTGTCTCACACTCCCGGGGTCAGACACAGAGTGAATCTCACTCCACACCGTCCCATCACACACTCCCGGGGCCAGACACAGAGTGAATCTCCCTCCACACCGTCATATCTCACACTCCCGGGGTCAGACAAAGAGTAAATCTCCCTCCACACCGTCCTATCTCACACTCCCGGGGTCAGACACACAGTGACGCTCCTTATATTGTGATCGAATTCAATCATTAATGATTGCAAATTAATTTCACAGAATTTTATTAACAACCGTGTCCGCGGCCAAGACGGTTTATACTGGATTGGAACATGCAAGGCGGGGTGAGATTTGGGGTCAGGCCTGATTTTCGAAAGGGATTGGGTAGTGGGATTAATTCTGGGTACAGGCACATGTCTATGGGGGAGGCGCGGTACGGGGAGCTTTTGGGTGCTGCCTCTATTCAGTGGTGAGAGGTGGGTCACTGCGGATATTTTGGGGACAGAAATGGGTCTATGGGGAGAGAGTAAGACAGTAGGAGTATTTTGTGTCCTGATATCCCCGTAGGAAGGGACTGGACATTGTGATTAATTTGTTGACCGGCGCAGTCTATGTGAAGAATATGGAAAGCGGGAGTGTTTCGGGGACTGTGGTCTGTAGGTCAATGGGGAGAAAATGCGTCTGTGGGAGTGTTTGGGGAGGGACACTGTGGACACGGAGTGGGGTACTCCGATTAAGTTGGGACTGACACGGGTCTGTGGGGTGAGATTAGGCAATGCGATTAGTCTGTGACCGACACGGGCTCTTGGTAGAGCGCGGACAGTTGGTTTAATCTGTGGGCTGACATGGACTGTGGGAAGAGAGTGTTTTGGTGATTGACACAGGTCTGCAGGGAGAAGGTTGGACAGTGGGATCATATTGGGGGCAGACTGAGGGCTGATGGGTGAGAGTGGGAAGTGCAAGTATTTTCGGGACAGACACGCGGCATTAGGACAGAGAGAGTCAGTGGGAGTATTTTGGGGATAGAGACCGGGCTGTGAAGAGACTGGAGCAACAGGATGAAATTGGGGACTGGCAGGTTTCCATGGGGGGTAAAGACGGCTTTGGGAGTATCTTGGGGACTGCCATTGGGCCGTGGGGAGATGCTGTGGCTCTGGGAGTAAGTTGGGGTGTGACAGGTTACTGTGAGGAGAAAGTGTGATCGTGGGGTTATTTTGGGGACTGAAAATGCTCTGAGGGTAGAGCGTTGGGCAAAGGATTATTCGGGGACTGACAGTGTCTCGGAGAATGGGTGAGTGCGATTATTTTAGAAACTGGAACAAGTATGTTGGGAGAGAGAAGGTCAATTGGAGTATTTTGGAGACTGACACCGGTCGGTGAGGAGAGATTGAGTCAGTGGGAGTATTTTGGGGACTGACACTGGTCGGTGAGTAGAGACTGAGTCAGGGGGAGTATTTTGGGGACTGACAGCGGTCGGTGTGTAGAGATTGAGTCAGTGGGAGTATTTTGGGGACTGACACCAGTCGCTGAGGAGAGACTGAGTCAGTGGGAATATTTTGGGGACGGACACCGGTCGGTGAGGAGAGATTGAGTCAGTGGGAGTATTTTGGGGACTGACACCGGTCGGTGAGGAGAGATTGTGTCAGTGGCAGTATTTTGGGGACGGACACCGGTCAGTGAGCGGAGATTGAGTCAGTGGGAGTATTTTGGGGGACTGACACCGGTCGGTGAGGAGAGATTGAGTCAGTGTGAGTGTTCTGGGGACTGACACCGGTCGTTGAGGCGAAATTGAGTCAGTGGGTGTATTTTGGGGACTGATTGTTTTGTCCCTTTTGAAACTCTTTACCCTTCCTTCACAGGAAAACGGTCTCTAACGTCGTGTACAAGGTGAACTCTGGAAAGTTCGAATGCAATGAATGTAAATCCGGTTGGCTTGGCAGTTGCAAAAATGGTCAGCACCGTTTCATTTGTGAGAAGCCCGCAGCTTTGCGTCCGGATATTCCTGAAAAGATCCGGGATCTTTGTCAAAAGTCCGCGTAGCCGACGTAAATCAAGTGACATTATTCTCTAACCACAATTCCTGCTCTCTCACCGACTCTGACAACCGAATCAGTTCTGCCCCTTGCCCCTACCCTATACTTTCTCTACCTATGGCATTCTTTTTCGCAATCTTGCTCTCTCTTTACACTCCTACTTCTGATCTCTCTGTCATAACTTCTTCCCATCCATCTTCCAATATTTCATCCCCATTTTCCTTCCCGTCACTTTCCTGCCTCCCGCTCCCAGCATCAAAGGACTGCATCGCATATCCGTAACTTATCCGCCCTGAGCTTTGTATCTTTGTATGATCAATACGTGAGAAGTATGTAAAATTAATGTAAGGTGCAAAAAGATAAAACAAAAATCACGCAAAAATGTCGTGCCGGTGCTCCAACATTCAAAAGTGTGATGCGTAGGTGAAGAAGGTGTTCCAGGATCTTTGAGCATTCACTCTTCTGTGTCTCTTTCCCGATGGTAGTAATGAGCAGGGAGCTGGTCCCCGGGGTGATGGCATCGCATCGCATCTTGAGGATGTCCTCGAGGCTGGGGAGGGTTGTGCCCATGATAGAGCTGTTTGATTCTACACCACTCGCACGCCTCTGGTGACCTTGTGCATTGAAGCCTCCACACCAGGCGGCGATGCAACTAGTCAGACTTCTCCCAGCGATCACTTTCTCGTCTTCAATGAAAGAACAAATCCTCTCCAACGTCAAGCACTGTAATTCCTTCTGCAACGAGAGATCTATGGTGGTGATGGGAAGTGTAGAGTATTGCTTGGAATACACTGAAACGTAGACTCGAAATAAACAAGACGACAGTAAAGACATCTAAAGTTTGTATCACAAAGGATAGTTCTCGATATGAATTTCCTACGGTTGAGCACTGAGTGCTCAGCTCGGTGACGTCAACGGCGGACTTTCCATAAAGCAATGTTGACGAGCAATAATGAGTCTAAAAGGGAAACTGTCAGCTCTCCACACTCCGGGGAATGGGCGTGCCGGCTTTTGGAAGCCTGGCGCTGTTCAGTCGGGAGCATGACACCTTCTCCGTGTTTGCATGAATGTGTTCTACATTCTTCCTATGAAGAGGCAACCAGAACGAAACACAATACTCCAAGTGTGTTCTAAACTCATGGCTCTTAAACTCAGTCCCCTGACTTGTGAAGGCCCACAAAAGTCAGACCATGACATATAGGAGCAGAAATAGGCCATCGAGCCTGCTGCGTCAATTTATCATGCCTGATCCATGTCCGTCCCCCCACCCCCAATCTTCTGCCTTTTCACCTTCATGCCCTGACTAATCAAGAATCTAACAACCTCCGACATCAATACACACACTGTCGGTTTCCACAGCCGCCTGTGTAACTCATTTCACAGATTTACCATACTCTGGCTGAACACATTCCTCCCAGTAACAGCTCTAAAAGGACGCATCTTCATTGCGATGTGGGTCCACCGGTCTCGCCATGGGGAACCTTCTCTCCACATCAACTTTTTCGAAGCCTTTGAACATTCGATCGATTTCAACTACAACCCTCTTCCCAGAGCCCCCTCATTCTTCAAACGCTCCAGATCTGATAAGCGTTTCGATCCCGGAATCATTCCCGTGACCTTCCTTTCAACCCTTCTCAATGCCAAGCTCATCTAGCCGGTGTAGATAATGGACCGGGAACCGCCCAGAGTATTTCCAAGTGAGGCCTCACCAGTGCATTCCAAGACGCAATGTTGACGAGCGATAATTGTCAGTCTGACCCTTATAGGGAAAGTGTCAGCTCTCCACACTCCGGGGAATGGGCGTGCCGGCTTCTGGAAGCCTGGCGCTGTTCAGTCGGGATCATGACACCTTCGTGTTTGCATGAATGTGTTGGTCCCACCAGGACAGATCCACTGAGATGCTGACACCCGGCAACACAGCAACCTAAAATCAGACCATGAGATAGAGGAGCAGAATTAGGCCATCGAGTCTGCTGAGCCATTTCATCATGTCTGACCCAGGTCCCCCTCGGCGCCAGTCTCCTGCCTTTCCACCGTATCCCTTCATGGTCTGAGTAATCAACAACCTGTTCAACTCTGACTTCAATATATCTAAAGTCAGACTCCACAGCCGCCTGTGCTACCCATTCCACAGACTTACCACACTGTGAGGAAATACATCCCTCCTGAGATGGGATCTTAAGTTTCATTCCCTTTGCTCATTCATTGTTCATTAAGTTTCATTCCTTTTAAGGAGAGAGAGAGTGAGAGAAAGCGAGAGAGAGAGAGAGAGAGAGAGAGAGAGAGAGAGAGAGAGAGAGAGAGAGAGAGAGAGAGAGAGAGAGAGAGAGAGAGAGAGAGAGAGAGAGAGAGAGAGAGAGAGAGAGAGAGAGAGGGAGAGAGAGAGAGAGGAGAGAGAGAGAGAGAGAGAGAGAGAGAGAGAGAGAGAGAGAGAGAGAGAGAGAGAGAGAGAGAGAGAGAGGAGAGAGAGGAGAGAGAGAGAGAGAGAGAGACGGAATAGTCTTCTACCGCTGCCCGAGTTGCTATGGAGAGAGAGGAGGAGTTAGATGATGGGCAGCTGATGTTCAGCGTGTGGGAGGTCGACTGTCTTTCTCACAGACAAACAGAAGAGTCTCACAGAGGCTGGTGACGAAGGAGTCACTGGATGAACTCTTCGAGTGCACACGAGGGTGGTTTGAGGATCGATCAAGTGAGATTGATCAGAGGCCGTCACAGTGAGTGCAAGGGTGACGCTGTGCAAACTACCGGTGTGTTTAACCCTGGCCTGGGTGAGCAGATTTTCCACTGAAGTCGGTACCCTTAGGGGAGTCACCTTTGACTAACTTGAAGAATTCAGAGGAGAAGGGCAAGACCGACGACCCCTGTTTATTCAGATTACAAATACCTCTCTCTCACCTCAGTTCTGTGGATTGAACTGAACTTTCTTACAGACCATCGTCAGACTGTAACTCTTCCCACACGAAATTGAATGAGTTTGGGAAGAATAATTTCGAACAGTTCACAAGATAAAGTTCAGCATAAAGTTACAAGAATACCGATAAAAAGTTCAGGGAGCATTGGTTCTGAAATTATCTCTGAATGAAACAACCTTCAGATATCTAACAATCCAAATCACTGAATCTGTTCGCATCCTCAGAGTAGTGTGTGAGGGCATATTTGCCAAAACCAGTAAACATTCACATACTGGCCTGCACGCTCCTCGCTCATCAATGAGCGTTACAAATAAATGTGCATCTCTACATTGTCGGACACATCACTAAATCTGTTCACATCCCCAGACTGTTGTGCGAGGGCAAATTTGCCGACACCGCCCTAAATCTGCGTAATCCCAGAAATCAGTCCTCTCTCCATACACACTGATTCTCCATCATGCATAATAGATTATCTCAGAGGGAATCATTTCAAATCGGTCAGAAAATGACTGCTTCGACGTTACAATCAGCACGAATCTCAAAATGCAGCTGCAATTCCAGATCATTTGACCTGTTCACCTCCATATTAGACAACAGACGCCTAAATCTGCGCACATTCCCAAGCGTATTCAACCATAAATCTGTGCGCATGACCCGAGTAAGAGCTCGCCCTGAATCCACATGCACTCCAATTCTGACGACAAACCCACATGCACGCTGGATTATCCGAAATAACGAGTCCGGTCAAACAGTTTCACAAAATAGCTTCGCATTCAAAAATCTAAAACAAACTTCCGAATTCTATTATTAAAGTATATATAAGTGAAACAACATTGTAATTCGTCACGCCCCGCCCCAATACACCGACACACCCAAATCCGTGTGTACCCAAACTCGCTGCGCACATGTCAAAATCTCTGAGAACCCCCAAATCCGAGTCCGCCCCTATATGTACAATTGTTTATCCTAGACAGAGAAACATTTCAAACATTTCACAAGATAGCTCAATCCACTTTAAAAAAATAGCAAGAACAAGGCTCAACGTTAAAGTGTATTATTTATCCAAGTATCCGTAAAATAAGCAATTTGAATTTTGGCATTATACCCAATTCCTGCGACAAACAAAATGCACGTGCACTCCCAAATCCGTAAGCACACCCAAATGGGTGCGCACTCCGAACCTGTCAACACCTCCACTTACAGATTTGGTTATCCGAGAGGAGAAATCATTTCAAATAGTTCAGAAAGTAGCAACTTCCAACTTAAAAATCGTAGCAAGAGCAGAGTAGAAAACTGGAAGTGTATTTATTAATAAAGTATATATCAATTAAACAACCGTGAGATTTGTCAGGATCCCAAATCCGGGGAGCATCGAAGACCGTGTACCCTCACCAAACCTGCTGATACTCACGTGTACACATTTGATTTTTCCAAAGGAAGGATTGCTTTAGAGTGACAGCGTTCACCTTAAAGAAATCGCGAGGACCAAATTCAGACTGAAGTCCTGTGCACCCATATTGGTTTGTGCAATTTATTGCAATTAGAAAGCACCATCAAAATCCAAATCCACACACCACTGTGCACAAGTACTCGCCGAAACCAAGACCAAATCTGCATGAAACCCCAAATCCAGTGATTTCAGTAAATCTGTTCGCATCGCAAATTGGTCGCCACCCATATATGCCGAAGCACCCCTAAATCTGCGCAAACCCAAATTCGGTGCGCACCCAACCCTCTGACACCCGAGAGGCATAAGGGATTATCAATCAATACAGAAAATGACCGTCTCGTGGTCAGCAAGCCATGTGTGCGCCAAAGTCCTTTTGCAGATCGACGACACACCGATCAACCCAAATCTGTGTGCAGCCCCGTAGTCAAGACTACACTAAAATCCGGATCACTAATCCTGCAGCCCCACATCTGCGCACATCCTCAAATACCACAGGCATATTAGAAGACCAGACGGATAATCATTGTTAACAGAAAATGGCTGTCTGGTAAAAACCACCACGTCACCAAATCGACATGCACTCACAAAAACGTGGAGATTCTACCCTAAATTTGCTATCCCTAAAAGGTGCGCACCCTTACATCAGAGCACTCCCCTAAATCAGTTTGCAACTCTTTATTAGAGAACACTCCTAAATCCAGGCACAACCCCAGATCCACATCAACCACAAGACCGTGTGCAACCCATATTCATCGACAAGAAATAAAATTGCGCAATCGTTAGTTCAGTGCACACCCTAAACCCGCGGACTCCGCCACTTGTACATCAGATTTTCCCGGAGAAACAATAAATAAAATGCAATGGAAAAAAATAGCAGCCTCGATATTAATAATCCAGACGCAAATTTTGATCCGTCAACTCAACAAATCTATCTGTGTCCCCATGACTGAAAAATGCAACTCAAATCAGCGAACATCTCCAAATCCATGTGCATCGTCAAATTGGTGCACATCACCAAATCCATGTGCATCGTCAAATTGGTGCGCATCACAAGATCCATGTGCATCGTCAAATTGGTGCGCATCACCAAATCCATGTACATCGTCAATTTGGTGCGCATCACCAGATCCATGTGCATCGTCAAATTGGTGCGCATCACCAGATCCATGTGCATCGTCAAATTGGTGCGCATCACCAAATCCATGTGCATCGTCAAATTGGTGCGCATCACCAGATCCATGTGCATCGCCAAATTGGTGCGCATCACCAAATCCATGTGCATCATCAAATTGGTTCTCATCACCAGATCCATGTGCATCGTCAAATTGGTGTGCATCACCAAATCCATGTGCATCGTCAAATTGGTGCTCATCACCAAATCCATGTGAATCGTCAAATTGGTGCGCATCACCAAATCCATGTGCATCGTCAAATTGGTGCGCGTCACAAGATCCATGTGCATCGTCAAATTGGTGCGCATCACCAAATCCATGTGCATCGTCAAAATGGTGCGCGTCACAAGATCCATGTGCATCGTCAAATTGGTGCACATCACCAAATCCATTTGCATCGTCAAATTGGTGCGCATCACCATGCGCAGCCCAAACACGCTGAAACCTTCACATTCATTTGTGGGGCTCGTTGTACACAGATTTTGTTTGTTTTTTTTTCTTTTGAGATAATCTAATTAGTGCGTGTGCGTCCACGGTTTTGAAGTTGTGGGGATTTTTCACGTATTTGCGGTGCCTGCGGTTTGAAAGTGTGCCGAATCTCAAAGTTGTTTCATTTCGATCACGTGAATAATGAATTTAATTTGAAATTTGACGTGAATTATTTTAAATGATACTTCCTCTAGGATAATCTAATGTGCAAGTGGTTTTCTCCGCGGGTATGATATTCACATGAATTTTAGGGTGCGTTCCTAGTTGACGGAGCCCGTATTTGAGGTGTACATGGATTTGGGACTGTGTACATGTAATCACGGATTTGGGGTGAGATAAAGATTTAGACTTGTTGGCGCATTTGAAGTTGCACATTAACTTTGGGCTGTGTGCGGATTTTAATGTCGAGGAATGAATTCTTGAAAGGATTCTAAACTTCATGTCAGGATATCAGCGGCTTTGGGGTGCGCACTGAATTGGGTCGTGCAGATATTGGGCATTTTCGGAGAATAAGGGGTGCACACTGCTATGGTGTGAACTTGGATTTGAGAATACGCACGGATTTAAAATTGAAATATATGTGGTGAGCGCTGAATTTGGGTGTGCATAGATTTAGGGTTTGGCAGCAAATACGCACAAGGATTTGGGGATACGCGCCAATTTAGGGGTCTGTAGTCAATTACGGAGACGTAATTAGATGATGTGATGTTCGTATATTCCGGGGCTGTTTGTTTACCAATCAATAGTTGCAATCATATTTTCGGGTGGGGCGAAATTTAATTGTTGGAACAGCCATATTCTGAACTGTTGGACAGGAATTCTTCTTTAGAGTTATCTATTATATATGTGGTGTTTCAGTGTGTTTGGAGTGTGCACTGATTTTGTGATATGCACACGTTTTGTGG
This sequence comes from Hypanus sabinus, assembly GCF_030144855.1. Lineage (NCBI taxonomy): Eukaryota > Metazoa > Chordata > Chondrichthyes > Myliobatiformes > Dasyatidae > Hypanus > Hypanus sabinus. The sequence continues at coordinate 279,245 of NW_026781356.1, forward strand.
ATTCACGGCGGGCTGTTTTGATTTATCGAAGCAAAGCCTCTGCTAAAGTAAATTCCGATAATCCGGAGCGCTGGGCAACTCTACAAACTATTGGTCTAATTCTTCATCAATACTGTAACATATTTAAAACTTAAAGGTACTGCGCTGCGCCTTTAGAAATTAGTGCAATTTAAGAGAAGGCGAAAATTTCAGGAAGAAACTTAGACATCACTCGAAATTTAGTCTCAAACATGGCCGTGCACACACTTAGATTTGGGTGTGTTGGCGGGTCAAGATTTGCACACGAATGTGTTGAGTGCGGATTATTGACGTCGACGATGCCATTTTCTCAACTGTTTCGAATGCATCTTGCTTGGAAAAATCTCATGGGCATGTGGGGTTGTCAGCGGGTTTAGGGTGCGAGCTGCATTGGGTATTGTGTATTGCGTGTCAGCTAAAATGGGTTGCACAGGGTCTTGGGGTGCACATGGATGCACACGGCTTTTGGGGTTTGTTCTTGTTATGGGGATGCGCTCGCATTTGGGGATAACATATTTGGGGGTTTGTCGGCGAATATGGAGTCGCCACATTTTTGTGTGTGTATCTGGGAGTTCATAAGGATTCGGGTTGATCGGCAGATTTGGTGATGTGCTCCCGACCTTTGGGATGCGTGGAGCTGTTAATGACAAGGCAGCCATTTTGTGTTTGAAATGATTCTTCGTCTGAGTCGCCGAATGTGCGTCCTTACTTGGGGAAGTACGCAGATTTTCTGACTCACACGCATTTTCGAGATACGTGCATACTGCTGCTGGGTATGAGGGTGCACATGCATTTGACCACCGTTGACCGTGATGATAATGTTGTTGTCTCTGGAGACTTAACACTGACCAGTGTGATAATGTAACAGCGTGTCCCGGTCATTCACAGGAATGCATTCCTAAGACAACCATATTTTAACTTTCTCTCCTGTGTATAGCATTCAACTGGAGATTTACCCAACTCCTGAATGCGATTAGATGAATCAAAGGTATATGCAGACTTGTATGCTGTACATTACGGCCCAATATAACTGAGTACCTAACAAAACGGGGTGGGGGGATTGATTAGACCAAATGCTGGAGAAACTTCTCAGGCCAAGCAGCATCTATGGAAAAGAACACAGTCGACGTTTCGGGCTGAAGCCCTTCAGCAGGACTGGAGGGCAAAAAGAGTAGAGGAGTAGATTTGAAAGGTGATGTGAGGGGAAAGAGAAACGCCAGACGACAGGTAAAACTTGGAGGTGGATGGATGAAGCAAAGTGCTTGGAAGTAGATTGCTGAAAGAGACAGAAGGCTATGGAGGAAAGAAAAAAAAATGAAGCAAGGGGATCTGGACCATAGGGAGGCTATGGCGTGCAAGGAGATATTAAGAGAGAGAGACAAAGGGGTAGAAAATGGTGAAGGAGAGGTTTGAGAAAGAAATGTTCATGCCATCAGGTTGGAAGCTAACCAAACGGATTATAAGCTGTTGTTCCTCGCACCTAAGTGTGGCCTTATCGTGATAGTAGAGGAACTCATGAATGGACATATCGGAAAAGGAATGGGAAGTGGAATTAAAATGGGTGACCACTTGGAGATACCGCCTGTTCGGCGGATGGAGTGTAGGTGCACAAACCCTCAATTGGTTTGCATCCCTTTATCGGAGAAGAAACCCTTAAGTCTGCGCAAGTTCCAATTAATTTCGCATCTCAAACCCATGTGTACCCCAAATACGCACACATCCTCAAGAAAGAGCGCACCCAAAATCCACGTGTGCATCAAACCCGCTGGGAACCTCAAATGCGTTTTACGTAATCCCAGAAAATAATCATTTCGAACAGTACACATGATGACTGCGTAAGTAACTGTGCCTCGCAAATTTGTTGGTGACGTCCTGAATCTGCTCTATCCCCAAATCGGCGCGCACCCTAATCACTCTGACACGTCCCAAAGGATAATCTCAGAATGCGAATCATTTTAAAGAATTCAGAAAATGCCGGCCTGGACAATAAAGATTCACATATGCCCCAGAATACATTTGGAGATCAACCACTACACAAAAGTATGGTTGTACAGCAAATCTGCGTGGAGTCACATATTCAGTCTGCACCACAATCCCGTTGACATGCACATATGCATATTAGATTTTACCAGAGCAAGGATCACTTCAAACCGATCAGCAAATTGGTGCCGCCACCATAAAGTAGCAAGAACACTGTTGGACATTAAAAATATATCTATTATGAAAGTATCTGTGAATGATGTAAAATTTAGACACGTCACAACTCCAAATCCGCAGACACCAAAACTCTGTGAGATCTCAGAATTTCGAAAGCATCCCTATAAATCTGCGCAATCCCCAGACTCCTGCGCCTGAGTATCGACCTGGGCAGATGGTGTGGCTCTCATCCAAAGACATCCTTCTCAAAAACGAGCCTAAGAAACTCGCCATCAAAGTTCAGTCAGTTTCGTGCACATCGTTCGGCCCCTCGTCACTTTTCTCCGACCTCCACGTCCTGGGACCACCCCGCTGTTCAACCAAGCAGTGCAGCGCACGTCCGCCTTCCTCGGCGTCCCCTTCCCTCCTCTCCTGAAAACCCGGGACACCCCTCCCCCAAGCTCCCAGCCTCATTGGTTAGCAATGAACAAATGTATAACGAATGAATACAATCCCCACGGCAGCAAGTCTAAAGCTAAACAACTGCGAGAGAAACGCTTATCAGACAAAGAAGCATTCCCACTCTTAACCAACCAAAGATGCCCTTTTGAGTAACATACAGAGGACATTGTACGGAAGTACTGTATAGCCGCTCTCTTGCCTTCATTATAACCGCATCGATATGCTGGCACCGGGTTATGTCCTCAGAGATCTTAACACCCATGAACTGGAAACTGCTTCTTCTCTGCACTTTTGATTACCCCCCCCGCCCCGCCCCCCCCCCCCCCGATGAGGATCGGTATCTCCATCCTTCCTGAAGTCCACAATAATCTGTTTTCCTCTCTCTGACGTTCAGTGCAGGGTTGTTGCTGTGACACCACACATTGGCGTATCTCGCCCCTGTTCGCTCTCTCGTCTCCATCTGAGATTCGACCAGCAATACTTGCAATATCAGGAAATTTATAGGTGGTATACGATGTGCCCATCTACTGATTTGATATTCACTTGAATGTAAGGACGATCGAGATATATGGACATGGTAGGATGGTGGGATTAGAGTTTGAGTGCCTTTGATTTGCTTTTTAGCTGGTATGGCAATACATAGGCTCTATGTTCTATGATATCTGTAAGAGGCTTCTAAATTTTCTTTCCATATGTAAAAACACGCGTTTGCAGCACTGGGCTCCAGTGGCGCAATCGGTTAGCGCGAGGTACTTATATGTCAGTACGCGGCGGAGAAATGGCGAGGCTGTGTTCGAGCCTCACCTGGAGCACTCGTGATTTTTAATGCTGGCAGTGCCCGGGTGACTCGGCGTCTCTCAAGCTGAACATTCTACTGAAATGTTTCATTTGATTCAACACGCACTTCCCATTGTTGAAAGTGGTGAAAGAACGGACCCTACCCTTCCTGAAGGAATAGTTATGAAACCTCTCACTATAACTCACCTTGGTTCGTTGTGCTGTCGAGTAAACTCAATATTTACCTGTTTCGGTGTATTGTTTCAGACACAGGCGAAAAAAAGAGACATTAATCGTAGCCTCAATGGCCACAATTGGTATCGAAATGCTGATCTCTCTCTCTCTGTCTTTCTCTCTCTCTCTCTCTCAACATGAATTTGTATTCTTTCTGTACCGAATTATAAAATTTTTCTCACATGTCCCGAATTCACCAAGCCTCTGTTAAAGAGACGACACCTTCCTCGATTCTACTGACGTCCTTCCGGCTGGAGCGTGACTTCAAAGCTGATCGATTTGACGCTCCGTTCCTGAAGGCTGTGGTTACCGATATAATTTGCCTTCACAATAGGTCGGTTAATTGTTCGTTAAAGTCTTGCTCTGATTGCGAACCGACAGAACATATTAGACGGTCTTCATTAATGAAACATCAGTGCGATGGTGTATCTGCTGTCAGTGCGGACTCGGTGGGACGATTGGCCGTGATTCGTTACCATACAGCTGGCATTATCTCACAAGTAACCCTGGCTCCAAACGCGTTCTGTTGTTTATAAATGTATCGGCAAATGGTTCACTCACTTGTTTCAATTAACTTGTAATCTGAGGTGAAGAGAACGGACGAGAGACAGGATGAGAAATCTTACAAGGCACTGTTAACATTCGCAGGCGAGCCGGAGCGCCAACGACAATAACTCACTGAAAGTAGCTGCATAGGATGATGGGTAGTGGTCACTACTAGTCGCGGCGCTGAGTTCTGGTGTGAAGTAGTTACTCTGCACTTTCATGGATCTCTAGTTTAATCGCACCTGAAGTGTTGCAATAAAACTATAGAGAAAAAAAAGTTCTGGAGTTTTGGACGGTGGTATACAAGGATATTGCCTAGATAACGGGAAATCGGGCAGTCTTTGGATTTTCCCAGCGGCAGTTGTTGAAATGGGGTTGTGGGCTGGGGCGGCGCATAGCCGCTTGGGAGTTGTAGTCATTGTGGTGAACTACATATACCTGTCTGGACACGGCCCCCCTGCTGACTGCTTCTGTGGTAGTCACTTGCTGCTTGTGCTTTCTTCCAGCCAATAAAAGCCTACCTTAGCTCACGTCTCCGAGAGTTATTGATGGTGCAGCAGTCCTATTGCGTTTGCTCCTAGTTCGCTCCTCAGCACTGTTCCCGATCCACAACAAACACCGCCCGAAGAGACTAACGGCGGGCTGGCGACCTACCGACTGCAGCAAATCGATCAACTCCAAAATGGCGAAGGAGCAGAAGTGGTTGGGCTGAGATTGGGGCCGATGTGCACGCGGCCTGTCGTTGCTCAGATCTACTTTTTCCCGCAGTTGTCAGCGGCCGACGTGCCTGTCGCCAAATATGAATTCATACGACGGTCAGTTCATATGAAAGTCAGTCAGTGAGAGTGAACTTGTACACAGTTAAATAAAACGATGATAGTTTCTTCTCTTCCCAGTGGGAGAAGAGCCCGTGAAATCAATGGACCTATGTCGGCATGACAGTTCTCTTATGAACGGTACTTTACAGCTGGATAAAATAAATTTCGTGATGTTTAGAACCGACCTGGCGAATTCTGTTGCTGAGTTGTCACATCAAACTGTGGAAATTGAAAGTATTTTGAAACCTGCAGAGGAGTATCTTGTTATAACTGATGCTATGTGGGAAGCTGTAAATGACGCTCTGAAGCGTTTGGTGTCTGAATCCCAGTCGACATTATGGGATTAAAATATTGCAGAGGAATGCGAGAAAAATGATTTCCAATGTTCCATACTCTATAAAAATACATGATATCTGACTTGTGAAATCCTCCCGATGTGATATGTGTTCAGGAAACTCTCACCACGAAACACAATATTTATAATAACCCTGATACACGGAGATATTTAGTTTTAGTTCAGAACATATTGGCTGTCGTCAGCATGTTGGACGCTATGGGTGATGAAAGATTGGGAAGTGACTTTTGACTGTCTTTATAAGCCGTTGTTTAGATTTATATCAGGGACAAGAGGCAAATCGGGCGGACGTGATTTTTTTTTTGTTGTTGAACCAAATTGGGATGAGTTTAAAGCTTTACGTGATCAGCGTCTGTCAGGGCTGAATGTTGAGGTTGATGTCGATTTTAACAATAAAATGTAATGTCACATTCTTCATCCAATAGTATTGAAAGTGATTCCTGTTAAAATGGAATTCATGGGAGAAAAGCTGCACCGTGGTGGACTGAAGAGTGCATAGGATAAATTAGGGAGGGAATTGAAGAGTTTAGGCAAGTGAAGAAGCATCAGTCTCCCAGTGACCTTATCAACAATAAAAAGGCTACAGGCTGTGCTGAGGAAATTGTTGAAGATTGCGAAAAGCCTTTACTTGAGGACATATTGAGATTATTCTGGAAGGGATATTAAACTTAGGGAAGTTTGGCTAATCATTAAAGGAAATGTGTAGTACGGTCCGTCATACTCCTGATGTTTCAGTATTGATTGATGAGGTTAAAATGATTGCTACTCAAATGGAGACGGTTGAGATATTGGCTGTGTCATTTGCCGCGATTCATAAACAAGATAACTTAAGTGAAGACGTTAAATATGTAGGGATAAGGTTCTCAGTGAGTACACTGGTGTGCAGGCAGTCATGTGTAGCAATGATAGTATCAGTGATGTTGAGTTGTCCATGTGTGAATTTAAGAGGGCAGGTTGGACGTCTCCAGGAGAGGATGATATATGTTACTGCATGATTAGAAATAAGAAAGCAAACAATCTTCAGCTAATATTAATAATTTTGATGAGGCAATCTTTCTTCCTCTTGAATAATGGAAAACTTCAATAGTTGGGAAACAATTTTGGGCTGAGAAAGCTTACACGGGCTGTTTGCTGGGACTTTGTGTTCGAAACACGATGGGACATTTCATTGAGGAATACAGTGTGATGAGTGTCATACAGATAGGGAAAATTCAGACAATCCTTGTCCAGTGTGTTTGTGTAAGACCTGTTTGCTAGCTGGCGTCTCACAGACACACACACAAACACACACACACACACAGACACACACACACACACACACACACACACACACACACACACACACACACACACACACACACACACACACAAACACACAGACACACACACGCACACACACACACACTCCACTACACGTTCCAATCTAATCTGCTCGGCGACTGTCTGTAAATGACCTAATTCACTCCAATATATTGTGTCTGGCAAATGGTTCCTTTCCAGTGCATTTGGAAACACATTTAATCGGCAGGTCACTCGAAGGTTCAGTGACGTTAATTAGGACAAATTGAGCCTAACAGATATTCTTTAATTAATTCACGCAATTACTTACAATCTGTCACCGTGGGGATTGCACTTGACTGACGTAATTAGTGTGCAAATAATTTAAAACTCTCTATTTTTAAATCTGTTGAAATATGTCCCTTTGGGGTCGCTGAATGGTATTAAATACCGCAGACTCGTCAGCATGGCATTCCGAGAGATCGTCCGTAGCGCAGGGGAACAAATCACTGCACAGAGGAAATGTCTACAATGTCGGATACTTACGTGAGTGTGGAGAAAATATTGTACCAGCTCGTTGCCATCTTTGGCGTTCCTGGTGAGTCAGCAGAGCAATTCCCGTTCGGTATTTCTTTGTGCTACCCGCTGTGAATCTGTTCATGAACATTTTACACGCTGCCAACTTTCTGACCGTTGTACAAATATATATAAGTGATATCAATCCTGTCAGTTCGACTTTCTGAATGTTCATATTTAATAACAGAGCAAAACTGAATCTCTGTCTCTCCTCTGACTCACGGGGACATGGAAGGAACGGACTCGGAAGTTGTGCCGGCCTCTAATGACACAATATCCATGGTTGTCCCAGTGCTGCTGTCCGGGAAGGTGAGACAGGGTGGCTTTTAATGGGACTCTTGTCTAAATTTGCCACAATGATGGGGACCAGGGAGCTCTCCAGCAATGGTGACTGGGAGAGTTTAACATTGTTAAGCCACTGTTTCTGAGTTTATTGATCAGGGTGAACCGTGGTCCCGTGTATCACGTCTCCAAGTGAGGGTCTTTAGAGACGGATTCTACAGCTTGTTGGTCAACGATTGGGTCTGATGACCTGAACCCGTGTCCAGAATTAATCCATTGACGGAGCCACTCATTCCTGGTTACCAACTTGTCGCTGCTTTCGCGCTGAGACGCGTCGGGAATTCGAGCACGGCTTCGTCCTGAGGACGGTCTCGGCGAGTCTGTTCAACTCCATTCGTGCTGCCTGAAGTGCCAGCTGCTCCAGTAATTTGTGTGTGTGGCTCCCCTCCGGATCCTTTATTGGACCCATCAGATGCAGAGTTTCCAGAGGCGCGGTCAGTCACGGTGAAATCAGTGAAATCAGAGAAATCAGTTAAATCAGCCCCTTCACCGACTGGACTCGGGAGACCACAGATCAATGATGTCCATGCCGCTCGGTGTTCTCGCCGCCGATTCCACAGCTCGTCCTACCTCCATATTGAAAAAAGGCCGGTCAGGGACACTGTAACCCGCGTCTGATTTTCACACTTTACAGTCTCTAGCCCCGGATCTTCAGCTGAATCTCGATCCCGTGTTACGTCCCGGAGAATGTGTTCTGGGTGATGTTCTCTTCCTTCTCTCACTCTCTCTCTCTCTCTAGTGAATTTTCTGACAATCGTAATCCTTTCCTGGGGGAAGTGCGGCCTCTCCACCTGCACCACTCGCTACCTGGTGGCCATGGCAGCGGGGGATCTACTGACCATTGTCACCGAGGTCATTTTGTTTCAATTGAATATGTATTACTTCCCGGTGAATTTCCTGGACATCACCCCTGTGTGCAGTGTTATCCATGTACTGAGATTCACTGCCTCTGACTGCTCTGTCTGGTTCACCGTCGCTTTCACCTTTGATCGGTTTGTCATTATTTGCTGCACGAAGCTGAAAACGAAATATTGCACCGGGCAAACTGCGGCTGTGGTTCTAACAACAACCGGCGTACTGTTCTGTTTGAAAAACCTTCCGCGATATTTCACGTTGCAACACCTGATGATCATCGACAATATACCGTGGCTCTGTGTTGAATTGGAGAATTACTTCACTGACCCCGGGTGGGTTGGATACGACTGGTTTGATACATTTTTAACCCCATTTCTACCTTATGCTGGGATCCTGCTGCTCAACGCTCTGACAGTCAGGCACATTTTAGTGGCCAGTCGGGTCCGTAAGGGGCTGAAGGGTGAGAGCAAGAGGGAGAGTCGCAGTGACCCGGAGATGGAGAGCAGGAGGAGGTCTGTGGTTTTACTCTTCACCCTCTCCGGCAGCTTCATCCTTCTGTGGATGACGCACACGTTAAATGTCATATATTATCAGGTTTCAGGAAAAGGATTCGATTTCAATGATTCGGAATGGATCTTTCACTACGTCGGGGGTTTCCTGAGGGATCTCAGCTGCTGCACCAACACCATTATTTACATGGTCATACAGTCGAAATTCAGGGAGCACGTGATCAGTGCCGTGAAGTATCCGGTCACCTGGGTGCTTCAGCTCATTAATGAATCCAGGTCCTGAGTACAATCCAGAGGCGGCTGAAGAGTCTCCATTCCGGGCACCAGCATATCAATTTCACACTCAGTTATAATTCCCGGCCGGGTTGCCTCATCGACTGACTTCTCCGTGACAATAGTGTGTGTGTGTGTGTGTGTGTGTGTGTGTGTGTGTGTGTGTGTGTGTGTGTGTGTGTGTCTGTGTGTCTGTGTGTGTGTGTGTGTGTGTGTGTGTGTGTCTGTGTGTGTGTGCGTGTGTGTGTGTGTGTGTGTGTGTGTGTCTGTGTGTGTGTGCGTGCGTGTGTGTGCGTGTGTGCGTGCGTGTGTGTGCGTGTGTGCGCGCATGTGTATCTGTGTGCGTGTGTGTGTGTGTGTGTGTGTGTGTGCGTGCGTGCGTGTGTGTGTGTGTGTGTGTGTGTGTGTGTGTGTAGGGGGGGGGGAGGGAGGGTGGATAGGTGTTGCCAGAAAACCACTGTCTTGCCGATCCTGAACCCCCGCCCCACCAGATTTCAGTCAAAGAACTATTCCGGAATGCTGACCATCCATTGGTAAGCGAATATGTCGATCTGTTCCCATTCACGTCCATCAATCTCAGTCCGACCTTGCCGCACTCTTCAGGTGCTGTTTGTTTATTCGAATATCAATCACACCAGGTTCGGCCTTCCCCTTGAGTGAGTGGTTCACGGAAAAGGGGACAGGGCGGGATCTGAATAAGGAGCGGTGGACAGTCCAACCTAAATGCGCTTTCCTGCCACCAACTGGACTGTCAGACGGTGCTGGAAATTTGTAAATAAAACCTTCACTGCTTATTTTCTTTTCTGGTCAATGATAAATTAACCCCAAAACCCCACTAGATTACAGTCAATGGAGCAAAATGTTGTGAATTAAATTAAAATCCCTCCCATAAATTCAGAAATTTTTAAAATTAAAACTATTAACCTTAAAAATTGTATTGAATTGTCAATTTGATTTATTTCTATCTGATATGCCTCACTCTAAAATAGTATGTGTGCAACGTTTACATTTTGACAAAATCTGCACGACCTAGAATGATGCCTTCCAACATGACATAAGTAAAAATTAACCAAAGTTTGGCCAATTCTAAGTCACGTCTATATAATTCCTTCCCGTCTTGTTTAACCGCCTTTTCCCATCAAGTCAACACTTTTACGTAATCAGTAATACATTCAGTAAATTGGTATGATATGTTAACCATTTGTTAAGCGCCCTTGTTCCCATCATGCCAGAAGTCATGGAAAAAGCCCACAATTGTTAACCCCGCAATTCCTCAGCTTCTAATTTCTAAGTGGAAGGTCCATATCCAGAGTTGACTCTTAACTGTCTTTCAGCAAAATAGTCAACTCGCTCCTTCCCCCCAATACCTGGCAGAGCAATGATATTGAAGAAGATGACATGTAAATCAATACGTTGTATATGGAATTACAATTAATTATTTTATAACAGTAAATCTGACCTCCAGCAGAAAGAGCTGTTTTAAGACTCATCAAATCAGAATAGTAATCTGAACAAATTACAACTCCACATGTAAAAATATCCCCCACCTACTGTCAGGCGAATATGTGGGAAACCAATACTGCTGTGTATGCTGATAAATGGTTGTTATGTTGTTTCTGTATCATACCTGTAATTCAGGCACTAATAGCACACCGACAATGCTAATTAAAGTATCGTTTGACCCACATGTAAACAGTGGTTGATATACCATACTAGTTTTCCTTAATATGTTTATGAACTACTACACTCTCAGGCCAAAAGGAATCCTTAGAATTTATCAAACTGGTTAATCTAAACTCAATTAAACTCATGGGGATAAACAATGTAACGTTAGTGTTATGAACAATTTGTAGCATTTAAAATGCTAATATGCAGGAACTTGGAAGCACAGATCGGGAACAGACGTTCTCAGGGAAAAGCACGGCAGAGATAGAGCAGGGGACAGAAGCACGGCGTTCTGCATTTGCATGTTCCATCGAGGCAGGGAATGAATGGAAGGTAAAAGAACCATGGTGTGCAAGAGATGTGAAGAATCTGGATTCGAAGACACGAAAACGCGACAGGTTCAAAACAAAAAGCTGGATACATACAGAGTTCCAGGTAATTACAAGCTTGCCAGGAAGGAACTGAAGAATAAAATTAGGAGAGTTAGGAAACTCTGAAGGTCTTGGTGAGGTGGATTAAGGAAAACCACATGGTAAAGTATGTGAAGAGCAAGAAGTGGAGCCGTGTCAGAATAGGAACAGTGAGGGGCAGTAGTGGAAGCGTGTGCATGGAATCGGAGGAGGTAGCGGAGGTACTTAATGAGATTGAGACAAAGGGTGTGTTCAGGGTTTTGAAAGGTATTAAGTTAGATAATTCACCGAGACAGCCTGCTGTGGTGGGAAACGAGGAAAGAGATTGCTGAGTCTCAGATGATGATCTTTGCATCATCACTTGGGTGGATGTAAGTACCGGAAGAAGGGGAAGTCAGAAATGTTGTTTCTTGTTCAAGAAAGGGATTAGAGATAACCCATTAGATTATTGACTAGTGACGTGGGCAGGTTGTTGGAGAAGTTCCTGGGAGTCAGGACTCGTGAGTCTTTGGTGTGGCATAATCAGATTAGCGGTGGTCAGCATAGCTTTTTCAAGGACATGTCGTGCATTACGAACCTAATAGAATTATCTGACAATGAAACAAAACTCGTTGATGAAGTTAGGGCAGTGGATGTAATATACTTGGATTTCAGTATGGCTTTTGATAATGTCCCCCACGCGAGGCTCATTCAGAAAGTAAGGAGGCATGGGATCCGATGAGACCGTGCGATGTTAACAATGAATTAGTTTGCCCACAGAAGGCAAAGGGTGGTTATAGATGGTTTGTATTCTGCATGGGGTATTGTGTCCAGTGGTGTTCCGCGGAGATCTGTTCTGGGATCTCTCCTTATTGTGATTTTTGTAAATGACCTGGAAGAGGAAGTAGAGGGGTGAGTTAGTACGTTTACTTATGACACAACAATTGGCAGTGTTGTGGCTAGTCGGGAGGGTGGTCAGAAATTACAGCGGGACTTCGATATGGTGCAGAGCTGGGCTGAGAAGCGGCTGATGGAGTTCAACCCAGGTATGTATAAAGCGGTTCATTTCGGTACATCAAATTTGAGTACATAATATAATATTAATGATAAGACTCTTGGCAGTGTGGAATATCAGCGAGAAATTGGGATCCTTGTCCATCCATAAGATTTTTAAAGGTGCTGCGCAGGAAGTCAATGTTAAGAAAGCGTCTGGTCGGTGAGCTTTCATCAACCCTGGAATTGAGTTCGAGAACGTGGATGTACAGTTAAGGTTAAATAGGAACTTAGGTAGACCCCATTTCTTTTCATTTCACGCAGGAAGAATGTGGATCAATTAGAGTGCAAAGGAGATTCGTAAGGATATTGCCTGGATGGAAGAGTATTCCTTATGAAATATGTTGAGTGAACACGACCTGTTCTCCTTGGACCGACGGTTGATGAGAGAGATCTATTCGATGATGTAAGGTATTCATCGTGTGGATGGCCAGAGGCTTTGTCCGTGGTGTGAAATGGCTAACACTAGGGGGCGTACTTCTAAGGTGTTTGGCAGTAGGTCCGGGGGCGGGGTGTGGGAGGATGTCAGGGTTAAATTTATTCACACAGAGTTTGGTGGGTCCGTGCAATAGACTGCGGGCACAGTGATGGAGGCGGAATAATTAGGGACTTTTAAGGTTCTTTTCGATAGGTAAGTAGAGTTTAGATAAAAAATGACGGGGATGCGGTAGGGAATTTTAGGCAGATTCCAGAACAGGTTACATAGATGGTACAACATTGTGGGCGGAAGGGTCTTTAATGTTCTGTAGATTTCTATGTGATATGTTCTATGTTGGGCACCCTTTTCATTATCCCACGATTGCATCGTTACAGCGGGGCCTGTGGCGACGGAGAGAAGAATTGGTGTCGCATCGCCTCCGGCTCGAGTACTCCGGTCTCCGCAACGAAAGCCGTGAATTCTTACTCCGGCTTTTAGGTGAATCAAGTCCTTCCAGAGGCGGCCGACCAGAGATGCTCACAGTTTTCCAGCAGTCCTGGGTAGGTGTGTAGTCTAGTGTAGCTTTCTCTGCGTTGTTTTTTTTTACGTAGTTCAGTCTAGTTTTTGTGCTGTGTCTTGTAACACCATGGTCCTGAAAAACGCTGTCTCGTTTTTACTGCATACTGTACCATCAGTTATTGTCGAAATGACAATAAAAGTGACTTGACTTGACTTGACTTGAACGCACATCTTCTCTGAACATTCTGAGTCAGGTTTAACATCACTATCTGACTAAAGTGTGTCTTTACAGCAGCAGTGTCGGGAAAACATACAGAACATCCACGAAATTACACACTGCAGAAACAGTGCAAGCAGGAAATATTGAGTTACTGTTCTTCCTTTCTAATGAACTATATGCCCTCTGGCCTTTTAAAGGTCCTCCTCAGAGAAAGAAATGCCGACTGTCCACACTGCTTGTGCCCACGTTACCAAGGATGAACTGCACTGATGGGCAGAAGGGTGCAGAGTTGCCCATGTCTCCCGCTTGGGAGAATCACAAACCGTTACTGTTACCACGCTGCTCATGAGAGAGAATGAGAGAGACACACAGATAAGAGGAAAACAAATTGAATCATCTGCTGCTGATAAGAGGGAGGAGAGAAGCCATTGATTTACTGTTATGACTTTTGGAGAGGGCTGTTCACTTGGTCCTATTTTGTTCATTAAAATTCCTCAGTGGACAGCCGGAGTGAGCTGGTTTGATGCACTAAGCCTATCAAAACTGATTGACACCTGAGACCCCGTGAGTAGGAACAAAAGTGAGTTCTGGGGAGACACCCCTCAGACACACCAGGAGACACACTAGTGAGCACTGCTTAAATGTTGGAACCCACAAAAAAAGTGAGGGGCATCGGAGACCGAACGAAGAATCGGTCAATTTTAACAAACAGTGTGAATCGGTCAATTTTAACAAACAGTGTTTATAGCGAGGCCGGTGGGGGCTTGGTTGTGTGTCCACCCTTGCCTAGGTGACGAGTACACCATTGAAGAACGGTCTAGCTAAAGGACAGAGGGGTCATACCTGAATGGCCGCAACAACATATCGACGGATCCAGAAAATAAAAGGTTTGATTGACTGTAGCTCAACCTTTTGATCTCTCTCTCTCTCTCTCCCCCTCTCTCTCTCTCTCTCTCTCTCTCTCTCTCTCTCTCTCTCTCTCTCTCTCTCTCTCTCTCTCTCTCTCTCTCTCTCTCTCTCTCTCTCTCTCTCTCTCTCGATCTCTCTCTCAATCTTTCCCTCCAACGGTTACAACAAAAGAACCAACAACTACCTCAGCCTTCATGAACTGAACTGAAATTTATACTTTCCCATGATAATGAATTATCCCCTAGACAACGATAGAGCTTGATTATTATTATACCCACACTTTTAGGTATAGTATTGCTAACGTGGATTATCTGTATATTTGCATTGTTGATATTGATTTGTATATTTGACTAATAAACACTGTTTTGAAAATCGTAACAGACTCCAACGGATACTTCTATCTTTGCTGGTAAGACTCCCGGTGGTCGATGATCAGGAGTTCATACCTCTCTTATTCCTCAGTTCACCTCGAAAAACTCGCCTCAGCCTAAACTACATATACATTAGAACAACCAAAACAGTGGTAAACTGGGAGGGTGAGATAACAGACTTGCCCCTCCTGCTAAAAAATCTTACAAATGGCTAAAGCATCATGTTTCCAGTCGTTGGCCCCTACCCTGAGCTCATCTGCCTTTCGTTCAATACTTCCTACATTGAATCGGAGTCAGCTCAGAACATGAGTCTCAACGGGCTCAGCCATGTTGCTTCCTGACTTTGTCTGAGGTCTTAACAACATCTTCCAACAATGATTCCACTATCTGTACAATCATTCTGGTTATCCTCCCCCTGCAACTCGATCTTAAACACCACAACGACACTTTTTTTTTAATGGCAAACCTTCCCGCTGGGATATTAGATTCACTCCGGTTCAGGTGTAAACGGACAGGTTGCCAGATGGCGGAGGAAATGAAGGAGCTTCACAACGAGGGGCGGTGTGGTGCGGCCTCCGGGCAGGACTCTGTGCTGTCTCCCAGCGTTCGCTTGGCAAGCTCGGTTGTTGTAGTTTGTAGATTTCGGTGGTTTTTAATGCGCCTAGAACCAGAAACTGTTTATATATGTAAATGCACGCTTGTGCGGCCGTGTACATAAAGCGTTAAAGTATTTCATATATGCTTCTAATCTTTCTATTTTATACTTATTATATGTGCTGTGTGCCTCGTGTGACAGTTGGTATTTTGTTTAGTAGCTTGGCCCTGGCGGTAATGTGTGCAGAAATTGCAATTAAGCTTAAAATGAATTGAATTGAAATGAAATGAAACCGTCTCAACTATAGACGGCGCACATTCCGAGGAAGAGATCCCAGTGATATACATATCTGAACACCTCGTTCCAATCCTAACATTTTAGCCACATTTTAGGCTGAATGCATTTTCTAATTTTGGGCACACCTGCACATACACAAGTTTGTGGATCTGGCTCCCTTACGATAACGCCAGTATTCCATCGAGGAATCTCGTTCTCGTCCACAGTAGTTTTTATTTCGACTCCCCCAACAAAGACAACCCTATCAATACAGCTCACCATATCTCAGTCTATTCATTTCTAAGACACAGAACCACAGTCAGTGCCAGACACCTGACCGGTGAGACTTTACCCGGCTTGGTAATTTGCACCTCTCTCCTCCCATCCGGAAGTATCCAGAGTGGTCTACCTGTTATTGAGCGGGTTGTCCACAATGGGTCTCTGCACTGACTCTGGCTTTTAACACCTTTTACCTTCCTGGCTCTCACGCAATTTCCTGTATCCTACACATCAGGTGCAAATACATCTCTGTATGTCTTCCCTATCACCCCCTCGGCTTTCCGAATGATCCCGAGTTCATCTAGTTTCAGATCCAACTCTGTAACACAGTGTGTTAGAAGGTGCATCTGGATAGCCTTCCTACAAGTGAAGTTGTCAGGAGCTCTTGAGGACTCCCGGCCTTCCCACATCCCACAAAGGAGTATTCAACTGTCCGGCCAGACATTGCTACTGCTCTGACCTTGCGAATATAAAGAAAGAAACAATAATTAAACAGTAAACAAATCCACCAACAGTTCTGTGTCTTCTCTCACCCAAGCTTCCTCCTTGAAGATTCAAAGATAGAAACCTTCTTATTTCCGCTCAAAACCAATTTCCCGCTGCTCTATCCCTCTATTCTGGCTCATCACTCACACAAACACACACACACACGCACACACACACACACAGAAACTCTCTCCACACCATCCCATTCAACACGTCTAGGTTCAGACACAGACTGGATCTCCATCCACACCGTCTCATCATACACTTCCGGGGTCAGACACAGTGAAGCTCCCTCCACACTCACTCCCGGGGACAGGCACAGAGTGAAACTCCCTCCACACAGTCGCATCACACTCTCCTGAATTTAGACACTGGGTGACGCTTTCTCCGGACCGTCCTAGAGCACACAACCGGGTTCAGGCACAAATTGAAGCTCACTGCCCCGGGTCCCTTCAGAAACTACGATGTTCCGAAGCTTCCCTCTCACCAATCCCCAAAACTCTGCGGATCCTGAAGTCTTGAATTGTGTGCCGGCTCGTAGAATGTGTATGCGTTTCTTTTCCGGAAGTGTGCAGGGAACAGGATGGAATTGGAAGAAGGGTTGGTTTTGACGGGAGCACGGATAAGGGTGGTGAGATAGCGGTCACTGGGATGAATTGTTATCGATCTACCTGTTCACACAGCAGATTGCAGAGGCTCAGAAGCGAGAGATCGATATCCGGTGGAAGGGGGCTGGGTGGAGAAACAACAGAGGTTACTTCTCCCCCTTTCTCCCCAAATATCCATATAAACTGAGAAAGAGGGAAACGGGTCGAGCAGGGAGAGGATTAATAGAATCGTGGTGGACCTGCAGGGGATGGAGCGCGTCAGGGAGACGGGGAGATGATTTGGGGAAGGAGGAGATAACGGAGGCGGTACGGAGTGTAGGGGATGGAGGGTTGATTTAGACAGGGTTTGTAGAAGTAGATGGCGGTGGGGTAAACGGGGAGGGCTGTAGAGGAAGTCATGGATGACGGTGACGAGGATGGTCGGCTGGGAAGGAGGGTTGACAACGAACAGGAGACTGAAAACTCAATGAACCAGGAACACCTTCTTCCCCCCTGCCGACATATTATTGAACGCATCAGCACCAACTCCACATTTCAGCGGCATTTATTAGCTTTTTGCATTTGCCATTAATTTTACATATTTGCGCGCTACTGATCCTTCGAAACAACAAATCTCTGGTGGTCTAAGATACAGATAATAAAACAGACCGTGAATCCGGTAGAAAAGATGCGATACAGGTGGACGGGACATTTGACACGCTGGCCTTCATCAGTCAGGACACTGAGTCCGGGAGTCGGAGGTCACGTTGCAGTTGCAGATGACGTCAGTCAGGCCGCACTTGGAGTACGGAGTTCAGTTCTGCTTGCCTGACTCTGAGAAAAATCTCAACGAACTGGAAAGATTGCAGAGGGAGATTTTCAAGGATGCTGCCGGGACAGGGGGGACTCTGTAATGGAGCGAGGATGGGAATTCTGAGACTTCTTTCAGTGACCTCATAGAGGTGTATAAAACTACAAGGGGCACGGCTAAGGCGAATGCATGCACTCTATTTCCCCAGGGCGCGGGTACGAGAACATTGACGCATATGATTAAGGTGAGAGTAGCTGAAGACAGAAGCGGGAGAGCGAGTGGTGTAGAGTCAAGGGAACAAGAGGAATGCGGAGAGTCTGTAGAGGGGGAATAGAGAATCGAGGGAGAGACCGGGATAGAAGGGGGAAGAGTTGGGAGGAAGGGAGGTGAGAGTCGTGGTGGGGGGGTGGTGGAAAAATGCAAATGAAATGGAGGAGCCGGGAGTGGAGAGGGATGAGAGAGAGAGTTTATAGGGACGAGGGTAAAGAGAGGGCGAGATGGTAAGATTGCGATAGAGGGAAAGAGGAAAACATGGTAAGGGTAAGGGGCAGAGCGGATGGGTTAATGTGAGTCAGAGAAGGAAATGGGTTAGAAAGAGCGCGTTGTCATTTGATTCAATTCAGACCCACTGCCTGTTGACAGAGAATCTGGATCTGGTCAGAAATCCCTGGGCATAAATGTGCAGACTTCTCACAGATGAAGCGCTGACGAAACTCAGTGCAAATCTCAAACTCGCCGAACCATTCACATGTACCGCATTCGAAGCCTCCAGCTTTCATCTGGTAGACGACATTCGTGGCCATTTTCCTATCAGGGAGGGGTAAAGAATTTCAATGCACCTCCAGCTGGCAGCTGTGTGTCAGTCCCCTACATCACAGACGCCCTCCCTCACCATTGGCCTGTGGCACCCCAAAATCTCCCACATCCCCCCTTACAGTAACCGGAATACCCAAACTGACCCACTCTCTCTCTCTCTGCAGCCCTGCGTCAGACCCCAAAGTAATCCCTTCCCTCACTATCTCCCCACAGATCGGTTTCAGAGACCAGAATAATAACAGTACCCAACATTCTCCACACAGCTCCGTGTCAGTCCCCAAAATCTCCCACATCCCCCCTTATAGTCTCCGGAATACTCCCACTGACCCACTCTCTCTCTCTCTGCAGCCCTGCGTCAGACCCCAGAGTAATGCCTTCCCTCACTATCTCCCCACAGTCCTCAAAATGCTCCCACGTCTTTAATGTCTCCCCACAGAACTGTGTTATCTGTCTAAGTACTCACACTCACCACTTCCACCCCACCGATCAGTGTCAGTCCAAGCTACACCCACTGGCTGACTCTCTCCCCACAGCACCCGAAGTCCCCGACATAATCCCACTGCTCAACCCTCTTCTTAGAGACCTGTGTCAATCAACAAAACATTTCCCACGTCCCATGCTCTCCCCACGGACGTGTCTCAGTCCCCAGAGTACTCCCACTGAACCATTCTCTCCCCACAGATCTGTGTCTGAACCCAAATTACACCCCTCCCTCATCTCTCCCCACGGACATGTGACAGACCCCAACATACTGCCACTCCTTCACACTCTCAAACAACGCTTGTCAGTTCCCAAAAGAGCACCATTGTCCCCAAACGTTTCCGCAGCCTGTGCCAGACCGCAAACTAAACCTACCGCCCACTCGACTCTCGCAATCTGTATCAATCTCACGACTCATTTTATTCTCAGGAACATGCAAGACCCCAAATCTCACCCATCTTTGCATTTTCCAATCCAGAATGCACTGCCTTGGTCCTGGACAAATTTGCTAACAAAATTCTGTGAAATTAAAGTACTATCATGAATGATTGAATTTCAGGTGTGTCACGTTATGTCTGACCCATGGAGAGTGTGAAGGGGTAGTGCAGAAGGAGTTATCACTGTATCTCACTCCAGGAGAATAAGATGGCAAGATGCATGAAGCCTTACTCAGTGTCTGACCCCGGGAACATGTGATGGGACGGTGTGGAGGAAGATTCACCCTGTGTCTGACCCCGGGTGTCTGTGATGTGACGGTGTGGAGGGAGCTTCACTCTGTGTCTGACCCCGGGATTGTGTGATGGGACTGTATGGAGGGAGATTCACTCTGTGTCTGACCACGGGAGTGTGTGATGGGACAGTGAGGAGGGAGATTCACTCTGTGCCTGGTCCCGGGAGTGTGTGATGGGACGGACTGGAGGGAGATTCACCCTGTGTCTGACCCCGGGAGTGTGTGATGGGACGGTGTGGAGAGGGATTCACTCTGTGCCTGACCCCGGGAGTGTGTGATGGGACGGTGTGGAGGGAGATTCTCTCTGTGTCTGACCCCGGGAGTGTGTGATGGGACCGTGTAGAGGAATAATCACAGTGTGTCTGACCCCGGGAGTGTGTGATGGGACGGTGTGGAGGGAGCTTCACTCTGGTGTATATAAACATACACACACACACACACACACACACACACACACACACACACACACACACATACATATATATATATATATACCTTCCGTCGATCAGAAACATACCTCTTCCTCTGTTGAATTTATTTCAAGAAGAATTGATTTTGAGTTACAACAATGCTTCGTCGCCTCACCGTAGAGAATTGCAAACGGGGATAGAAAATAAAGCCGGTCTTCATTTCTGATCCATTCCTTGGAACAAGCATGGTCTGGAATTCAGAAACAAGCAACAGTGATTCTCCCTCCGTCCGTCCCGGAGTCAGGCATTGAATCGGTATCCCTCCACACCATCCCATCACACACTCACCGGTTCAGAGACAGAGTGAAGCTTCTCCACCCCGTCCCATCACACACTCCCGGGGTCAGACACAGAGTGAATCTGTCTCCGCGTGGACCCATCACACTCTCCCAGGGTCAGACACAGAGTGAAGCTTCTCCACACCGTCCCATCAAACACTCCCGGGGTCAGACACAGAGTGAATCTCCCTCCACACCATCCCATCACACACTCACCGGTTCAGAGACAGAGTGAAGCTTCTCCACACCGTCCCATCACACACTCCCGGGGTCAGACACAGAGTGAATCTCCCTCCACACCATCCCATCACACACTCACCGGTTCAGAGACAGAGTGAAGCTTCTCCACACCGTCCCATCACACACTCCCAGGGTCAGACACAGAGTGAATCTCCCTCCACCTCGTCCCATCACAGACACCCGGGGTCAGACACTGAGTGAATCTCCCTCCACACCGTCACATCACACACTCCCGAGGTCAGACACAGAGTGAATCTCCCTTCACACCGTCCCATCACACACTCCCGTGGTCAGACACAGGGTGAATCTCCCTCCACCTCGTCCCATCACAGACACCCGGTGTCAGACACAGGGTGAATCTTCCTCCACGCAGCCCCATCATACGCTCCCGCGATCAGGTACAGAATGAATCTCCCTCCACACCGTCCCATCAGAAACTCCCGGGGTCAGACACCGAGTGAATCTCCCTCCGCCCCGTCCCATCACACACTCCCGGGGTCAGACACAGAGTGAATCTCCGTCCACACCGTCCCATCACACACTCCCGGGGTCAGACACAGAGTGAATCTCCCCCCACACCGTCCCATCACACACTCCCGGGGTCAGACGCAGAGCGAATCTCCCTCCGCACCGTACCATCACACACTCCCGGGGTCAGACACAGAGTGAATCTTCCTCCTCCCTGTCCCATCACGCACTCCTGTGGTCAAACACAGAGTGAATCTTCCTCCTCCCTGTCCCATCGCACACTCCTGTGGTCAAACACAGAGTGAATCTTCCTCCTCCCTGTCCCATCGCACACTCCCGGGGTCAGACACAGAGAAAAGTTCATTGTACAGCATCCGAAAACACGATCCTGATGTCAGAGAGGGAGTGAATCTCCCACTGCACCGTCAGACCTCACAGTGCCGTGGTTAGACAGAGATTGAGGCTACCTCCCCACCGTCCCGGCACACACTGCCGAGGTGAGGTACAGAGTGAAGCTTTCTCCAAACTGCCCCATCGCACATTCTCTGGGTCAGACACAGAGTGAACTTCCTTCCACACTGTCCCATAGCTCTGGGGTCAACCTCGGTCTGAAGCTTTCACTCCACCGCACTATCACACCCTCCTTTGGTCAATCATGGAGTGAAGCTCCCTGCACACTCTCCCATCACACAGTACTGCGGACAAACACAGAGTGAACCACCCTCTACACTACCTCTATACACCCACCCGTGATCAGATAGGAAATGAGACAATCTCTGCACCATCCCGCCGCATACTCCCGTGGTCAGTCAGAGTATAATGCGCCTTCTAGCCAGTGACTTCACACAGTACAGGGGTCAGAGAACGAGGGAAGCTCCCTCCGAAACGTCCAATCAAACAATGCTGGTTTCAGATATGGGGCGGCATTCCGTCCAGGCACGCGTCACCGTTACTGGTGTAAGACACAATCATGACCACGGCACATCCCATCCCAAAAGCACTCACCCCCCACCGCCCAGCCAGACCTTCCCATCACACGCACGCACTGTCAAACACAGAGTCCCATCACAAACACACGGAGTGAGGGGTGAGACTTAAACTCCCTGCACACCGTCCGATCACACACTCACACTCAGACGGAGAATGAATCTCTCTCTCCATGGCCCCATCACAAACTCCACCGGTCAGACAGAAGGAGAAGCTGCCACCAAATGGTCCCATCGCACACACCCTAGTCTAACACAGCGTGAATCTTCTTCCACCCATCTTATCACACAATTCTTGGCGTGTCAGAGAGTGAAGCTCCCTCTGAACCGTTCAATCACACCCCACAGTGTTCACACACAAGGCGAAGTTCCGTCAACATTCTCCAATGGCGCACTCCACAACATCGAATCACACAATCCATTGTCACACAGAATAAACGTCTCTCAATAACGTCCCATCACACACTCCCGATATCAGACACAGACTGAAGCTGTCTCTCCACGAACCCATCACACACTCCGGGATTCAGATTGAAACTCTCTTTCCACGGTGCCATGACACACTTCAGGGGACAGACATGTGGTGAATCTCTCTGTGCACTGTCCCATCACACAATCCCGCTGTCAGACACAGAGTGAAGCTGGATCCACACAGTAGTGAAGATGCAACTTCTTCCACGCAGCCCCATCACATATCACTGGGTCAAACACAGAGTGACGCATCGTCTCTCCATGCCTGCCCTGTGATGAGGAGAGGGTGAAAGAGGGGGATGATGCCTCACCTCTTCTGCTGGTCAACAATTCACAGATTTGAGCCTTGGTTTCGTTGACAGATCTGTACTTCGTTTCCATCTCAGTGAACTGCTGACGGAGATCGCTGTGCATTCGTTTAAAAGACGGACGAATCTGTGATACTGAGAGAGATGGTGAAGGATGTTTAGCGTTTACAGAGAAACGGGAGTCAGCGTCACGCTACCGAACGGGTCACAGAGAGTGTTGAGTCAGTGTCACGGTGAAGCGTGTCACAGTGAAGGATGTGCCGGTGTCACAGTGAGAGGCGTCATCGGAAACATGAGGGGCGTGTCTGTGTATCTCTGAGGGGTTATCAATGCCCTGGTGAAGGTTTTGTTGTTGTTACAATGTGGTCTGTGTCAGTATCGTGGTGATGATCAATTCACAGTCTCAGCGTGGGGCATGCTCGTGTTGCTGTGATGGAGGTGTCTCTCGACATCACGGAGAGGGAAATGTCAAAGTGAGGAGTCTGTTCGTGTCACGGTGGGTGGAGTATCTGTGTAACGTGTGGATGCTGCTCTCATTGAGAATGGTGTCTGTGTCACCGTGGGAGGCATGTCATGGCCACGGTGTGTGTTCGGTTGCCACGCTGAGGTGTGTGTCGGTATGATGGATAAAACTTTGTCGGCGCCGTTGTGAATTTAGATGTCGGTATCACAGTAAGGGTTTTGTCTGTGTCAGGGTTAGGTGTGGGTATTTGCTTCGGGGTGAGGGGTGTTACAGTGACGTGTAAGTCTTTGTCACGGTGCGGAGCTGGACGGGTCACGTTGAGGAGCCTGTAGGTGTCAGTGGTGTCTCAGTGTCACAGTGACGGGCGTGTCGGTGTTACTGTGAGGTGTGTTTCGGAGTCTCCTTGTGACAGGTTCTCTGGGGTCATACGGGTGGGAAATCTCACATATCTTACATTCAAAGGTTGAGTTTAACTCTTGGACTGGTATTCGACATTGGTGTTGGTTCCTGTTGATCTCCTGATTTTCTGCCCAAAGGAGTTTGTAGTTTCGTTCAGGAGAGATCTGAGATGGTGAAGGATGTTTGGCGTTTATAGTGCGTCAGTGTCACGGTGAGGGTGTAACAGTGAGGTGTGTGCTGTTGGCACAGTGAGGGGCGTCGGCGCCACAGTGCGATACGTGTCTGGGACATGCTGAGGGGTATATTATGTTACCAGCGAGGTTTTTATTGGTGACACGATGGGAGCTGCGTCAGTATCGCGGTGATAGTTGATTCCGTGTCAAACCGAGTCGGTGTTTCAATGAGAGACGTCTAGCTGTCATTGTGATAGGTGTTTCTGGTTCAATGTGAGAAATGCACCGGGTCATATCGCGGTGTTTCTCTTTGTCACGGTGAGAGATATGTCGGAGTCACAGTGCGAGGTGTGACGGTGTTGCAAAGAGAGACTCGTCGGTGTCATAATGTCCGGTGTATTGGTGTGACAGTGGACAAAATGCCGATGTCACGGTGAGGGGCGTGTCTGTCTCACGAGGAAAGACCTGTTGTTGTCACGGTGGATGTGTCGGTGTCACGGTAAGTGTAGTGTTATTGACACGGTGCGGACTGAGTGGGTGACGCTCTGAGGGCTTGTCGGTGTCACGGTGAGGAAGGTGTCATTGTGACGGTGAGTGTTACGTCGGTGTTTCGGTGAAGTGGCAGTTACTGTCATAATAAGAGATAAGTCGGCTTAAAAGTGATGGACATGTCTGTGTCACAGTTAGGGATGTTTCTACGTCACAGTGCGGGACGTGTCAATGTTACAGTGACTCGGTATTACATTGGTATTACGTTGAGGGATATGTTGGTATCATGTTGAGGGATGTGTTGGTGGGGGTTGTGTCGGTGTGACGGTGAGGGGTGAGTCGTAGTCATGCTGAGAGACCCGTCAGTACCACAGTGAGGGGTGTGTTGATATCACCGTAATGGGTTTTTCTGGGAAATGATGGGAATGTGTCGCTGTTACAGTGGCCATTTTTATTCTCTGTGGTTTTGTCGTTCCGACCGGTGTGAAACTCACCATGAATCCTCCAGCAGATACCCGTGATAATGAGGGTCGCTGTTAAAACGAAGATTATCCATCTGCTTGAGTCTGATCTGTCACTCCTTGTGGATCGATCACTGCCCATTCCGTCTGCTGAAAAATCATTCCTTGTCTTTGCCAATTCATCGTCATAGTCCCTGATCCCTGCTGTTCCCACCCTCTGCGTTCAAATCACTCTGTTTCCTCATGCCGTGCAGTGACCAGAAATCACAGAACGGAGCAGACCCTTCGGCCCGAAACTCGGCTATAACAATTATACCTTCTATCTAAGCCGGTTTTACGACTTAGTTGCTCATCTCCATGCAATCCCTGCACATACACGTGCCTACCAAAGAGCCAATTTAACGCCTATGTCGATTTGCCTCCACCTCCAACCCGGACAGCACATTCCACTCATCGCACTCTCTGGGCAAACAAAACATTGCCGTTCACCTCTCCTGAAAGGATACTCCCTCTCCACTTCCACCGCGCTATTAGTCATTTCTCTCCGGGGATGGATGAGAAAGCTACCGGTTGCCTGGTCTATCTCTGTCTTGTTATCCGTCTGCTTGTTATATTATGCATCTGATAGTTATCTTTCTGTCTTGTACATTCCCTCTGTGCTTTGCGCCCTGCGTGACCGTAGGTTTTCTGTTTGGCATTCGGTGACATTTTTCCTCCCGAGTAATGTCACCCCGTTCTCCTTTAATTCCTTCCGTATGTAGACGGCTGAAAATAGGGATCCCAGAAATATTGGTCTGTCCAACGTGTTCCTCCTGCAAGGACTCAATAATGTCTACAATATCATCAAAATGTGTTAATTCATGCCCTGAGCTCACCCGCCTTTAAAAAAAAACTTACAGCATTGAAATATACACAGCTCAGAACACCAGTATCATCGTTGACAAAGTTCCGCACGGAAGGTTAGTGAGGAAGTTTCAATCGTTAGATATTAATTTTGAAGTCGAAAAATGGATTCAACAGTGACTGGATGGGAGGTGCCAGAGAGTAGTGGTGGATAACTGTTTGTCAGGTTGGAGGCCCGTGACTAGTGGTGTGCCTCAGGGATCTATACTGAGTCCAATGTTGTTTGTCATATACATTGATGATCTGTCTGATGGGGTGGTAAATTAGATTAGTAAATCCGAAGATGATACGAAGATAGGTTGCGTTGTAGATAATGAAGTAGTTTTTCAAAGCTTGCAGAGAGATTTAGGCCAGATAGAAGAGTGGGCTGAAAGATGGCAGATGGAGTTTAATGCTGATAAGTATGAGCTGCTACATTTTGGTAGGAATAATCAAAATAGGACATACATGGTAAATGGTAGGGCATTGAAGAATGCAGTAGAACAGAGTGATCGAGGGAGAATAGTACATTGTTCCCTGAAGGTGGAACCTCATGTGGATAGGGTGGTGATGAAAGCTTTTGGTATGCTTCCCTTTATAAATCCGAGTATTGTGTATAGGAAACACGAGGAAATCTACAGATGCTGCAAACTCAGGCAACAGACACAAAAGGTTGGTGGAACACAGCCGGCCTGGCAGAATCAATAGGAAGAAGCACTGTCGTCTATTCGGGCCGAGACCCCTTGTCCGGACTAACTGAAAGAAAAGATAGTA
The DNA here is from genome assembly GCF_030144855.1 of Hypanus sabinus. NCBI lineage: Eukaryota > Metazoa > Chordata > Chondrichthyes > Myliobatiformes > Dasyatidae > Hypanus > Hypanus sabinus. The sequence continues at coordinate 305,890 of NW_026781356.1, forward strand.
AGAGATTTCAAAATCGGAGGGGAGAGGGACGCGAAAACATAGGAGAAGTCCGGAAGGGGTTGCGTGAAGCAAGGAGCTGGAAAGGTGATTGGCTAAAAAAAGATACAGAATTGGGGAAGGGAAAGGAACAAGGCGCTGAAGTCCTAGGGAGAATGAAAAGGAGAGGGGAGCACCAGAGGGAGATGGAGAACAGGCAGTGATGGGCAGAGAGAGAACTAAAAGGGGAAGGGAGAAAATAAATAAATCAGGGATGGGGTAAGAGAGGAGGAGGGGCATTAAAGGAAGTTAGAGAAGTTTGAACAAGTTAGGTCTTTATTCTTTAGAACGTAGAAGTTTGAGGGGGGACTTGATGGAGGTATTTCATATTATCAGGGGGAAGATGGAGTTGACGTGCATTGGCTTTTTCATTGAGATGACGGGCGATTCAAACAAGACAACACGAGTTGAGGGAGAGGGGGCAAAATTTCAGAGGTAACACAAAGGGGAATGTCTTTACTCAGAGAGTGCTCGCTGTGTGTAACGAGCTTCCAGTATAAGTGTTAGAGGCAGGCTCGATATTGTTATTAAAGTTAAACTTGGATAGGTATACGGACAGGAAAGGAATGAAGGGTTATGGGATGATCGCAGGTCAGTGGGATTAGGTGAGAGTAAGCGTTAAGCACGGTCTACAAAGGCCGAGATGGCCTGTTTCTGTGCTGTAATTTTTAGATGGTTATATATAATGCAAAACATTGCATTTGTTCCTTCCTGATGACATTGCCCAGGAATTTTAAGTTTCCTCTCATTTAATGTTCTCACTAAAGATCTTGCTATATGGGGACGTTGGAGTATTGTCTCATTAGTACCCCATCTCTATGTGATATTTTCAGCATTCTTCTAAGAAGCCACCTTCCTGTTGCTTCTAAGTTTCTTTTGAATTCTGGTCTTACAGTCCACGTTTCGGAAGCACACAGCAAGATTGACCAGAATTAGTATTTCAGTAGCCTAAGCCTTGTTGTCATAGAAATCTGTCAGTAGGTAAAATGGGTTTCATTTTTTGGAAGTTGGTTTTGGCAATGACAATTCTTATTTTTATTTCTACTCTACATCCAGCATCTTGTGACGTAAAGCTGCCAAGGTAATTAAAGCTCCAGAAAACATGTTGTCCAAATCCACACATTCCAGATCCTTTCTGTACCCAACAAATATGGCCTTGCTCCATTTCCGAATCTCAACCCAACGACTGCCCTATACTTTTCTATAATCACCTGGAGACAAATGACTTTATGATCACTCGATACAAAGTCTGCTCCTGCACAAAGCGCTGACTCCTGCCGTCTCATTCCGCAGTAGATTATAAAGTAGTGTTTTCTCTCACTGGGACTGATCAAGGAATCATCCCTGAATATTTTTGTTAAACTCTATCCCACTGGTCCTTGAGCAGTAGGCGACTCAGTCAATACGTGGAAAGCCGAAATCACCTGCTATAACAATTTTATATATACTGCAACAGTCTGCGATCTTTCTGCTGGTTTCTTCCTCCTAATCCAGCAGACTGTTTGCTGGTCTATAATGTAGCCCCATAACATGACCACGCATTTCTTATTCCTCATTTCCACCGATAAATCTCACTTAGACGAGCTGCCTTGTATGTTGTGCCTGCGCTCTGCGGTGAGATTTTCTCAGTCCTATAATGTCACCAATCTTTCTGAAATTCGTCCGCTTTCTCACGCCTAAAAATAGGGAACCCCGAAATATCGTGCTGTCCTGCTTGTTCCTCCTACAACCAATTCTCAATAATGGTCACAATATCATAATCGAATGTGTTCATCCATGCCCTCAGCTGGGACGGGTAGTTATCCTGTCCTTTATTTTAACAGATAAATCCCTGACTTCACTTTGCAAAACCACCTTCCCATGTCGCTGGTACCGATATGGACCAGGGCATACTATTGTTCACTCACCCACTTCAGAAACATATAGAAGGAATGGTGTTGGGAGAATAGAGGAAGGAAGGGGAGGAGATTGGAGGCTATAGAAAGGGTGTTCAGACTGCAGCCGTTGGAGCAGAACGTGTGAGTTGCCATTTTGTGGCACCCATCTCTATTTCGAGTCAGCTTAAACGCCGAAATCCACTGACCCGTGACTAGGAGTCACAGACAGAGCGAGAATCCCTCCATACAATCTCATCACACGCACCAGGAAACATGCACTGAGTAACGCTCCCTCAGCTACGATCCATCACACACAGTCCGGGGCCAGGCACAGAGTGAAGTTCTGTCCACACCTCGCGATCACACACTTCCAGGGTCACACAACCAGCGAAGCTGCCGAAATATTAAACCATTACTCTCCCGGAGTCAGACATCTGAGGTACCTCCCGCACCATCGCAGCACACTCTACTAGAATCAGAAAACGTACCAAACCCTCTCCCTTCTCCGGTCACCCCACTCACCAGTACCCAGCATTTCGGTTTCCCAGTAGTACGAATTGCGTGTGTCTCTCGGAGATTGTTTGTGTGTGAGAGTGGACTGTGTGCTGCCGAAAGAGGAAGGAAGGGGAGGAGAGAGGAGGCCAGGGAAAGGGTGGTGAGATTGCAGTTCCTGATGCAAGTGATGTGGAACCACACGACCGGACTGTGTCTGCAGAGCTGTGGTGAAGCTCAGATCCTGGTGATAGATACCCAATGGAACGGGGGAGTAGAAATACCAGACGTCATCGCTCCCCCATACTCTCCACTATTGCCTGTGACACAGAGTGGAAGGAGAGTGGAGGGACGGCGTAGATGGTGAGCGTTTCGCGGATGGAGTGTATCACGGAGACGGGGGAGGGGCACCTGGGTATGTACGGGATTATGGAGAAGCCGAAGTGCGCAGGATAGGTTGTGGGTCAGGGAGACGCGATAGTTTGAGTGCGAGGGATGGGTGACGGAAACGGGAGTGGTGTACTGGAGACGGAGTGACAGTGACGGGGAATAGTGGAGGAGAGAGAGAGTTTGACGGATTCGGGAAGGGGCTTTGGAGAGGGAGGATGTTATGCATGCGGGGAGGAATGTTTTCGAGTGTTTTCGAGTTACAGTGCAGGTTCAGTTACTCCCACTGTGTCCTCGCTATCACACCCTCGCCTTTCCGAATGACCCTGAGTTCATCCAGTTCATTTTCCCACTGCTTAACGCGGCGTGTTAGAAGCTGCAGCTGGATGTGTTTAAGACCGTATGGCAAAGGAGCAGAGGTCGGCCATTAGGCCCATCGACTCATTTTATTTTCATGAGTTGATCCATTGTCCCATTTAGTTCCATTCCGCCGCCTTCTCACCATAAACGTTGATGTCCTTACTACACAGATACCTATCAATCTCTGAATTAAATACACCCAAGGACTTGGCCTCCACTGCCGCCTGTGGCAACAAATTCCACAGATCCCCCACCTTCTGGCTAAAAAAAAATCTTTGCATCTCTGTTCTGAATGGGCGCCATTCAATTCTCAAGTCATGCCCGCTCGTACTAGACTCGCCCACCGTGAGAAACCACTTTTTCACATCCATTCTCTCCATGTCTTTCAACTTTCAAATTGTTTCTATGAGGTTCCCCCCCCTCCGGATTCTTCCAAACTCCAGTGAGCATACTCCAAGAGTGGTGAGACGTTTTCCATATGTTAACCCTCCCTTTCCGGGAATCATTCTAGTGCATCTCCTCTGAACCCTCTCCAACGTCAGCACATCCTTTCTTAAATAAGGGTCCCAATGCTGCTCACAGCCTCAACGTCACATCCCTGCACCTATATTGTTCTAGAAATGAATGCCAAAATTGCATTCGCCTTCTTCACCACCGATTCAACCTCTTCTCTTTCTCAAATTTCACAGTGAACTCAGTCATGTTATGATGACTGCCTACGAACTGTGTGTGTCTCTCGGAGATGGTGTGTGTGTGTGTGTGTTAGAGAGAGCGGATTGTGTGTGTGTGTGTGTGTGAGCGGATTGTGTGTGTGTGTGTGTGAGCGGATTGTGTGTGTGTGTGTGTGTGTGTATGTGGGTGTGAGCGGATTGTGTGCTGCCAGAATTGGAAGGAAGGGGAGAAGAGAGGAGAACAGGCCAAGGGTGTAGAGATTGCAATCACTGATGCATCTTGTGTGGAGCTACTCGAACGGCATGTGCACACGGAGCCGTAGAGAGGATCAGATCATGTTTATGGATATCCAGTGGAATGAGGGAGGTGTAACTCTCCCTCATACACGCAACAATTGCCTGTGTCACAGAACGGGAGGAAAGACGACGACGTAGATGAGGAGCGTTTAGCGAGTGGAGTGTATCACGGAGACGGGGAGGGGCGTATGGCAACGTATGGGAGGATGAAGAAGGCGATGTGTGCAGGAGAGGGCATGGGTCACGGAGACGAAGCTGCCTATAGGCGAGGGATGAGTGCCGGAGACGGGAGTGGTGCACCAGAGACTGAGTGACGTAGGCTCAACTTTTTGCTTCCTGACTTTGTCAGAGGTCTTAACAACATCTGTCCTAACAACCACTCAACTATTTGCAATGGCATTCTTATATTCATAAAGTTTTAGAGAGTTCTTACAACATTCGTTCATACCAGCACTACCCTCTTTTAATGGTAAACCTCACCGATGGGGTAATAGTTCCAATCCAGTTGAGGTGTAAAAATGAGGGAGTTGTTCATGGGATACGACATGAAGCAGCTGAGCAAGGTGATGGCGGTGGCCGCTGCCTCAAAGCAGGAGCCTCTGCTGCCCCCCAGTGTTCACGTGGCAGAAAACAATCTCTGTGGTGAACAATTGTAGATTACCTTAGCATTCAAAGTGCCCAGTGGCCTCAAGTTGCATAACTCTGTGTGTGTGTGTTTGTGTGTGTGTGTGTGTGTGTGTGTGTGTGTGTGTGTGTGTGTGTGTGTGTGTGTGTGTGTGTGTGTGTGTGTGTGTGTGTGTGTGTGTGTGTGTGTCTGTGTACATAATGCGTGAAGGTGTTTTATTGATATCCTCCATATGCTTGCTACGTTTTTATTGTATACATTTCATGTGTGTGTTTTGCCGTGTTGGACTGTTGGTAATGCAATTAACAGCCAGATCCTGGCTTTTTTCATGGGCATTCCCGTGTGATGGAATTACAATTAAACTTAAATCGAAATTAATTGAAATGAAATGAAACCGTCTGGTCTGAGGAGTTCTCACCTTCCGTGGAAGAGAATCCAGGGATACATATACCTGAAGTTCTCATTCCAACCATAATGCTAAACTGAAATTTCTTTCTAAATTTGACCACAAATGAACGTACATAAATTTGCAGAACCTACTCCCCCTTTTTTTCCTATATATTGGCGTCTGAAGCGTAGACAACATAGAAACATAGAAAATCTACAGCACAACAGAGATCCTTAGGCCCACGAATTTTGCCGAACATGTCCTTGCCTTAGAATTACCTAGGCTTTATCATTAGACCTCTATTTTTCTAAGCTCTACTTAGTCATCCACGAGTCTCTCAAAAGACCCTATCATTTCCGCCTCCACCGCCGCCGCCGGCAGCCATTCCACGCCGTCACAACTCTCTGTGCAAATAAACTTACCCTGAAATCACTTCTGTTCCTACTTCCAAGCACCATAAAACAGTACCCTTTTGTGCTAGCCATCACAGCCCTGGGGAAAAAGTGTCTGACTATTGTTACGTACCCCGTACCTGGGTGTCTTACCAGCAAATATAGAAGTATCCGTTAAAGTCTGGTGGTACTATTTTCAGCAGTGTTTATTAGTAAAATATACAAGTCAATATCAAGGCAAATATACAGATAATACACGTTAGCAATACTAAACCTAAAATAACAATCAATGATAAACAAGCTCTATCGTTGTATAGGGGATAATGAATTATCATGAGAAAGTATAAAGTTCAGTTCAATTCATGTAGGCTCAGGTAGTTGCTGGTCGATGTGTTGTAATTGTTGGAGAGAGAGAGAGAGAGAGCGAGAGAGAGAGAGAGGACGATCAAACAGTGACAGCTATTGCCTTCCAATCCTTCCTTTACTTTCTGGATCCGTCGTTTCGTTGTGGCCATTGAGGTATGACCCCTCTGTTCTTTAGCTAGACCGTTCTTCCGTGGTGGACTCGTCACTCCGGCAAAGGTGGACACACACACAAGCCCCCACCGGCCTTGCTATAACCGCTGTGTGTGAAATTGACCGATCCGTTCGGTCCCCGATGCCCCACACTTTCTCGTGGGTTTCTGATGCTCACTAGTGTGTCTCCTGCTGCGTCTGAGCGGGTGACACCCCAGACCTCACTTTTATCCCCACTCACGGGGTCTCAGGTGTCAAACAGTTTTGAATGTCTTAGCCCATCAAACCAGCCCACACCGGCTGCCCACTGAGGAATTTTAATGAACAGAATAGTACCAAGTAAACAGCCCACTCCGCAGCCATACGTCTTTCGGGAGTCATAATATGGTGGATAAACATAACTCTCTCTCAGGCTGTTATCGGTAACAGATGTCCTGGCATGTTTTCTTTTGTCTCTCCTACTCTCTCGTTAGCAGCGTGGTAACAACAACAGTTTGTGATTCTCCCAGGGGAGGGGGACATTGACAACCTTGCACCCTTCTGCCCACCAGAGTTATTCATCCTTCGTAACACTATCCACTGATAAATGCCTCTCATTATCGTATACACGTCGACCTATTCATCTCTCTTCCTCGGTCGCTGCAAGGAGAAAAGGTCGATTTCACTAAACCTCATAAGGCATTCTCCCCAATCGTAGCTATATCCTTGTACTTTGGGGACCACATACCATTGAAAAATCTCGTTCTCATCCACAGTATCTCTTTTCTGTTCCACTAACAAGGAACACTCTATCGATACAGCTCGCCACATCTCAACCCATTACCTGCTGAGCCACAGAACCACAGTCAGTACCAGAGACCTGACCGTTGAGACTTTCCCCAGCTTCAGCATTTGCACCTCTGTCCTCCCATCCAGAAGTATCCAAAGGGTCTACCTGCTATTGAGCGGGTTGGTCACAAGGGGTCTCTGCACGTCTCTGGATCTGCACTGTCTGTCACCCGGGTTCCTGTATCCTGCACTTTCGGTCTAAATACATCTCTATATATCTCTATCACCCCTATGCACACAGCGAGGAAGTTTCCTTGTTGCAGTACCGGGTCTATCAGTGTGTGGCTGTCACTATGAGGGACGTGTTCGTATTACGACGAGGGTTGTGTCTGTGATACAAAAGCATTGTAAGGGGTTTTTCAGTGTCCCTTTGAAGATGGTGTCTCTGTGCGTCTTTTTTTTTGCCGTATGCCTTCTGTGAATTGGTCGTTCCCTCTTGTTATCGATAAATCGTCAAGTTCCTTTTCACAAACTAACTCCCTGCACTTTCCACCGGATGAGGTCAGATCACTCTGCTCTTTCTACAGAGCAGAGAAGGTAAATCACACAACAGAACAGACCCTTTGGTTCAAGAATTGAATTCTGAATTCTCAATTCTGAATTTGTTCTCCCGACATCTGTCTCCGTCCATTCCTTGCACACCCACGTACCTATAGAAGAGCCAGTTAAAAGTCTGTATGGATTTACCTCCACCACCAGAACTGCCAGACCTTTTCAATCGTTGGCTCCGACCCTGAGCTCATCTGCTCTTCGTATAATACTTATTGCTTTGAAATGGACGTAGCTCAGAACATGAGATCCAGCAAGTTCAACGTTTTGCTCGCTGACTTTATCTGAGGTCTTAACAACATCTGTCCCAACAATGACTCAACTTTCTGTTCAATCATTCTGGTTATCATCCCCCTGCAACTCTAGCTTAAGCAACACATCGACCCCTTTCTTAATGGCAAACCTTCCCGCTGGGATATTAGTTCCACTCCGGTTCAGGTGTAAACTGAGAGAGTTGCCAGATGGCGGAGAAAATGAAGGAGCTGCACAACGAGGGGCGGTGTGGCGCGATCTCCAGGCAGGAGTCTGTGCTGTCTCCCAGTGTTCATTCGGCAGAACACAAGAGCAGTTGTTGTAGTTTCTAGATTTCGGTGGCTTTTACACTGCCTAGGACCTCAAGCTGATTATATATACATGTGCTCGTGCGCGCGCGTGCGTGTGTGCGCCTATACATAAAGCGTGAATATATCTCACTGATACCCTACATATGCTTGCTAACTTGCTATTTTATACATATTACGTGAGCTTGGTGTATCGTGTGACAGTTGGTATTGCGTTTTGAAGCTTGGCCCTGGCGGTCATATGTGATGGAATTGCAAATAAACTTGAAATGAATTGAATTGAAATGAAATAAACCGCTCCGTTTGCAGAGGTCGCAGCTTCCGAGCAGGAGCGCCCAGTGATACAGATATCTCAAGACTTCGTTCCAAATCCTAACATTTCAGTCACAGTTTAAACTGAATGTTCTTTCAAAGTTTGCAGAACCGGCTCCATTTTCCTGCCTATATACTGGTTAGTATATCGACCGCATACCATTGAGAAATCTCGTTGTCGTCCTCAGTCCCTCTTTTCTGCTCACCTAACAAAGACTACCCTCAGGATAAAGCTCGCCAAATTTCACTCCTTTCCTTACTGAGCCACAGAGCCATAGTCTCTGTCAGAGACCTGACCGGTGAGACTTTCCCCTGCTTGGTAATTTGCACCCCTCTCCTCCCATCCAGAAGCATCCAAACTTGTCTACCTGTTACTGAGCGGATTGGCCGCAAGGGGTGTCTGCACTGGCTCTGGTCTAAAGTGGTCTAACGCATCTCTTCCGCACATCTACCCTCACCCCATCCGCCCACCACCCCACTCGGGATGAAGTTTTGTCCAAACAAACGATCGGTCTGTTCACACAGAATAGAGCAAAGGCTCAGAAACGAGAGATCAATATCCGTTTGAAGGGAGCTGGTTGGTGTAACACTAGACGTCACCTCTCCCTCTTCCTCGCCATACTTCTATATAAACAGTGAGAGGGAGACGTGTAAAGGAGGAAGACGGTTAATGGAAGCGGGGTGGACCTGCAGGGGATCAAGCAGATCAGGGAGACGTGGAGAGGTGTTGGAGAAGGAGGAGATGACGAAGACGGCACGCAGCGCAGTGAACGGAGGGTTGCTAGAGTCAAGAAGTGTGGAAGAAGAATGCGGTGGCGGAAACGGAGAGGGCTGCAGAGGAAGTCGTGGCGGACGGTGACAAGGATGGTCGTCTGGGAAGGAGGGTTGACGAGAAACAGGAGGCCGAAATCTCAATGAACCAGAAACACCTTCTTCCCTTCCGCTGGCATTTTCTTGAACGTATGAGCACCACCTCCACATTTTTTGCGGCATTTATTAGCTGGTTGCATTTGACGGTAATTTTTACATATTAGCGCCCCACTGATCCTTCAAAAGAACAAATCTCAGGTGGTCTACGTCACAGATAATAAAACAGACCGTGAATCCGGTAGAGAAGATGCGATACTGGTGGACAGGATATTTGACACGCTGGCCTTCATCAGTCAGGACACTGAGTACGGGAGTCGGAGGTCACGTTGCAGTTGCAAATGACGTCGGTCGGGCCGCACATGGAGTATGGAGTTTAGTTCTGCTTGCCTTGCTCTGAGAAAAATCTCAACGAACTGGAAAGATTACAGAGGGAGAATTCCGAAGTTTCTGCCAGGATTTTAGGGGCTGAGTTATGGTGCAGTCGGAAATTTTCAGGCTTTATTTTGTGATCATGTAGAGCTGTACAAAACTACAAGGGGCACGGATAAGGCGAATACATGCACTCTTATTCCACAGGACTGGGGTATCGAGAACATTGACGCGCATGATTGAGGTGAGAGTAGCTGAAGACAGAAGCGGGAGAGCGAGTTGAGTTTGATAAAAGGGAAAGAGAGGGATTGGGAGAGTGTGTAGAGGGGGAATAGAGAATCGAGAGAGAGACAGGGATAGAAGAGGAAGAGTTCGGGGAAAGGGAGGCGAGATGCGGGAGGGAGAAAATGCGGATGAAATGGAAGAGGCGGGAGTGGAGAGGGATGAGAGAGAGTGTTTAGAGGAACGAAGGTGAAGAGTGGGCGAGATGGTGGGTAAGATTGCGATAGAGGGAAAGATAATAAGGCAAGGGTGAGGGGCAGAGCTGATGATGTAATGTGAGTCGGTGAGATAAAGACGGTTTTGCCACTTGTTTAAGTCGACCCTATTGACTGTTGACAGAGATCCTGGATCTTTTCAGAAAGATCTGAGCACAGAAGCGCCGACTTCTCGCAGATGAAGCAACGCTTATCCTCACTGCAATGTTCAAAGTGAGGGTACCATCCACATTCAATGCATTCGAAGACTCCAGCCTTCATTTGGAACACGATATTCGAGGCCACTCTCCTATCAAGAAGGGGTAAGCAATATCAGCGTACCTTCAGCAGGCAGCCGTGTGTTAGTCCCCAAAATCACTGACGCCCACTCTCGCCAACGACCTGCGGCACCCCAAAATTTCCCACAATCCCACTTTCCCAGCACAGCCCTGTGTCAGTATCCAGAATTTTCACAATGGTCCACTTTCTCCCTGCAGCCCTTTGTCAGTCCCCAAAATATTCCCACAGCGCCAGTCTCTCCCAAGGCCCCATGTCAGTCCTCAAAATGCTGCCACATCTTCAATCTCCCCACAGGCCTGTGTTTTCTGCCTAAGTACTCAGACTCACCACTCCCACCACACAGATCAGTGTCAGTCCAAACTACACTGCCTGACTCTCTCCCCACAGCCCCGTGCCGGAACCCAAAATAATCCCACTGCTCAACCCTCTTCTTAGAGACCTGTGTCAATCACCAAAACACCTCCCGCTTATCATGCTCTCCCCACGGTCGTGTCTCAGTCCCCAGAGTACTCCCACTGAACTATTCTCTCCCCTCAGATCTGTGTGTGTCCCCTATGTACACCCCTCCCTCATTCCCTCACCACAGACATGTGCTAGGCCCCAAAGTGTTCCCACTGCCTCACTCTCTCCCACAACCTGGGTCAGTTCCCAAAAGAGCTCTGCAGCTCCAGTCTCTCCCCACAGACCCATGTTAGTCCCCAAAATACGTGTACATCCCACTTTCACTCCAAGACCCCGCGCGAGTCCCCACGATAAACCCAATACCTAGCCTTCTCCCTAAAGATCTGTGTCAACCACCAAAACACTCCCACTTCGCACTCTCTTCCCACAGCCCATGTCAGTTCCCACATTAATTACACTGCACACATTCTACCAACAGACTTTGTCAATCCCCAAACAAAGCCAATTGCACACGCTCTCCATACAGCCCTTATCAGTCCGCAAACTAATATCAATGCCCACTCCTTCTAGCAAACAGCGTCAGTCCCCAAACTAATCTCACTGCCCACTCCCCTCTCGCAGACTGTGTCAGTCCCCAAACTAAACACATTGCCCACTCCCTTCACTCAGCCTGCACCGATCCCCGACTCACTCTTTTCTCAGAAACTTGCAATACCCCAAATCTCACCCATAGTTGCATTTTCCAATCCAGTATGAACTGCCTTGGTCGCGGACAGATTTCTCAACAAAATTCTGTGAAAATAAATTACTATCATTAAAGTTTGAATTTAAGGAGCGTCACGTTACGTCTGACAAAGGGAGAGCGCGAAGGGACGGTGTGGAAGGAACTCTGTATCTCACACCAGTAGAATGTGATGGCAAGATGCAGGGAGCCTCACTCTGTGTCTGAACCGGGGAGTGTGTAATGCGACGGTGTGGAGGGAGATTCACTCTGTGCCTGACCCCGGGAGTGTGTGATGGGACGGTGTGGTGGGAGATCACTCTGTGTCTGACACCGGGAGTGTGTGATGAGACGGTATGGAAGGGAGATCACTCTGTGTCTGACCACGGGAGTGTGTGATGGGACGGTGTGGTGGGAGATCACTCTGTGTCTGACACCGGGAGTGTGTGATGAGATGGTATGGAAGGGAGACCACTCTGTGTCTGACCACGGGAGTGTGTGATGGGACGTACTGGAGAGAGACTCACTCTGTGTCTGAACCGGGGAGTGTGTGATGCGACGGTGTGGAGTGAGCTTCACTTTGTGTCTGATCAAGGGAGTGTGAGTTGGGACGGTGATGCTGGAGCCTAACTCTGACTCTGAGCCCCGGAGTGTGTGAGGAGACCGTATGGAGGGAGCTCTGTCTCTCTCTCTCTATCTATCTATCTATCTATCTATCTATCTATCTATCTATCTATCTATCTATCTATCTATCTATCAATATATATACATATATATATATACTTCTCTTCATTTCATCTGACAAATACCTCTTCCTGGCTTGAACTGATTTCAAGTAGATTCGATTTAGAGTTGCAGCAATGCAGATCGGCCTCAGTGTAGGATCTTTCAAACGTGGATATGTAATAAAGCCGGTCTTCATTTCTTTTTTTTTAAACTTTTTTTATTGCATTTTTAAATGGTTACAAAGTAAAGTATGAAAAAACAATGTATGTAACCCTTACCCCCTCCCCTTAACCCCTCCCCCCTAACTGCCCTATAGAAAAAAAAGAGAAAGAAAGAAAAAAAAAGAAAGAAAGACAGAATGCCTGGTTGTTGGAAGATCTCCACATGCTCCATGGAATTCGTAATAACTTTAATATGTATATTTATTTCTTTCCCCTAATAAGCAATTGTTTCATCTTCAGAGCATCTATATATTTAATCCTGTCTTTTGTAAATAAGGGCTCCAAATTTTCAGAAATGTTTCATATTTATCTCTTAAATTATAAGTATTTTTTTTCTAATGGAATACAACCATAGATTTCTTTCTTCCAAGAGTCTATACTTAAATGTGTATCCGATTTCCAAGTAACTGCAATAGCTTTTTTGGCTACTGCCAGTGCAATTTTTATAAATTCTTTCTGATACTTATTTAGTTTGAGTTTCGGTTTTATCCCTTCAATATCACCTAGTAAAAATAATATTGGATTATGAGGAAATTGTGTTCCTGTAATTTGTTCCAGTAAAAGTCTTAAATTTGTCCAAAAAGGTTGAATTTTAGAGCAAGACCATGTCGAATGTAAAAAAGTACCAGTTTCCTGGTTACATCGGAAACACTGATCCGATAAATTTGGATTTATTTATTTTTTTTTGTGGTGTAATATATAATTGATGTAGAAAATTATACTGCGCTAATCTTAACCGAAGATTTATTGTATTTGTCATACTATCAAGACACAGTCTTGACCAATTTGTTTTTTCAATTTTAATATTCAAATCACTTTCCCATTTTTGTCTTGACTTATGGACTCCTTGTTTATATACCTGTCTTTGAATCAAATTATACATACAAGATATAATTTTTTTATTATTTCCTTTTTGAATTAAAATTTCTATTTCATTAGATTTCGGCAATAACATTGTTTGACCTAATTTTTCTCTTAAATAAGCCCTTAATTGAAGTAACAAAATGAAATGTTATTTGATATTTTATATTTATTCTTTAATTGATCAAATGACATTAATATACCTCCTTCAAAACAATTCCCTATATATCTAATCCCATTTTGAATCCAATTATATAAAAGTTGATTGTCCATTGTGAAAGGAATAAGTCTATTTTGAATTAAAGATCTCTTTGCTAATAAAGATTTTTTTGTCTCATCATCAACATTTATATTATTCCATAAATCAATCAAATGTTTTAATATAGGAGATTCTTTCTTTTCCCGTATCCATTTAGATTCCCATTTGTATATAAAATCTTCTGGTACGTTTTCTCCTATTTTATCTAATTCTATTCTAATCCATGCCGGTTTATCTTTCTCGAAAAAAGATGCAATAAATCTAAGTTGATTTGCTTTATAATAATTCCTAAAATTTGGAAGTTGTAATCCTCCTAGATCAAATTTCCATGTCAATTTTTCCAACGATATTCTTGACATCTTTCCTTTCCAGAGGAATTTCCTCACATATTTGTTTAACTCTTGAAAAAAATTCTGGGGTAATTGTATTGGTAATGATTGAAATAAATATTGTAATCTAGGGAATATATTCATTTTTATAGTATTTACTCTACCTACTAATGTTATTGGTAATGCCATCCATTTTTCAAGATATTCCTGAATTTTTTTCAAAAGTGGTAAATAATTTAATTTGTATAAGTTTTTTATATCATTATCAACTCTTATACCTAAATATTTTATACCATTTGCTGGCCATCTAAATTGAGTTATTAATCGACATTGATTATAATCTCCTTTAGTAAGAGGTAAAATTTCACTTTTATCCCAATTTATTTTATAACCCGATATTTTCCCATATTCTTCTAGTCTATAAGATAATTTGCGTAGTGAATGTAATGGATCTGTTAAATAAAGTAGAACATCATCAGCAAATAAGTTAATCTTGTATTCTTCCTGATTAACTCTGAAACCCTTAATATCTGGGTCCATTCTAATTAATTCAGCTAGTTGTTCTATTGCCAACACAAATAAAGCAGGTGATAGTGGGCAACCTTGCCTAGTTGATCTTGTTAACTGAAATGATGTTGAAATTTGACCATTTGTCACTACTTTAGCTTTGGGATTAGTATTTAAGGTTTTAATCCATTTTATAAATGATGTTCCTAGTCCATATTTTTCCAATACCCTAAATATAAAATCCCATTCCAATCTATCAAATGCTTTTTCTGCATCTAAAGCAACTGCCACACTCATTTCCTCCCTCTTTTGTGCTAGATGGATTATACTAAATAACCGAGTTACATTATCTGCCGATTGTCTATTTTTGATAAATCCTGTTTGATCCATATGCACTAATTTTGGTGAGCATTTAGATAATCTATTAGATAAGATTTTTGCTGTTATTTTATAATCGGTGTTTAATAAATAAATAGGTCTATATGATGTTGGTTTTAAAAGGTCTCTATCTTTTTTTGTCAATACTATTAAAATAGCTGTTGAAAAAGATTCTGGAAGTTTATGCGTTCTTTCCGCTTGATATATTAACTCCATAAAAGGAGGAATTAATAAATCTTTAAACTTTTTTTATAAAATTCAGGTGGAAAACCATCTTCTCCTGGAGATTTATTACTTTGAAGTGATCCCAAAGCTTCTTCAACTTCCTTCAATGTAAAAGGCATACCTAATCCCTTCTGTTCTTCTGTATTTAATTTTGGAAGAGTTATTTGTGATAAAAATTCTTCTATCTTAACGTCATCATTCTTTGATTCTGATTGATACAACTCAGAATAAAAATTCTTAAAAGCCTCATTAATTTCTAGAGGTTTATATGTAATTTCATTCATTTTTGTTCGAATTGCATTTATTGTTTTAGAAATCTGATCTGTTTTTAACTGCCATGCAAGAAATTCACCTAGTTCATAATATCTCTGTTTGGTTCTCATAATTGCTTTTTCTGTTCAATATGTCTGGAGTGTATTATGTTTTGACTTCTTATGAATAAGTTGCCTTCTTTTTTCTTCTGTCATATTTCTTTGAGATTCTTTTTCTAATTTTATAATCTCTTTTTCCAATTGATCTATTTCTATCATATATTCCTTCTTAATTTTAGAAGTATAACTTATTATTGGCCTCTCAAATATGCTATCATTGCTTCCCACAATAGAAATTTATCATCAACTGAATGTAAATTTGTATCTAAAAAGAACTGAATCTGCTTTTTCATAAAATCACAAAAATCTTGACGTTTTAGTAGAATTGAATTAAATCTCCATCTTTCAATTGATTCCTCTTTATCTATCATTATCATTGTCATTATTAAAGGAGAGTGATCAGACAATATTCTTGCTTTATATTCCACATTTTTCACTCTATCTTGAGTATTTGTTGATAATAGGAAAAAATTTATCCTTGAATATGTTTTATGTCTATTTGAATAAAATGAATAATCCCTTTCTTTTGGATTGATTCTTCTCCATATATCAATCAAATTTAAATCTTTCATCAATGATAGAGTTAATTTTGCTACTTTTGATTTTGTAATAGCCTTTGTTGATCTATCTAAAACTGGATCTAAACAAAATATTAAAATCTCCACCTATTAATATTTTATCATGTGCATTAGCCAAATTCAAAAAGACCTCCTATATAAATTTTACATCATTTTCATTTGGTGCATAAATATTCATAAGAGTCCATAGTTCTGAAAAAAATTGACAATGTATAATTAAATATCTTCCGGCCGAATCAATTAATATATTTTGTATTTTAATTGGTAAAATTTATTAACCAAAATTGCAACTCCTCTTGCCTTTGAGTTAAGTGAAACTGCAATAACATTTCCAACCCAGTCTCTTTTTAATTTCTGATGTTCTATATCCGTTAAATGAGTTTCTTGTAAGAAAGCTATATCTATTTTCATTTTTTTATTATATGTTAAAATTCTTTTTCTTTTTATTGGTCCATTAAGCCCACTAACATTAAAACTTAAAAAAATCAATAAATTAGTAATTATTTTTATTTATGTCACTCCAATCTATAATAATACCTAATCTTTCAACTTTCATTGCATCCTGGGAAATCTTTTTAGAAGTCACCATGTTGCTATGTGTGTCCCCACCAATCATCCACGCAAAACAATAGAAGAAAAATAGAAAATAAAGAAAAAAACAAAATACCCCCTTACTAATGTTGTGAAAGAAAAAAAAACACAACATTACCCCCCTCTATTGTACGGGTCATGGCAATCGCCATGATTACACACGTGAATCCAGTAGTAACCGATTCAAAGCTCCGCAGCCCCCCGCAACGTAAAAAGTATATATAAAAAAACATACTATTCTCAATTAATATTTCTAAAATTTTACTTTTCTCCCTTATATCGTCCTTAAATGTCCATCAGTTCCATTTGCTTTCTCTGTCTTCGTCTTTAACCATTACATTTAGAAATCGCTACGTTTAATTAACGAAGAAATGGAAGTTTTTGTGCAAACACCTCCGCATCTTGATAATCAGAAAAAAATCTTTTTCCTTCCTCCAAAAAATTTATCAGTGTTGCTGGGTGATGCATTAAAAACTTATAACCTTTTGCACATAAAACATTTTTAGCTGGATTAAATTCTTCCTTTCTCTTCAAAAGGTTATAACTTATATCAGGTTAAAAAAGAACTGGTTTCTCTGCTATCATCAACGGACCTTTTCTTCTTTTAGCACCCTGGGCAGCCGCCCTCAAAATCTTCTCTTTATCCTGGTATCTTAAACATCTTATCAAAATTGATCGCGGATTTTGATCATCTTGAGATCTTGGTCTTAAGGCTCTGTGCACCCTTTCAATCTCAATTAAAGTTTCTTCTCCCATTTCCAATTTCTCAGGAATCCACTTTTGAAAAAAAAATTATTGGGTCTTCTCCTTCGGTACCTTCTTTAAGTCCAACAATTTTAATATTGTTGCGTCTACTAAAATTTTCAAGCTTATAAATTTTTCCCACGAGTTGTTTTCTTTCTGATGTCCAGGCATCATTATCATCTTCCATCTTCTTCATTCTTCCATCCATTTCTTCCATTTTGACGTCCAAATCTGTAATTTTCTTTTCCATTTTTTCCTGTTTCTTTGTCATTTTATCAAACATAGCCTCCATATTTGTTATTGTTTTCTTTAATTACTTTTTGGTTACTTTTAATTACTTTTAATGCATTTAATTTATGCATTATTTGCCTCAAAATCTTTTTTGTATTTTCAGAGGAAATTTCATCTTCTTCTTCTTCTTCTTCTTCTTCTCCATCTTCGTCTGATTTTTCCAGTGAGTCCGCCTCTCTCTCAGACTCGATTCACTGTCGGTTTCAGTCGTTGCTGGGTTTTGTAGTTCTGGTTGCTCTCTTTTGCGCATGCTCGTTCCTTTACGCTTGCGCAGTTCTCGTTGATCTTTTCCTTTAGAAATGGCCGATGCTGCCGCAGTCTCCTTTTCTGTTTCACCGGTGGTGTGTTGTACCTGAGTCCGCAGTTCTTCAGTAGAAGTAGGCCTTGATTCTGTTCCAACTTGAGCGGTCTTCGCGGTAGCAGTTTTCTTCGTCCTCTGTTTATCAGGCATAGCTTAAAACAATCCAAAGTAATTGATAAGTAACCTTAAAAAAGTATTAATTACCTTTTCTTCACTTAAACATTAATTTATTAACTTTTTTACGGGAGGGCTGGGTTCCAGCGTCCCGATCCTACGTCATCACGTGACATCCCCCCCCTCCCCGGTCTTCATTTCTGATCCAGTCCTTGGAACAAGCATGCTCTGGAATTCAGGAACAAGGAACAGTGATTCTCCCTCTGCCCGTCTGGGAGTCAGTCATTGAATCATTAACCCCTCCACACCGTCCCATCACACACTCCCGGGGCCAGACACAGAGTGAATCTCCCTCCACACCGTCCCATCACACAATCCCGGTGTCAGACGCAGAGGGAATCTCACTCCACACCATCCCATCACTCACAACCGGTGTCAGAGACAAAGTGAACTTCCCTCCACACCGTCCCATCACACAATCCCGGGGTCAGACACAGAGTGAATCAACCTCCACACCGTCCCATCACACACTCCCGTGGTCAGACACAGAATGAATCTCCCTCCACCCCGTCCCATCACACACTACCGGTGTCCGACACAAAGTGAATTTCGCTCCACGCCGTCCCATCACACACTCCCGGGGTCAGACGCTGAGTGAATCTCCCTCCACACCGTCCCATCACACACTCCCGTGGTCAGACACAGAATGAATCTCCCTCCACCCCGTCCCATCACACACTACCGGTTTCAGACACAAAGCGAATTTCCCGCCACACCTTCCCATCACAAACTCCCGGGGTCAGACACAGACTGAATCTCCCTCCACACCGTCCCATCGCACACTCCCGGTGTGAGACACAGATTGAATCTCCCTCCACACCGTCCCATCACACAATCCCGAGGTCAGACACAGCGTGAATCTCGATCCATACCATCCCATCACACACTCCCTGGGCAGACACAGAGTAAATCTCCCTCCACACCGTCCCATCACACAATCCCGGGGTCAGACGCGGAGTAAATCTCCCGCCACACCGTCCCACCACAAACTCCCGGGTCAGACACAGACTGAATCTCCCTCCACACCGTCCCATCACACAATCCCGAGATCAGACACAGCGTGAATCTCGATCCATACCATCCCATCACACACTCCCTGGGCAGACACAGAGTAAATCTCCCTCCACACCGTCCCATCACACACTCCCGGGGTCAGACACAGAGTGAATCTCCCTCCACACCGTCCCATCACACACTCCCGGGTTCAGACACAGAGTGAATCTCCCTCCGAACCACCATGAGAGGCCTTGTTGAAAGCTTTTCAAATTCGACTAATACAATATCCACCCCGGGCTTCATCAATCAACCATTTTTCATAAACAATGTGATCAGGTTTGTAAACTATAATCTCACCCACACAAAGCCATTTTGCAAACCTCAAAAAAAATATGCCTTTACCGATGTGAGTTGAGTCTATGAGTAAGAATTAATGTAAAGACTAATGCACGAGTCAACCATTTACCGGACGTACAAAAAAGCTGGATGAGCTCAGCAGGGCCGGCAGCATCAGTTGAAAAAAGCAGTCAATGTTTCTGGTCGAGAACCTTCGTCAGGTCTAAAGAATCAGGGGGCAGGGGCCCTATGAAGAAGATGGCGGAAAACCAATCAGAGGAAAGATCAAGGGGTGGGGAGGGGAAGCAGAGAGGGGTTAGGCAGGAGAGGAGAAGAAGGTATCTAAGGGGAAAGCACAATGGGTTGTTGACCACACCAGACCACCACACCAGCCTCCGGAACCAGCATATTATCCTACGCAACTTCCGCCACCTTCAACAGGACCCCACCACTAAGGACATCGTTCCCTCTCTACCCCTCTCTGCTTTTCGCAGGGATCGTTCGCACGCATCTATCCGAACTTCTCTTAAATATTGAAATCAAACTTGCATGCAACACTCATTCTGGCAGCTCGTTCCAACACTCTCACAACCGACTGAGTGAAGAATTTTCCTTTCCTGTTCTCCTTAATCTTTCACCCATCATCCTTAACTCATGCCCTCTGGTTGTAGTACCTCCCAACCCCCATGGAAAAAGCCGACTTGCATTCACCCAATCACTGGGACTTCATCTGTGCAGGGGTGATCGATACCAAAGGGATGGTTTGCATCTTCACTAGAAAGGGGTGGTGGTCAGTATCCTGAGGTTCTGCGCTGACAAACGATCATCGCAATTGGCAAACAAGAGGAAATCTACAGCTGCTGGAAATTCGAGCAACAAACTCAAAATACTGGAGGAGCTTCGCAGGTCAGGCAGCATCTTTGGAAAAAAAAAGTACTTCTTCTGTTAATGCTGTCTGGCCTGCTGAGTTCTTCAAGCAATTTGAGTGTGTAGACCATCGTACGTTATAGTCTGTAACTTCCTTTTGGAATTGAAGACAATTTGATGTGGCTGAACCGAGGCGAGATAGCCGATCCTTTGCTGAGAGCAAGGAAAACACAAGCTTCGATCGGTGTCAGCACCGTGCGAAAGCCAGTTGCAGGTGCTGAGGTTTGGGCAAGATTGAGTCTGTGTTTTACTTTAGTAGCAACGTTAGATCTGTGAAGGGAGCACTGGTCTGAACTGCCCAGAGAAATTACTCTTGCCAATGGAACTGTTTTGTACGCTGACATTAAATTTCTTATAATGGACTGCACGAATCCTAATCTCTGAAAAAACTTCACGAGAATGAGCGTGAAGTCTGTTATTGCAACTACGGGGTAATGGGATCAGATTTAGCTAACTGTACGGACAATAGCTATGTCACCAGTAATATCACAACTTCTGCTGATGGCAGTTACAGAGTCGGCTGGCAGGCTGAACAAACGCTGTCAAGGGGTTATTACAATTCGGCATATGTAGTACCAAATAAATACCATCTGCCAGCGTTGAAGGATAAGGGAGACTGAGCAACGTTACTGGATTGCAGTGTTCCTGTTCTGGGACCGTGGATAGACATGAAAAGCCAGAGAAAGTAGCACCTCCTAGTGGCCACATATTTTAATTCCGCGTCCCATTCCCATTCTGATATGTCTATCCACGACTCCTCTACTATCACGATGAAGCCACACTCAGTTTAGAGGTACAACACCGCATATTCCGTCTGGGTAGCCTCCAACCTGATGGAATGAACATTGATTTTTTTCTAACCCGTTAATAACCTTCCTCCCTTTCTTAGCCCATCCCTGATCGATTTATTCCCCACCCTCCCTTTTTACGGAGACACTAATCTTACCTCCACTAATGTCCACCTTTAAGTACTCACCTTGGCATTTTAAATTTGCTCCTTGTCATATTTGATACTTGCACGCTGGGTAAGTGAATCTGCTTGTCTACTCCTCTCTTAGATTTATAAACTTCTACCATTTCACCTGTCAGCCTCCTTCACTTCGTGGAAAACAGTCCAAGTCAGTATGATCTTTCCTTGAAACTGAATCCCCCGGTCCAGGTAACATTCTTTTGAATCGTTTTTGCATCGTTTCAGCTTAACCACATCCTTCCTCTCGTGGTGACCAGAACTGCACAGGGTACTCCTGGTGTGGTTTCATTATTGATTTGTACAACTGTAATATGATATCCCAGCTCCTCCCAAAGCCTTTTGCCGATGAAGGCAAGCATGACGTGCACCTTCTTCACAACCTTGTCTACCTGTGTTGGCACCTTCATGAAATTATGTACCTGTACCCCAAGTCTTTCTTTTCGTCAACAATCCTCAGGAACCTATTTTTCTCTGTCTGTGTCATAACCTGCTTTAACTTTCCAAAATCCATCATTGTGCATTTGTCTGACACTGTAACAAAACCTCTCTATTTCTCTACAGCAATAAATATCAATGAACCATTCACCTCTGAACCTTGGTCATATATGTTTTTATGAACCACTCACTACACCCATCTCTACTTTGTTGTGCAGGAGAACACATTGACGCCTCTCTATTTCTCTCATTGACAATTTATCTCTACATAAATAATTGTCTGACTTTTGTTTCCTCCTGCTTCTCTGCATGCCATCACACTTTACCACATTAAGCTTCATTTACCAAGCATTCTTCTCACCAGCTTCCCCCTGTCTTGTTGGAGAGACCAAATGTTCAATCACAACATGTCCCCTCATCACGTTCCCCATCATTGACACCGTGGATTCCGCACATTCTGCCTTTCCATCGGGTCATTAATATCAATAAGTCATTGATGATCCAGAACTGGTCCCTGGAAAACTCCACCAATTATATCCTCCTTACACGTTATTCTGTCTCAGTATGATAACCTGACTTCAATCAATATTAACACACTTCCTTCCCAGCACAGAGCTCTTGTCTTGTGCACTTGCCTTACATGTGGTAAATGCTCCAGAAAGTACTAAGACACACTTCTCCAACTTCCCCTATAAAGTCTCAAAACTCTGGTATCACACAGAATGCTGGTGGAATGCAACAGGCGAGGCAGCATCCATAGGGAGAAGGGCTGTCGACGTTTCGGGCCGAGACCCTTCGTCAGGACTAACTGAACGGAAAGATAGTAAGAGATTTGAAAGTGGGGGGGAATGCAAAATGTCAGGAGAAGACCGGAGGGGGTGGGGTGAAGCTGAGAGCCAGAGAGGTGATTGGTAAAAGGGTTACAGAGCTCGAGAAGGGAAAGGATCATGGGACGGGATGCCGAGTGAGAAGGAAAAGGGGAGGGGAGCACCAGAGGGAGATGGAGAACAGGCAGAGTGATGCGCAGAGAGAGAAAGAAAAAAATAAAGGGAGAAAGGGGAAAAAAAACTAAATATGTCAGGGATGGGGTAAGAAGGTGCATTAACGGAAGTTAGAGAAGTCAATGTTCATGCCATCAGGTTGGAGGCTAACCAGCTGGTATATAAGGTGTTATTCCTCCAACCTGAGTGTTGGGTGAAGGGTCTCGGCCCGAAACGTCGACAGTGCTTCTCCTTATAGATGCTGCCTGGCCTGCTGTGTTCCACCGGCATTTTCTGTGTGTTGTTTTAATATTCAGTAACCCAGGTTACAGGGTCCAAGACCAGGTTCCAGATGGACAGGGTGGTGAAGAGGGGTTTGGAACACTGTCCTTCAGTCAGGGCACCGAATATAGAAGCTGGGAAGAAATGGTGCAGATGTACACCACGTTGGTTTCGCCGTATTTTGCAAATAGAGTTTAGTTTAGGTCGCCCTGCTGTATGATAGACACCATTCCGCTGGAAAGAGTGCAGAGGAGATTTACTGGGATGTGACTGGATCTCAAAGGACTGAATTGTGAAAGGTGTTTTGGACAATTTTCCCCGGAATGTCAGAGAATGAGTGCTGGTATTGCAGAGGTGTATTGCAGTGTGGGTCGAATAAAACAGTCTTTCTGCCAGTGTTGGGGAATCAGGAACCGGAAGGCATTGGTTTAAGAGGAGATCTAATAGGAACCTGAAGGACAACATTTCCAAGCACAGGCTGGTCAGCAAATGGAATGAGCTACCGGGGGAGTGGTTGAATCAGGTACATTGAAGCAGTACTCGGACAGGCTAATGGGAAGGAAAGGTTTTGAAGGATATGGGTCAAAAGGTGGGAAATGGGAAAAGGACGGAGGATAACATTGTTCATAATATCGTGGTGAGGCGGTTACAGACCAGAAGCTCAGATGGGAATTTTGGTCAGTGTGGACCATTTGAGCTGAAGACTTGTTTCTGTGCTGTGTGAATCTGGCTGTAAACCCTCTTGGTTTAGTTCAATGACATTAAACTTTTCTAAATGACTTGTCATTTCTTCACAGGTTATAGACTCCAGTACAGTTACCTACTTTGTTTTCCTTTCTCTTCCACCCTTCAGCAATGGTTTTCAGCTCCACTGGGACCTTTCTGTAACAGTGATTTTTGACAGATTCCAATGTCTCTACTTTCTCTCCAGCCTTCCTGTGAAACCGTCTGGTGCAGGTCGTTGGGAACTGGATATTTTTGCTTTTAGTCCCATTAGTTTATCACCCCTGATGGTGATTGCTACACATTATGGCACAGCATTGAAATGTCACCGTTAGATATCTGTAGGATGTTTGCTGTGTCCCCACTGAAAACACCAATGGAAATTATTGAGTTAACTAATCTGTTTTTTCCTTGATATTTTTATCTTTTGTCGCATCATGAGTTACAGGAAAAATCCCGACTGTTTTGTCCACCCTGTCATTGCCTCTTTGTTTGTTCTCTGATTTAATATTTACCTTGAACTCTTTTAACCACAGACTGTTGTTTGCTCTCTGTGATTACTCTGTCTGATCGGGATAAATGTCGGCTCTAACGAACCTTCTCCTTAAACATCTGCCATTGCTCATATTCAGGATCCTTCACCGCAAGAACTCTCTGTAATACCACCTCATTACACAGATTACAACTGAAATGGCATGTTCCTGGGTAAATAAACTACTGTATGAAACTGTCTCTGACCATTCCACAAATTCCTCTTCCACTGTACCAGTTTGATTATTTTAATCAATAAACAAACAGAAGCAAACACACAGAGAATGTTGGAGGAACTCAGCAACCAGTCGACAGCTCGGGCTGGGAACCATCATTCTGATTAAAGAGAAAGAGACAAAAGCCAGAATTAGGTGATGGGGGACGAGTAGAAGGACAAGTGAGTGCGGGAGGGGTCTGGTTTCTGGAGGAACGATTATGTGAAGAGCTGTGACAGGCAGAAAAGGCAAAGAGATGAAGAGAAAGGAATCTAACAGGAGAGACGCAGGACCACGGGATTACACAAAAGAGATGGAGAGCCAGACAGAATTGATGAGGAGGTCATGGCGGTGCGTGAGGGGAAGTGAAGGAGTAAATAGCCACCAGAATGGGGTGGGGGGATCCGAAGGAACGTTGAGGTAGAGTGGGGGGAAGAAGCACAGGATATTCATCTCTTGAATTTGAAGAAATCAATGTTCATGCCGTCGAGGTTGGAGGCTACACAATCGGAATAAGAGGTGTTGTTCATTCAACCTATACTTGGCCTCATCGCAGCAGGAGAGGAGGCCATAGTCAGACATGCTGTTGATGGCCCTCCGCAGGTCAGGTTCGACCATGGATATTGTACCTTCGCGGATGAAAGTCAATATGCAAGTCAGGGTAGTACGATACATAAAGCAAGCTGTTGCCCATGCAGGGGTGAATGCTCTCCACGCAGCTGATGATTCCAGACCAATGGTCAAGACCGATGCAGTCAGGCACCAGAGGTGTCTCAGAATTAGCGGTGTGCCTCGAAGTAGGGATGACCGTCTCTAACGACATTTGAAATATTTCTGTCACAGCCCTAGCTGTATCTACACTAACTTCCCTCAAGGTCCTAGGGGAAATCCTGTTAGGACCCGAAGGCTTTTGCCATTTCATATTCGTTAAAAGCGCCAGTACTTCCTCTTTTTTAGTCATCATAGTTTTCACAACTACCATACTTGTTTCCCTTATCTTACACGATACAATATCCTTCTCCTTATTGAATACCGAAGAAAATAAATTGTTCAAAATCGACCCCATCCACATATAGCTGTCCACTCTGATTCTCTAAGGGACCAATTTTCTCCCTTACTATCCTTTTGCTATTGATATAACTGTAGAAACCTTTAGGATTTATTTTCACCATACTTGCCAAAGCAACCTCGTATCTTCTTTTAGCTTTTCTATTTTCTTCCTTAAGATTTATTTACATTCTTTATATTCCTCAAACGCGTCACTTACACCATGCTGCCTATATTTATTATAGACCTTTCTCTTTTTCGAAATAATCTTCCAATGTCCCTTGAAAACCATGGCTCTCTCAAACATCTCACACTCTCTCAAACCCGGACTCCAGCACCATCAATACTGGTTCCAAAGACCATGGAATGGCCCCGCCGTCGATCTCGGCTGCCACAGCAACCCAGGGCATATTCAAAATCCGGACTCCAGCATCATCAATGCCAGTTCCAACGACCATGGACACCTTCAACGCGATTGCGCAGACCCCAACTGCGACTCCAGCATTGAACTCCAGGCCGGGTCTTCACGTGCTGCGGTTGTGACTCCTGTCTGACCTTCCCCAAGCACCACTCTGCAATCTCCTCTCCCTCAATCCAATCGTCAGCTCCTGGACCCTCAGAGGCTCCACCTTCCTCTCACCGTAATCCTCCGCTCTCCACCGACTTCACCAGCCTCTCATCTCATCTCTCATCCGTGCCGGGTATTTACTATCCCCTCCGACATTCAACTCTCTGAGGCAGAGTGCTCTGTCCTCAGCAAAGACCTCATCTTTGTGCTCCTTCGCCCACACCTCAGCGAGTTCGGCGTACGCCATGATGCTGAACTTTTCTTCCGCCGGCTCCGTCTACGAGCCTAATTCTTCGGCAAGGACTCCCACCCCCACCCATGACCCGTCTTCAACCAAACTCCTCTTCATGGACACCCCGCTCTGGTCTTCTGCCTGCTCTGGATCTCTTTATTGCTAGCTGCTGACGGAACATCAACCATCTGGACTTCACCGCACCTTGTTCCACTTCCAACCTCACTTCTTCCGAACGCTCTGCTCTCCGATCCCTCTGCACCAACCCCAAACTCAGTATCAAACCCACTGATAAGGGGTCGCTGCTGTGGCCTAGTGTACTGACCTCTACATGGCCGAGGCACAGCGACAACTCACTGATACCTCCTCTTACTTACACCTCGATCATGACCCTACTAAGGAGCACCAGGCCACTGTCTCCCACACCATCACCAACCTTGTCAGCTCAGGGGAGCTCCTATCCCCTGACACCAATCTCATAGTTCCCACACCCCGTACTTCCCGTCACAGCCTCCTGCACAAGATCCACAAATCCACATGCCTGTCCAGGTAGACCTATTGTCTCAGCTTGCTTCTGCCCGACCGGACTCATTTCTGCGTATCCTGACACTGTTTTATCCAACCTTGTTCAATCCATTCCCACCTATGTTCGTGACACTTCTCATGTTCTGAATTTTTTCAGTGATTTTTAGTTCTATTGCCCCCCACTGCATTATTTTCGCCATAGACGTGCAGTCCCTATATACCTCCATCCCCCACCAAGAAGGTCTTAAAGCTCTCCGATTATTTTTGGATTCCAGACCAAACCAATTCCCGTCTATCACCACTCACCTCCGTCTAGAGGAATTCGTTCTCACTCTCAATAATTTGTCCTTTGGCTCCTCCCACTTCCTCCATACCAAAGGTGCAGCCAGGGGCACCCGCATGGGTCCCATCTACGTCAGCCTTTCTGTTGGCTTTGTGGAGCAGTCCATGTTCCAAGCCTATACGAGTATCTGCCCCCCTCTTTTCCTTCGCTACATCGACGACTGCATTGGTGCTGCTTTCTGCACGCATGCTGAACACGTTGATTTCATTAACTTTCCCTCCAACTTCCATCCTGTTCTCAAATTTACCTGGTCCATTTCCGACAACTCCCTCCCCTTTCTTGATCTTCCTGTCTCCATCTCTGGAGACGGCTTATCTACAAATATCTTCTATAAGCCGACTGAATCTCACAGCTACCTGGACTATTTGTATTCCCACCATGTCTCTTGCAAAAATGTCATCCCCTCTTCGCAATTCCTGCGTCTCCGCCGCATCTGCTCTCGGGATGAGGCTTTTCATTCCAGGACGAAGGAGATGTCTTCCTTTTTCTATATACCGTCTGGGCAGCATCCAACTTGATGGCATGAACATTGACTTCTCTAACTTTCGTTAATGCCCCTCGCCTTCTTACCCTAGCCCTGATTTAGTTATTCCCCCCCCGCCACTTTCTGTTCTCTCTCTGTCCATCATGCTGCCTGTTCTCCATCTCACTCTGGTGTTCCTCTCCACCTTTCTTTCTCCCTAGGCCTCCCGTCCCATGTTCCTTTCCCTTCTCCAGCCCTGTATCCCTTTTGCCAATCAACTCTCTAGCTTTTTGCTTCAACCCACGCGCTCTGGTCTTTTCTTATATTTTTGCATTTCCCCCTCCACCTCCTATTTTCAAATCTCTATCTTTTCTTTCAGTTAGTCCTGACGAATGGTCTCGGCCCGAAACATCGACAATGCTTCTTTCTATACATGCTGCCTGGCCTGCTGCGTTCCACCTTCATTTTGTGTGTGTTTCTCGAATTAGCAGCATCTGCAGATTTCCTTGTGCTTACATTGATTTCTTACAATTTTAAAAGTAAGGTTGCTATTAATTGATACCAAATTATTCAAAGGAAAATGTTCATTCTTATGAAAATTTATTTTATGTCCTGAAAACTGGCAAAAACAGGAGAATGAAGGAAGTACGAAAGGTAATGAGGTCTTAACATTAAAAATATAAAGCAAAAGGTCATCGGCATAATGCAAAAGTTCTAAAGAAAGGGCATATTTGACACAGCTTTGTGGACCAAGGAGCCTGTATTGTGCTGTTGCAATTCTATGTTCTGTATGTTCCTATTCTACCTGTTTCCTCAACACTACATGCCCTTCCACGAATCTTTCTAACATATGAAACTTGGCAACACAACCATCTATTCTATCATATAAGTCATTATATACAGCAAAAAAAAGAAGTGATCCCAACACCGACCACTGTGGAACACCACTGGCCACTGGCAGGTAACTGGAAAAGGAGCATTTTATTCCCAATTGCTGCCTCTTACCAATCAGCCAATGACCTAACAATGTTAATAACATTCTAGTAATATCCTGGGCTCTTACTTTGGTAATCAGCCATCTGTGTGGTAACTTGTCAAAGGCCTTCCTAACGTCCAGATAAACAAAATCCGCTGCATCCCATTTATCTATCCTACTTGTATTCTCCTCAAAGAATTCCAACAGGAAGACGTGAATTATTCAAAGAGTAAATAAATAGACTAAGCTCAGAGATAGTGCTTAGCCGATGACGAATTATTTTGACACAACTAAAGCATCCATTTATCACTGACTGAAGAGTCGTGGAAGATTGAAGATTGTCACCATCCAGACTTTAGGTGATCCTAACCCTCTGTGCAATTCCCAATCTACAATACAAGGTCAGCAATATTCATTTGTTACTGAAAGCTTGGAGCCATAAAAATGTTATAAAATAAACATTTAACATTGAATCGGATAGAAAACCTGATTCATAAAGGTTTGGATACAGGAGGAAGTGGTTTATGATGAATGTTAAATTGTGCCAATGCTTAAAATAAGGGATAGCAAAAAATAAAGGCCTGAAAGAGGACCACAAGCTTTAGGTTTGGAGGCCATTGTGCCTCAATAACCCCGAGTTCTATGTTGTCTGGAGACAGGGGCTTCCGCTTTGGCTCTCGGCAGTATCAGCCGTACCAAATAGGTCAATAAGTAGAGGCCAGGCTAAGAGAGGTCCACGGGTCTGGGCGTTCAGCCAAGGAATAACAACTCTGACTGGTAAGACCAAACTGCTCCAGAAACAGCAATGAAGAATTATTCTAGATCTGAGTGTAATGCTTCTCCTCAGTCTCCACGTGGGATGTGTACTGGACTGCACTGAAACCCAAGAGGAATCTACTGACATGGTGAAGAAAGCCCTGACCACGGCCAGAGAAGGAAGACATTTATTTCTGCCCTAACTGTCAGTAGTGTAATTGGCAGAAAATATAAATAAAATAGTTGCACTTGGACTTTTAGCATTTTTCATTCTCAAATTATAACAGCTCAGAAGTGGTAGTCGGATGCAGCAAATTGAAGTACTTTATTACACTGAAGGAAACAACTCCAATGTCATGATGAACATCCTCTTATCATTAGTCGTGTGCTCTGAATCATTCACCAGGAAATGCTGATGGATATTTGCCATACACACACATACTCATTGCAGAAATCAAAATCATATTTCTGGAGGTGTATTTCCTTAGCAGCAGCTTGGCTTACAATTGAGACTGGATACAATTGGAAAGGAAGCTGAAATGTTTTCTCTGGAACACCAGAGACTGAGGCGGGATCAGATAAAAGTTTATAAGATTAAAAGAGGCACAGATAGATTAGACAGGGAGTATCTGTTTCCCGTGGTTGAAATGTCAAATACCAAAGGGCAGGCATCTAGAGTGAGAAGGCATGGGTTCAAGTGGCACATGAGAGGTAGGCTTTTGACTCAGAGAGTTGTGGATGACTGGAATGCATTGTTCGTACGAGCTCTTAACAGATCTTTACTTACCAAACGGTTACCTGCTGTGTTCTGGACAGCTATGTGGGAATATGCATCTCAGACTTTCGCACATATTTTCCTGTGAATTGACAAGAAACAAAGAACAGAGAATTCAGCTTGCAGCTCCGTTATCTCAGACTATTGACTTTGTTGCCCATGGAAGAATTCCACGGCATGCTTTCTGGAGTGCTGTTGCACTGAAAAGGGTTCAGGTATGAGGACAGGTGACAGAAAATAGTTGAGAGAATAACACACGCCAATCCTCATGGAGGGATCAGAAATTAAATGAGGGAGCTAAGTTCCTGGGTGTGAAAATATCCGAGGACCTAACCTGGACCCAACATATTTATGCTGTTGTAAAGAAGGTATTTCGGCGGCTATATTTCAATAGAAATTTGAGTAGATTTTGAATGTCACCAAAAACGCTATACTTTCTTGGAAGCTTGACAAAATTTGACATGTTAGCTGAAACATTTACAAATTTCCACAGTTGTATGTTAGAGAGTATATTGACTGGTTTTCTCGTGGCCTGATATGGAAGCATCAATGCCATTGTACGGAAAAGCCTGTCAGTAGTAGTAAATATGGCCCAGTCCGTCATTCCTACACCATGTCCAAATCCCTCCATCTTCCTGCATCAGATCACCTCTCAGTCTCTGGAGTTGCAGTGAAAACAACTATTTTATTACCCCTCTTGTGATAGTACACACCCTTTAACTGAGGCAGCATCCTGGTAAACATACTCTGCACCCTCTACAGAGCCTCCACATCCTTCCAAGTGTGGGGCCACCAGAACTTTATGCAGTGATCCTGACGTGGCCCAACGAGAGTTTTACCAAGTTGGAACATGAATTTTGAACTCAGTACTTCAACAAATAAATGAAAGCATTCTGTAAGCTTCTCTGAAGCAACATATCAACCTGTGTAGCTACTTTCAACTAGCAATGAATGGGGATGCCATGATCTCTGCTCAGCAACACTCTAAAAGACCTTGTCCATAACAGAGTTCTGTCTCTTTGCATTTGCCCTGCAGAGTTGCAGTTCCTCACATTTCTCTGGGTCAAATTCCATCTGCCATTTCTCAGCCTATATATGCAATTGATCTATATTTTGCTGTATTTATTGCCACTCCCTTGTACTATCCACAGCTCCGTCAATCCTGGTATCATCTGCTAATTTACTAATGAATCCATCTACATTTTCATCCAGGACATCTAGAGACATTACAAATAGCAGAGGTCCCATAATAGATCGCTGTGAAACTCCACTAATCGAAGACCTCCAGCTCCAATGTTTTCCTTCAACCACTCCTCCTGTCTCTTATGCGAAAGCCAGTAGTGACTCCAAACAGCCAATTCCCTGCCAACCACATGCATCTGAATTTTCCGGATTACCATCCAAAAAGACTTTGCCCAGCGCCTGAGTAAAATCAATGTAGATACATGCACTGCCTACCCTTATCAAGCTCTATGTAAATAGCTTCTATTTGGATAAACAAGTTTGCCAAAAATAATCAATTGAAGGTGACCATGAACAAACAGGTCCTGACTCAGTGTCGTCAGTTGGGGGTCGTATGTCCACACTGTCCCTGGGATCAAATCCACATATTTAGACATCAAAGTTAACACTATTGCTGCCAGAAGAAGTGAGAAACAAGATACACTTAAACATCATCCATAATATTTCCAATCTGTTGAACCCATTTCCCTGCAATTTAGTGAAAGACTGTCTATAGTAGTTATGTGACTTGTCAGGACCTCAGTCCGAGCATGATTCAGCTGTACCCTGTCCAATCAAATCATCTCCATTCCTCCCCAAAAGTGGGACCAAAGTATCATGAATATCAGCAATCTTCCTCCAGTCTTTGAGGCACACTTTTAACTCCCTAATCTAATTGATCCTGTAACAAGCGCACGCACTTTACATAACAATGCAGAGTATATTAACCTTTTGATTCTGATTCCTATATTTATTTCTTAGCTGCTTAGCAGTCACTTTTCAGTGGTTATCCTATTTGCTGGACTCACCTGGACCAGGACCACTGATCATTTTTTTTCTCCCACCCCAAATTCCTCCGCAGTTCAGATGTGATGCCCCAAATCTATTAGTTACTTATTTATTGAGATGCAAGATGGAACAAGGACTTCCATCCCCTCAAGCTGCGCCACCTAGTAAACCAAGGTACAAGCTGTGTAATCACAGGACAATTTGTAATGATCAATTCCCAAGCCTATCGGTCTTTGAACCGTGAAAAGAAACTCGATCAGTCGGGAATATCCCAAGCTTTCCACTCAGTGGATGTAAAGAGACTCCGAGCATGATGGGACTGGAATTGTTCTCCAAACTCCGGAACGTCCCAGTCGCCCCACTCTTTGAGAAATGTGGAAGGCAGAAGATAGGAAACAAGGGGCTAGGTAATCAGACTTTAGTGGTAGGGACGATGTTGGAGTTGATTGTAAAGGATGTGGTTTAGAGATTCTGGAAGGCACGAATAGCTTGTCAGAGGCATGGTTTCCTTGAGAAAACCTTGCCTGACTAATCTGTTGTTATTCTTTGAAGAAAGAAAAAAAAATAAGATACGCAAATATGTTGATGTTGTGTCGATGTAGATACGTTGATGTTGTGGACATAGATTTTCAGAAGGCTTTTCACAAGCTGCCACACTGTAACACTATAACACTATAACAAACTATAAACCCATGGTATTATAGAAAAGATACCAGCACGGATTCAAGAAGTGCTGATTGGCAGGAGGAAAAGAGCGGGGAGAAAGGGATCCTTTTCTGATTCATTACCCTGACTATTGGTGTTCCTCATGGGTTTGTGTTGTGACCAATTTTTTTTTATTATTATATGAGAATGATTTGAGTGATGGGATTGATGGACCTGATGGAATTGATGGCCTTGTTGCAAAGTTTGCAGACGATACAAACATAAGTGAATCGGCAGGTAGATTTGAAAGAATAGGGAAGATACAGAAGAATTCGATACATTAAGGGAATGGTCAAATAAGTGGCAGATGAATCCAATGTTGAGAGGTTTATGGTTGTAAACTTTGTTAGAAGAAATGAAAGTTTTACTGCTTTCTAAATGGAAATAAAACATAAAAATCTGAAGTGCAAAAGCATTTGGGATTCCTGTGCAGCATTTGAAAACTTAATTTGTAGGTTG
The DNA here is from genome assembly GCF_030144855.1 of Hypanus sabinus. NCBI lineage: Eukaryota > Metazoa > Chordata > Chondrichthyes > Myliobatiformes > Dasyatidae > Hypanus > Hypanus sabinus. The sequence continues at coordinate 339,128 of NW_026781356.1, forward strand.
ATTCTGTGGTCAGGAAGGTAAATGCCGTGTAAAATTTTATTTCAAGAGAATCAGAATATAAAACCGAGGATTGAATGTCTTGTAATATGAAGAGCATTTAGAACATAGAACATGGAAAACTTCCAGCACAATGCAGGTCCTTTGGCCCACAATGGTTTACAGAACATTTTTTTGAATTTATAATTTACCCCGGATTACACATAGCCCTCTATTTTTTCTAAACTCCATGTTCCATCCCAGGAGTCTCTTCAAATACCCTATTGTATCCACCTGCACCATTCCACAAACTCATCACTCACTGCTTAAAATACTTACCCCTGACATCTCCTCTGTATCTACTTCCAAACACCTTCAAAATGTGCCCTCACACATTAGCCTTTTCAGCCCTGGGATAAGACCTCTGACTATCTGCACAAACAAAGCCCCTGATCATCTTATACACCTCTATTATGTCACCACTCATCCTTCGTTGCTCTGAGAAGAAAAGGACAAGATCATTCAATCTATTCTCAATGGGCATGCTCCTCACTACCGGGACCATCCTCGTAAATCTCCTCTGCACTCTCTGTGTAGTCTCCACATTCTTCCTTTTGTGCAGCGACCAGAACTGGACACAGTATTCCAAGTGGGGTCTGACAGGTGTACTATATAGCTGCAATATTAACCTCTCGGCTCTTGATCTCAATCCCACAGTTGGTGAAGGCCAATGCACCGTATGTCTCATCAACCACAGTCAAACTGAACAGCAGCTTTGAGTGTCTTATGGACTTGGACCCTCTGTTCCTCTGTACAGACAACCAAATAAAGAAATGTTCCTCCAAACCATGGTGCACTCAGAAAACATATACCCACAAAGCACAGCACATAAAACACACCATTATCACAAATAAATGGCTAAAATAAAATTCACAATACATGCAGTGGGCAGCACTGGTGAATTGTAAAGAGTAAACAGTAAACAATAAACAGCTCACATTGCTCGTGATGAGACCTTGGTGGTGCGAGGATATTTATTAGGTTCTCAGCCTGAGGGAAGAAGCTGTTACCCAGTCTGGCAGTCGTAGACCTGATGCTCCAGCATTTAATTCCTAAAGATTGTGGGTGTCAAAGAGATTGGCGGATGTGTGGTACGAGACGTGAACAAATTCAACTTTGTTATTTCACTAATGCTGCCCTCAAACGTTGTTAACATTCATTCTGTCTTTGTTCCTTGAGCGTGTCCTGACAACCAGCCAGTCCAGAATTCTTGTTGTCATGGAGAATGGCTGAGAACAGAAGCAGTTCTTGCAGTCTCCATTTCTCTAAGTTCATCTTTCTCCCTCTATGATACGTCAGTCTTCCATCAGCTGAATAACAGAACTGAGCAGCAACAAGATAAGCAAGGCCACATGGTCGACAGGCACCAGTAGAACACACAAAGGGTGAAATATACATTGATCAATTTGTACTTTTTATGACTGCACAGAAAATATATTGGAATACGATGCACTGTTTCGATGTAAGTGAACAATTGGTGAGGTGTAGAAGAGGATATTTTAGGTCCGAATGTAAATGTCTGGGTCAATACGAGTGGCATTCAGATCTGTCACTGAAAGGGTAGCGATGAGCGTACTGGAAATATAGGTGCAGCAGATAAACACCAGTAACATTTTTAAACCTGATGTGGATGTAAGGCAAAGAACACCATGAATGTATCAAGTTCAGACAGTGACCAGCCTCTGATCTCTGCTGGATAGTGGAACAGGTTTAGTAGTCCCACAGGAAACACTGAGATTCTAAAGTGTTTGAGATTATCACTCATCATTCACTCAAAATCTACATTATGCAAGCTGTCCTCTTACTACAATTGTTCTCTGGAGAACCTGCTCAGCATGGCCTACGACAATTCATCTGGGTATGTTTCCATCTTGGCACACAGACACTTCATAACGCCAGTCCATGCCAGCCCGAAAGCTGAGTGCTGCTTACTATATATAAAGTCACACTCGATAACGGAGTCAGCTCACAGGGGAGCTGGAAGCACCAGTGACAGTAGATCAGTTTGACAATTGATCCTCTGCACTGGTTTGCCAGCTGACTGCACATCAGCTGGACTCGAAGAGCACAGGGCCAGTTCCAGAGCGAGCTGCTGCTCTGCTGACATCGGCAATCAGTGAGGAGCTTTTTCCACAAACTCAGTGTTAAAGATTCATCGGCTGAAAACACATTTCCACTATTACAAAAAGAAAATAATCTGAACTACTTAATAAAATAGATTTGGAGAAATATACTGCACAGAAAACAGGCACTTCGGCCAAACACATCCACGCTGAGCAAGTTACCTGACTGAGCTTCTTATTTGCCCTCAATGACCCTCTAAACCTTTCTAATCAATGCACATGTCCAAATGTCTTCTAAATGGTAAAAACATGTCTATTAACTTAGTTTGTACTTAGTAAATCTGAGATGAATTTAGCCAGGGGATTTCCCAGCTTGTGAACTGGGAAGATCTGTGGAATGTCACTCTCTCTTTTTGCACTCTATGGAAAGTCCATGGTGGAGCACAGGGGCCGTCTGTTGAGTCCAATGCAGGATTTACAGTTGTCCAGTTATGGGGATTTCCCTCCACAGATACGTATTAGTCGCAATTAGAGATCAGACTTGACATCTATTGCACAAAGACCAGCTCGTTCAATTCATACAAAGTCTGCAGGGTAACATAGTATTCCTCAGCTGACGAGAAATAAATCTCAATAATTTATTCACGATGCCTGATGACCTACCTTTTTCCCTTCAGGAGCTGGGGTTTGGATTCAAAGATATTAAGTGGTGTAAAGTGCTGACCACTGATTTGCTACGTGGAAGTGGGTGAGATGCTTCTGCATTGACAGAAAAGCTGACGTCATCCTGTTACGTATTCCGGCAACAATGAATATATGAGTTCGGCAAGGGGTTCTGTATAACAAATAACACGTTTATTAAACACAGAAAACAAACCCCCCAACAGTAACCAAACACTAACGTAACCGGAAACAGCTGCTGTGCGGCAGCTCAAACAGCCCTTAAAGCGATATTGCAAAAACAGTTCTTTAAAGTAGTATTGCCAAAAGTTCGATATGCTCTCAGTTCAGCTAAAAGGAGAGACTTTATAAGACTATTTAAATTTTCTTTCACGGCGCTTCACTTCGATACCCGATGTCGAACTTCTCCCACGACGAATTTACAAAACGGAACGGCTTAAAGGCACTGACCTTTCCTTTATCACACTGTCCTCAATCTCCTGTTTTACCGCAGAGATTAACACGTGAACAGTCCACGAAATCCTTTCGAATAAGGATTAAATATGGTCGAACCCGTTTCACCGTCGAAATAGATCCTCCTCGATCTTCGATCTTCATTCTCCACTGATTTCGGAACTAGCAGTATTTCAAGAACCTGCTGGCAATGATCTTTTAAACTTTTGGCATTTGATAAAACTTCACCCTCCAGCTAAACTGCGTCATCCCATTAAATCACGCAGTGGCATGAAATCAACTTGACAAATCCAGCCACGAGCTGCCCCTCCTCAGAGGGTGGGGTCTTCCTTTTATAACCAGTAAAAGAAAAATGTCACATGATCTCTACTGGCGGGAAAATGACGTCATTTCACCATCACAAGACAATTACCTCAAGTCCAGTACAGCTTCAACCCCTGTCAAGTGACAAGGGTACCACTGTCATGTCACGAGTACGTAACCATCCATTCGTGGAATATACTGTTTTTAACTTTCCATTTGTTTTACAGTACCCAGTGAAAAGCATCCACTTCATGTGACAGAAGCCATAACAGATCATAAGTCTGTTGGTTATTCAAACTCTATCTGGAGACCTAATAGAGAAATCCTATCCTTACCCATTCTGGTTGTTCATCACTCTCATCCCTACATCTAGACTCCTGACTCTTATCTGCCTCCTGACAAGCCTTTTGATAGTATCAAGTCTCCAGGAGCTTGTCAGGACGGGGACAGGATTGGACCCGAATGCAGAACGCAGGCACTGAAGTACTAGGGGTAGGACAGGATGGGGATGCCATGGCATGCAGGGGCTTATGCAGGCGGGGCTGGATCCCCGATTTCGTGATAGGGCAGGAGGATCCCAGAGCTCGTGGCGGGCCGCATGGACCCCGGGCAGGGCCACCTCCCAGGCTAAAAACACGGAGGCATCTGCAAGGAGCGGACACCTGGGCAGGTGCGGGGCACAACCCTTAGTGAGCAATGGGTGGAAAGGGCAGAATCCCCACCGGGCAGCGGCAGTCCAGCCAGGCCTGCCTGAGGGAGGCAAGGAATCTGAAGAAAGCTGGGTCCAGGGAGAGCAGTAGGGCTACCGTGATACACCGGTTTATTGGGAAGGGCAACCGACAGCGTGACAGCGCAGGCAAGGCGACTAAGGCGGAACAGCGGGACCAGCGCACACGAGAGAAGCAGTGGAACAAGACCAACCGACAGAACAGATGCAGAAGAGGCCGGCAACAGGGCAAAACAGGATTCCGAGCAGGCCGGCAACCAGGGAAAGAGCCGAATTCAGAGCCGGCAGCCCAGGTACAGATCGGGTAAAACCGGCTTCGGAGTAGGACAACCCACACCCAGGCTCAGTCCCCGAGTCCCTTATAAACACTTGCCCCCTAATAGGCGACAGCTGTCCCTCCTTAAGTCAAGACGATTCAATGGCTCCGGGTGACAGGAGGGCTGGCTGGAGGAAGAGAAGAGTGCTTAGATTCATGGTACTTTGCTTCCACTATTGGGGAAGGATGGAGATGATTTGATTGGACAGGTTCCAGCTGAAACATGCTAGGGCTGAAGTCCTGACAAATCACTAGGGCTGTGGACAGTATTTCACTAAATATCTGGGAAGTGGGTTCAACAGATTGGAATTGGAATGTTTTTATTATTGCCATAGGTACCGCAATAGTGAATGTTTTTGCATGTGTACCCTTGAGACAAATCAAATCATATCGTTACACAGTGTAATGAGGTAGGATAAGGTAAAACATTAATAATGCAGAAGGTGTAGAATAATGTGCAGAATAATTACAATAGAATTAAGGAAAAGTATGGATGAAATAATAGCATCCATGACATCACTGACGAGCGCTGCCTCAAAAAGGCAGCATCCATCATGAAGGACCACCACCACCCAGGACATGCCTTCTTCCCATTTCTACCATCATGGAGGAGGTACAGGAGCCTGAAGGCACACACTCAATGGTTCAGCGACAGCCTCTTCCCATCTGACATCGGATTTCTTACTTATTTAACTTTTTTATACTATTTTTATAGAAATCTAACTGTGATTTACTGGTTTTATTATAATGAATTACGATGTACTTCTCGAGCATAACAAATTTCAAGACATATAGCAGTGATATTAAACCTAATTCTTTTTGTGAATATTAAAGAGGATACAAAGAGTACTTTTACAGATGCATAAACAGTAAAAGAGAGTGTAGAATGGATATTGGACCTCTGGGAAATGACACTGGAGAAGTTGTCAGATACACTGAAACGGCAGAGAACTGTACACGTACTTTGTGTCAGTCTCCAATGTTTTCCGACATGAAGAGATGCCAGAAATTGAAGCCTGGGCGGCATTGAGTATCATCACTTTTAATAAGGAGATATTGCTTGGAGAGTTGTAAATCCTGACGGTGGATGGACAAGACACCACGGATTCGCAAAAAGAGGCTGAAGCGATTGTGAAGGCATTCATAGTGCAAGAATAATTAGTCAGGAATTGCTCCCCGTGACCGGGAAATCACAAATGTCACTATACTCCTGAGGAACACAGGAAGGAAAAAGATAGGAAATTATTGGTTGCTGACCAAGATTGCAGTGGACGGTGCAATTTGAGAGTCCATGCTACGGATGAGGTATAAGTGCATCTTGGTTCTTACTTCTCCTAACAGTAAGAGTGTTCACTTTGATTTTGTAAATATGTGGATTTCATCTCCAGGCACAGTGAGTATATAAGATGCCCATTTGAATACACTAAGATATAAACTGTTTGTTCATAGTCACAGTGCATTGATTACTCTTCACAAACATTTTTATCCAAATATTTGCGCCATTGCAAAATACTCCATTTGAGGTTGTTCCCCTCCCTGAATCACAATATATAGGGGACAACCACCGAAATCTGATACAGCAGGTCAACGAAAGCAACTTCGATTTCTTCGTTACAGGTAAATCTGATTTGTCTGAGTCTTTCGGAAATTATTATTGTCAAGCATTAAATGGAGATGACTTCATTGGTAAATTGGCAGATGATGAAACAATTGATGGAGCTGTGGATAGTGTGGAGAACTGGCAATAAATTTAGCAAAATGTAGATCAATTGCAGATATAGGCTGGGAAATGGCAAATGGAAATTGACCCAGATAAATGTGACGAATTGCACCTCAGTAAGGCAAATGCAAGACAGAACACTGTTATGGGCAAGGTCCTTTAGTGTTGCTGAGCAGAGAGATCATGGCATCCTAGTTCATTGCTAGTTCTAAGTAGCTACACAAGTTGGTATGTTGTTTAGAAATAGGCTTACAACATGCTTGCATTTATTATTCAAATAATTTAGCTCAATAGTCATGTTCCTACTTTGTAAGACTCTCGTTGGGCCACATCTGGATGACTGCATACAGTTCTGGTCGCCCCACACTTGGAAGGATGTGGAGGCTTTGGAGAGGGTGAAGAATATGTTTACCAGGATGCTGCTTCATTTAGAGGGTGTGTGCTATCACAGGAGGCGTAATAAAATGTTGTTTCCACTGGAGCTCCAAAAGCTGAGGGGTAATCTGATAGAGGATTGCAGGAAGATGGAGGGTATGGACATGGTATAGACAGGAAGGATTAGTGTTTGGGTGTTTATGATTTGCTTTATAGCTAGTTCATCACAACATTGTGGCCCAAATGGCCTGGTGCTGTGCTGTACTCGTCATTGTTCTATGTTCTCAAAGCATTTTCATAGCAAACTGACATGTTTGACTGTTACTTTGTAGCTGTTGGTTAAATCCTTTGCAATTTACAACTTGCTATTTCTAAACTCAAGGTAAAGATTCCAATTAGAATTTTAAATCTCTCACAATATCATTAAACATGTTGGCTCCTAAACTACACAAGCAGCAATGACATTAAATTAGTTTCGACATTCCATGTTCATGAGATGTTCTTCTGCACACCATTGATTTAACATGTCGTAATTTGAGTTAATAGCACCTTTCTGTCACCTTAAACAGTCTGACATGAAAGTCGCTGAAGGTTCTGAGATTCTCAAACCACCCTGCCTGGCACATGTGATCAATCCATGGTCAAGGTCACTAAGATCTCATTTCTCTTCTATGCTGATGTTTGGTCTCAACAGCAAATGAATCTCTTGACCATTCCTGCATGCTTTTATGCATTAAGTTACATCGAAAATTTTGGATGATGAGATATCGGCACTAACAAGTGTAGTGGGATGTACGGGTGTCCATAATAAAGTGGCCACTGAATGTATTATGCTCTGATTGGGCTGTCCTGAACCCTTTCTCTGTCATTGAGGTATTTTAGAAGTAGAGTTTCTGATAAATTGAAAAAACAGCATCCAATCTCACTCATGCAGCAATGTTACGACAATGTGTTTGATAATGACACTGATAGAAAGGACAAGGACTGAACACCAGGGAGAACTTGCCCATCTTTTCCAAGGTACATGGAAATCACTCAAGAGGCTTTAACATCTCTGTCTGGATTGCTTCAGAGCTGCATTGAAATAGCATTCTAGAATTTGAACTGTTCACAAGATTGGACCTTGAACCCATTCTATAGCCTCAAGGGAAGAATCACACCACCTGGTCACACTTGACACTGATACGAACTCAGCATAAAAACAACTTTAGGGAAATGGAAAACAATCAGCTCAGCAAAGGCAGTAGTACAGGAACTTGCAGCTCATAATAATGGAATCTAAATTCATACTCTCTGTGATTAAAGAAGAGATTAGTAATTTTAATATTATTCTATCTGCAATTGAAGGGTGTTCTAAAGTAGTCTTCAAGGCTACTAGAGTCTGTACTTCTGCAGATAATCTATTACCTTCAGTGACAGGTATCTGATTGTACAAGACAATATGTGGGAACTGAATTCAGCACAGATATACTATAGCCTATTGTTGAACACACACAAATTAAACTAGAAAAATACAGTACTGCCTTTAAAACTGATCTGATTTACTGTTCCAGCTATCCAAAGATAAGACATTCTTGTCATATAGTAGTATGTCTGTATTCATTTTACCTGTATTCTCAGTTTTCTAAAATATCCTCCCTCTCAATTTGTAGTTTCCAAAAGTCATAGGAGCAGAATTAGGCCATTTAGAACCAACGGGTCTGCCCATCATTCCATTTTGGATGATTTATTATCCCTCTCAACCCCATTTGCTTCCCCTGGTCAGGAACCTTTCACAAACATATTAATGAATAATCTATCAATCTCCACTTTACACATCCCCAATTACTTAGCTTCACAGCTGTCTGTGGCAAGCAATTCCACAGATTCACCACCTTCTGGCTAGAGAAATCCCTCCTCATCGCTGTTGTAAAGGGACATACTTCTATTCCAAGGCTGTACCGTCTGGTCGCAAACTCCTCCACCACAAAATACATCCTCTCTACTTCAACTCTATCTAGGTCTTTCAATATCCATCAGCTTTCAATGTCCTTCTTTTCTCTTTACCAGAGCTATCAAAAGTGAGATACCTTCCTCCAGATAATGGCCTTCCAAAAAACACTTGTCGTCCTGGTGTTTCTCCTGCTGATTGTTAACACTGAGTTTTCCAAAGCCCAAATGTCCAGACGTCTTGATATCAGATTCAACAGTAATGCAGAGGGAATTTCTTCACAGGTAGGATTGTCTTACCTCCACTTCTTTAACATTGTTCATTGTTGAAATTGCCTGCAATCCCAAAAAATGAACAGGTTCAGGAACTCAAGTTCAAATTCAATTTTCTTTACAGATATACAACCAAACGAAACAACATTCCTCTACAACGTGCTCCAACCACAGAACATCGATCGCACAAAGCACATAAAACTAAATATTGTCAAAAATAAGTGAATAAAATATAATTCACAGTGCATGCAGTGTGCAGCACATTAAAAAAACAACTAATAGTAAAGAGCTCACTGTCTTGTGATGAGAGGTCGGGAGTGGCAGGGCATTCTTTGGTTTTGTAACCTGATGGAAGAAGCTATTACCCAGTCTAGCAGTCATAGTTCTCAAACTCCAGTGCCTCCTTCCCGATGATTATAGGTCAAAGAGATTGGGTGATATGTGCCAGGGATCCTCAATGATGCTTTGGGCTTTGACTAAATCAAATGTGTCAGATCATTAATATTCCAAACAACATTTTATTTAAAGTCAAACATCTATTTTTTGATATAATGAACATACTGAAATGCAATAAAAAACATTAATTTTTCCAAGTCAAATTGAGTTTATTCTTATTATCATAGGTTCAGTGAGGTACGGATTCAGTAGGAAAATTTGCATGCAGCAACATCACAAAGATGAAGGGGCAGACAGCACACAGAATATAGATTATTCATTAGGTCTACCTTAAGTCATGCCATATGCAATAAAGTCGATTTGCCATCATAAGTATATATTTTCAGAAGTTAATTGGCTGGAATAATAATGAATGGGAGATTGGTTTGACTAGACAAAATAGATGAATGTTATTTGGGGCAGGCATCCCCAACAGTGCTGAAAACATTGTCAATTACAATTTCCCACGAGAAGTTACTCACGGACAGTTATAGAAAATCGTGTTGGTCTTGCAATGAAAATGTTCCCATGATACTTCAGGGTTTATTCATCGAGAAGATACTTTGATTGATGCACAAGTGGGGTGGGAGGTGGACGGGGTAATATTTTGGAAATACTTTCTGAGGAGCTGTCTGGTCAAACTAAATAGTGAGAACTGGTGCCGAATACTTTCCTGTGTTCAATGGTGGGTGAGGTTCACTAATGACGGGCTGGGCCATATTTAGTATATATTACAGGCTTTTTCGTACAATGGCATTGATGCTTCCTTATCAGGCCAAGATGAAACCAGTCAATATACTCTCTAACAGACATCTGTAGAAATTTGTCAATGTTTCAGATAATAATTCAAATTTTGTCAAGCTTCCAAGAAAGCATAGCATTTTTGGTGACATTCCAAATCTCCACAAATTCCTATTGAAATATAGCCGCCGTCACACCTTCCTAACAGCTGTATCAATATGTTGGGTCCAGGTTAGCTCCTCGGACACACTGGCCCCCAGGAACTTTAAATGGCTCCCTCACTGCATTTCTGATCCCTCCATGAGGATTGGTGTGTGTCATTCACTCAACTATAATGTGTCATCTGTCCTCATACCCGAACTCTATATTCTCAAACCCGACCTCCGGAAAACACGGTGAGGAATTCTTCCATGGGCAAGAAAGTCAATGGTCTGAGATAACTGAGCTGCAAGTTGAATTCACAATTCTTTGTTTCTTGTCAATTCACAGGAAAATATGGGCGAAAGTCTGAGAAGCAGATTCCCACCACTGAACAGGTGACTTTGTGGTTTGTTAGAAGTAAAGGTCTGTTAAGATCTATTAAGAACTGTGCATTCCAGTGATCCACCACTCTCTGAATAAAAAAAACCCTACGCCTCACATGCCCTTTGAACACACGCCTTCTCACGTTAAATGCCTGCCCTTTGGTATTTGACATTTCAACCCCGGGAATCAGATACTCCCTGTCTACTCTATCTATGCCTCTTTTAAACTTATAAACCTTCATCGGAATTCCACACAGGCTCTGGTGCTCCAGAGGAAACAACTCACCGTCCTTTCCAATTGTATCCAGTCTCAATTGTAAGCTAAGCTTTCGTTGAGGAAATACAGCTCCAGTAATATGATTTTTATTTCTGCAAGGAGCATGTGTGTGTGTGGCAAATATCCATCGACATTTCCTGGTACATGCTTCAGAGCATCGACTGATGATAAGAGGATGTTCACCATGACACTGGAGTAAACTCTAGATGTCTCATTCTCCTGTGTAGTAAAGGACTTCAATTTGCTGCATCCTACTACAAGTTCTGAGTTATCATAATTCAAAAATGAGCAATGCTAAAAGTTCATGTGCAACGGTTGTATTTATATTTTCTGCCCATTACACTACTGGTGTTTTTGGCAGCAATAAAGGTCTTCCTTCTCTGGCTGTGTTCAGTGCTTCCTTCATCATGTCAGTGTTACGCCTGTGACAAGAGACAATAGGTGCAGTAGACCATTCGGCCCTACAAGCCTGCACCGCCATTTTGAAATCATGGCTGATCAATTACTATCAATACCCTGTTCCTGCTTTGTCCCCATATCTCTTGATTCCCTTATCCATGATACCTATCTAGCTCCTTCTTGAAAGCATCCAGAGAATTGGCCTCCACTATCTTCCAAGGCAGTGCATTCCAGACCCCCACAACTCTCTGGGAGAAGAGGCTTTTCCTTAACTCTGTCCTAAATGTCCTACCCCTTATTCTCAAACCATGCCCTCTGGTACTGGACTCTCCCAGCATCTGGAACATATTTCCTGCCTCTATCTAGTCCAATCTCTTAATAATCTTACATGCTTCAATCAGATCCCCTCTCAATCTCCTTAATTCCAGCGTTTACAAGCCCAGTCTCTCTAACCTCTCTGCGTAAGACAATCCAGACACCCCAGGAATTAACCTCGTGAATCTACGCTGCACTTCCTCTACAGCCAGGATGTCCTTCCTTAACCCTGAAGACCAAAACTGTACACAATACTCCAGGTGAGGTCTCATCAGGGCTCTGTACAAATGCAGGAGGATTTCCTTGCTCTTGTACTCAATACCCTTTGCAATAAAGGCCAACAGTCCATTAGCCTTCTTCACTGCCTGCTGTACTTGCTCATTCACCTTCAGTGACTGATGAACAAGGACTCCGAGATCTCTTTGTATTGCTCCCTTACCCAACTCCAAACCATTCAGATAATAATCTACCTTCCTGTTCTTACTCCCAAAGTGGATAACCTCACACTTATTCACTTTAAACGCCATCTGCCTAGTATCTGCCCACTCACCCAGCCTATCTAAGTCTCCCTGAATTCTCCCTGCATCCTCATCACATGTCGTACTGCCATCCAGCTTAGTATCATCAGCAAATTTGCTGATGTTATTTTTTATGCCTTCATCCAAATCATTAACGTAAGTGGTAAACAGCTGTGGTCCCAATACCGAGCCCTGTGGCACCCCACTAGTCACCACCTGCCATTCCGAGAAACACCCATTCACTGTTACCCTTTGCTTTCTATCTGCCAACCAGTGTTCTATCCATGTCAATGCCTTCCCCCCGATGCCATGAGCTTTGATTTTACCCACCAATCTTCTATGTGGGACCTTATCAAATGCCTTCTGAAAATCAAGGTACACTACATCCACTGGATCTCCCCCGTCTAACTTCCTGGTTACTTCCTCGAAAAACTCCAACAGATTAGTCAAGCATGATTCACCCTTGGTAAATCCATGCTGGCTTGGCCCAGTCCTGTCACTGCTATCTAGATATGCCACAATTTCATCCTTAATAATGGACTCCAGCATCTTTCCCACCACCGATGTCAGGCTGACAGGCCGATAGTTCTCTGTTTTCTCCCTCTTCCTTTTTGAGAATTGCAAGATCGCTATTAAGTCAGGGTAGGAGACCCAGGAAATGAGAGAGAGAAGTTTGGAATGTCCTGGCCCCCAGCGATACAAAGCCACGGAAAAGGTAATTGTTTCTTGGAGGCGGAATTGTGTATTGAATACTATGCTTCGTGGATGCCCTCAGGCAACGTGGGCAGGTTAGGGGATGGCATCATTCCACCCTGAGTGACATCTGAGACCCTATGAGTGGGGATAAAAGAGGGTCTGGGGAACAGCTCCTTGAGACGCACCAGAAGAAAGGCTAGAACTCCTGTAACAGCGTAATAGTGAAAGCCGGCGGAAAAGCCCACGTAGAAATATAGAAATATAAAACCATAAATAATTAAATAATAATAAATTATGCCGTGGAAATAATCAGTGATTCATAGTCATTTTATTCGTGACAACATTAATTCGTTATCAGCTAAGCACTGTTTCTGAGTTTAGTCTATTCATTTACTATATTAATAATTCACATGTCAAGACAAGACAAGGTAAAGGAGCAGAAGTAGGCCAATCGGCCCCTTGAGTCTGCTCCGCCACTTCACCATGAGCTTAAGTATTCTCCCATCTCCAATTTCCGACTTTTTCCCCATATTCCTTGATACCCTGACTAATTAGATTCCCATCAATCTCCTCCTTAAACACCCTCAATTATTGGGCCTCCACACTGCATGTGGCAACGAATTCCATAATTCCACGACCATGATGCCTCAAACAGAATTACAGGACAATGAGTTCCAATCAATTTGCAATCAATGCGTACATTACACAATAATCCGTTTTGCTTTGGTATCATACTACAAACTTTCTCAATGTTTCTGTTGACATGTCACTCATTAAGTGAATACCAAATCGTTAGTCCTGTTGAAGTGATTTGAAGTGCTTTGTAATTTAATTAAATTTGTCATTTGATAACGTATATTGATAACTTTCAACAAAAGTAATCAGTCTATAATATTAGCTAAGCAGAGTCTGCTGTGTCACATATCGGGGAATGTTTCTGTTCTCTTGATAAAACTAGATCTATGTAAAGGCAACAAAGGAGCACATTATGAACTTTAATTAATATTGTATAATACAATAGTTGTATCTAGTCTCAATTGTAAGCCAAGCTGACACTGAGGAAATACAGCTCCAGAAATAAGATTTTTATTTCTGCAAGGAGTATGTGTGTGTGGCAAATATCAAGCAGCATTTCCTGGTGCATGATTCAGAGCACACGACTGATGATAAGAGGATGTTCACCACGACATTGGAGTCAACTCCAGATGTCTCTTTCTTCTGTGCAGTAAAGGAATTAAATTTTCTGCATCCTACTACAAGTTCTGAGTTATCATAATTCGAAAACGAACAATGCTGAAAGTCAAATGCAACTGTTCTATTTATATTTTCTGCCCATTACACTACCGGTGTTTTTGGCAGCAATAAAGGTCTTCCTCTCTGGTTGTGTCCAGGGCTTCCTTCATTATGTCAGTACTTCCACTTAGTTTTCTCTACTGTCTAGTATGCATTTCATGTGGAGACTCAGGAATACAGTTACACTCAGATGTAGAATTATTCTTTATTGCTTTTCCAGACCAGTTTTGATTTACTAGTCTGAATTTTTATTGCTGAACTGAAACCCTGAACGGGCAGGACCCATGGACATCTCTTCACCTGGCCTCTACTTATTGACCTGTTAGGTATGGCTGATACTACCAAGAGCTAAAGCAGAAGGCCCTGACTCCAGACAACATAGAACTCAGGGTCATTGAGGCACATGGTCCTTCAAACCTGATGACATGTCTGTGGTCTTCTTGCAGCCCTTTATTTATTGCCATCCCTTATTTCAAGCATTGGCACAATTTAACATTCATCATAATCCACTTCCTCTTGTTCCAAACCTTTATGTGTCAGGTTTTTTTATCCTATTCAATATTAATCATTTGTTGTATTCCAGGTTTTAAGGTACTATGCTTTCAGTAACAAATGAATATTTCTGAACTTGTGTTGTAGATGGCGAGCTGCCCAAAAGGAACGAGCACTCCCAGCAATGATCCATCGGAAGGAATTCAGTCTGCCAGAAACTTCAGTCAGACAGACAGACTGAACGACATACTTTATTGATCCCGAAGGAAATTGGGTCTCGTTACATTCACACTAAGCAGGAATTGTGTAGAAATATAGCAATATTTAACCAGAAATAATTAAATAATTATAAATTATGCCAAGTAGAAATAATCAGTGATTCATAGTCACTTTATTTGTGACAACATTAATTCGTCATGAGCTAAGTACTGTCTCTGTTATAGTCTATTCGTTTACTCTATTAATAATTCATATTACATTTCAAGCAAGGTAAAGGTGCAGAAGGAGGCCATTCGACCCATTGAGTCTGCTCTGCCACTCCACCATGAGCTGAACTATTCTCCCATCTAGATCCAATTTCCGACTTTTTCCCCATATCCCTTGATACACTGACTAATTAGATACCTATCAATCTCCTCCTTAAGCACCTTCAATGATTGGGCCTCCACACTGTATGTGGCAACAAATTCCATAATTCCACCACCATCTGGCTAAAATATGTACCTTTTGCAATAATTTGATGAGAATGCCAGTAGGATAGATAAAGGGGATGCAGTGTATTTTGTATATCTGGGCGTTAAGAAGTCCTTTGACACAAGTGCCACACAGAAGGCTGCGCATTTAATTAAGAGCCCATGGTATTACAAGATTGTTACTAACATGGGTAGTACATTGGCTGATTGGTAGGAGGCAGCGAATGGGAATAAATGGATCCTGTTCTGGTTGGCTGCCAGTGGCTAGTGGTGATCCGCAGGGTTCCTATGGGGCCACTTATTTTTATGCTGTATATAATGACTTAGATGAAGGAATAGATGGCTTTCCTGCCAGGTTTGCAGATATTAGGAATATTGGTGGAGGGACATGAAATGTTGAGGAAACAGATATGATAGAAACATAGAAACACGGAACTACTGCACAATACAGGCCCTCCAGCCTACAAAGCTGTGCCGAACATGTCCTTACCTTAGAAATTTTACATTATGCCGATGACCTTTTGCTTTATATTCCTAATGTTGAGACTTTATTAGCTATTGTACATTCTTTTGTCTCCTGTTTTAGTCAGTATTCAGGATAAGAGTGAACTTTTTCTATTGAATCATTTAGTATCAATTAATACTAACCTTCCTTTTAAAATTGTAAGAAATAAACTTACTTATTTGGATGGAACAATTACTAAGAACCATAAATAGTTATTTAAAGAAAATTTGGGCCTGGGACCCCAAGATCCCTCTGATCCTCCTCACTGCCAAGAGTCTAGGCATTAAGTCTACATTCTGCCATCATATTTGACCTACCAAAATGAACCAGGCCACACTTATCTGGGTTGAACTTCATCTACCATTTCTCAGCCCAGTTTTGCATCTTATTAATGCCTCATCTCATTAAATTACCTCGTCTCAGTCATTTATAAAAATCACGAAGAGTTGGAGTCTCAGAATAGATCCCTGAGGCACAACACTGGACTCTGGCCTCCATGCAGAATATGACCCGCCTCCAAGCACATTTTGCCTTCTTGGGGTAAGTCAGTTCAGGATCCACAAAGCAATGTCTCCTTGGATCCCATGTATCCTTACTTTCTCATGGGGTTGAGGAGGAGACAAAACAAAGGATCATCAGTGATTGAATGGCAGAGCTGATTCAATGGGCCAGATTATCTCATTCTGCTCTTATGTCATATGGTCTTAAATAAGTATGTCTAAAATTAATTATTTATAATAATTTTGTGTTTAATGGGGACAATCTCAAGAGCACAGATATTAGGTATGGTGAATAAATGTTGCCAATATCAGTAATAACCACTTCCAGTCTTACAATAAATGCTACTGAAGAACACATTGTTTGTATGTTTCATTGATTGTTAATTATTATTACAAGTGTTGCACTATTTCACATTTCTTTAACACACATTATACAGTGTTGAACTATTAGCTGGAACTTTTGATAGTGACACTAAGTTTCTGACCTTGTGCTGTTGATCAGATTTATCCCAGATGCTCACTGTAACTTGCGGAGAAGATATTCCTGATGTCACTTTCAGGGTCTATGGTGCAGCTGTCTGAAAAAAAATGAACAGCAGAAATGTCATTATTGTAATCGACATACGGCAACATACATCATCTCCAATAACTATATGATTTTCACTCCAATGGAAGAACTGCAGGAACGAGACTGCAGGATTTTCTGGGATTTGAAATCAGATGGTGTCATTCTCGTAAATGCTTATGTAGTGTTCTCGCACAGCTGTAAGATAACTCTGAACTAAACACCAAGCATAAACCAATCAATGAGGCGGTCCCAGTAAGATTAACCATTTACTGTTCACTCTTCCACATTAAGGTATGGTGAAAACTGTTGATAAAACAATACAAAAAATATACTGTATTTGTTTCCTTCTTGACATCACATTTACATCATAAACACTTGCAAAAGTAAAACTACAACAACAATCTTACATTAAAGTGCAACATACAGTCAGAATCTACCCACGCCATCGACTGGCTTTAAATACACTTCAACACAAACTATCCGCAACTCTTTAAATAACAAAAAACATAAACTTTATCAATCATCATTACTTTTAACAGAATCAGCGTTAACATTTTTAATTCAACATATCGATTATCTCATGAACTTAGGGCGTTGATTCACTAATGTTTCTCGTGCGTAGAAAGAAAACTTTTCTCGCGCTGATACTGTACACATTAGCCCCCTCCTTCCTGTTTCTCCAAACCGGTATTCTCCCACAACACACGGCGAAACCGGGAGTGACGTCATCGCATGCCGCTATATATCACAGAAAACGAATTTACTTTAAACAACCTTAACTTTAACTAGAAAATGATAACTAACAAATTACTAAAGCAAAAGTATAATAAACTAAACAAATGCCTTAAAGGCAACACAGCTTAAGATCTCAAATGACTGCTCCGAAGATAAAATAATTGGTTATTTGGGGAAAGAAATAAGTATATATAATAAAGTTATTACGAACTCCGTGGAGCATGTGGGGATCTTCAGATATACAGGCACTCTCGCTTTCTTTCTTTTTTTTCATTTTCTTTTTTTCTGTAGGGTTGTTAGAGGGGAAGGGCTAAGGGTATATTTGTTTTTCTATCTGTAATTATTTGAAAACGCAATAAAAAACGTTTTAAAAAGAGGATCATTAAAAAAGGTCATTTAGTACAGAGTTATGGAAAAATTTCTTCTCCAAGAGAGTTGTGGGGGTCTGGAATGCACTGCCTCGGAAGGTAGTGGAGGCTTTCAAGGAGCTAAATAGGTATCTTATGGATAGGGGAATCAAGGGATTAGGGGACAAGGCAGGAACAGGGTATTGATAGTAATTGATCAGGCATGATCTCAAAATGGCGGTGCAGGCTCGAAGGGCTGAATGGTCTACTTCTGCACCTATTGTCTATTGTCACAGGCGTAACACTGACATGATGAAGGAAGCCCTGAACACAGCCAAAGAAGGAAGACCTTTATTGCTGCCAAAACACCAGTAGTGTAATGGGCAGAAAATTTAAATAGAACAGTTGCACCTGAACTTTTAGCATTGCTCATTTTCGAATTATGATAACTCAGAACCTGTAGTAGGATGCAGCAAATTGAAGTCCTTTACTACACAGGAGAATGAGACATCTGGAGTTTACTCCAGTGTCATGGTGAGCATCCTCTTATCATCAGTCGATGCTCTGAAGCATGTACCAGGAAATGTCGACGGATATTTGCCACACACACACACATGCTCCATGCAGAAATAAAAATCATATTTCTGGAGCTGTATTTCCACAGCGTCAGTCTGGCTTAGAATTGAGACTGGATACTATTGGAAAGGACGGTGAGTTGTTTCCTCTGGAGCACCATAGCCTGAGGGGAATTCCGATGAAGGTTTATAAGTTTAAAAGAGGCATAGATAGAGTAGACAGGGAGTACCTGATTCCCGGGGTTGAAATGTCAAATACCAAAGGGCAGGCATTTAAAGTGAGAAGGCGTGTGTTCAAAGGGCATGTGATGGGTAGGGTTTTATTTATTCAGAGAGTAGTGGATCACTGGAATGCACTGTTCTTAATAGATCTTAACAGACCTTTACTTCTAACAAACCACAAAGTCACCTATTGTGTCGTGGGAATCTGATTCTCAGACTTTCGCTCATATTTGAATTGACAATTAACAAAGAATTGTGAAGTCAACTTGCTGCTCAGTTATCTCAGACCATTGACTTTGTTGCCCATGGAAGAATTCCTCAACGTGTTTTCCGGAGTTCGGGTATGAGGACAGATGACACATAATAGTTGAGTGAATGACACACACTAATCCTCATGGAGGGATCAGAAATGCAGTGAGGGTGCTATTTTAAGATCCTGGGTGCCAGTATGTCCGAGGAGCTAACCTGGACCCAAAATATTGATACAGCTGTAAAGAAGGTGTGACGGCGGCTATATTTCAATAGGAATTTGAGGAGATTTGGAATGTCACCAAAAACGCTATGCTTTCTTGGAAGCTTGACAAAATTTGAATTATTATCTGAAACGTTGACAAATTTCTACAGATGTCTGTTAGAGAGTTTATTGACTAGTTTCATCTTGGCCTGGTATGGAAGCATCAATGCCATTGTACGGAAAAGCCTGTAATAAGTACTAAATATGGCCCAGTCCGTCATTGGTGAACCTCACCCACCATTGAACACAGGAAAGTATTCGGCACCAGTTCTCACTATTTCGTTTGACCAGTCAGCTCCTCAGAAAATATTACCAAAATATTACCCCGTCCACCTCCCACCCAACTGGTGCATCAATCAAAGTATCTTCTCGGTGAATAAACCCTGAACTATCATGGGAACATTTCCATTACAAGACCTACACGATTTTGTATAACTGTCCGTGAGTAACGTCTCGTGGGAAATTGTAATTGACAATGTTTTCAGCACTCTTGGGGATGCCTGCCTCAAGTGACATTCATCTATTTTGTCTAGTCAAACCAATCTCCCATTCATTACTATTCCAGCCAATTAACTTCTGAAAATATATACTCATGATGGCAAATCGACTTTATTGTATATGGCATGACTTAAGGTAGACCTAATGCATAATCTATATTCTGTCTGCTGTCTGTCCCTTCAACTTTGTGAAGTTGCTGCATGCAAATTTTCCTTGGTACTGAACCCGTACCTCACTGAACTTATGATAATAAGAATAAACTCAATTTGACTTGGAAAAATTAATGTTTTATATTGCATTTCAGTATGTTCATTATATCAAAAAATAGATGTTTGACATTAAATAAAATGTTGTTTGGAATATTAATGATCTGACACATTTGATTTAGTCAAAGCCCAAAGCATCATTGAGGATCCCTGGCACATATCTCCCAATCTCTTTGACCTATACTCATCGAGAAGGAGGCATTGCAGCTTGAGGACTACGACTGCTAGACTGGGTAATAGCTTCTTTCATTAGGTTACAAAACCAATGAATGCCCTGCCACAACCGACCTCTCATCACAGGTCAGTGAGCTCTCTACTGTTAGTTGTTTTTTTAATGTGCTGCACACTGCATGCATTGTGAGTTATATTTTATGCACTTATTTTTGACAATATTTAGTTTTATGTGCTTTGTGCGATCAATGATCTGTGGTTGGAGCAAGTTGCAGAGGAATGTTGTTTCGTTTGGTTAAAGAAGTGGAGCTAAGACAATCCTACCTGTGAAGAAATTCCCTCTGCATTACTGTTTAATCTGATATCAAGTCGTCTGACCCCTCGGGCTTTGGAAAACTCAGTGTTAACAATCAGCAGGAGAAACACCAGGACGACAAGAGTTTTTTGGAAGGCAATTATCTGGAGGAAGAAATCTCACTTTTGATAGCTCTGGTAAAGAGAAAAGAAGGACATTGAAAGCTTATGGATATTGGAAGACCTAAATAGGGTCGAAGTAGAGAGGATGTACTTTGTGGTGTGGGAGTTTGGGACCAGACGGTACACCCTTGGAGTAGAAGAATGTCCCTTTACAACAGGAATGAGGAGGAATTTCTCGAGCCAGAAGGTGGTGAATCTGTGGAATTGCTTGCCACAGACAGCTGTGAAGCTATGTAATTGGGGATGGGTAAAGCGGTGGTTGATAGATTATTCATTAATATGTTTGGGATAGGTTCCGGAGCAGGGAAAGCAAATGGGGTTGAGAGGGATAATAAATCATCCAAAATGGAATGATGGGCAGACCCGTTGGTTCTAAATGGCCTAATTCTGCTCCTATGACTTTTGGAAACTACAGATTGAGAGGGTGGATATTTCAGAAAACTGAGAATACAGGTAAAATGAATACAGACATACTACTATATGACAAGAATGACTTATCTTTGGATAGCTGGGACAGTAAATCAGATCAGTTTTAAAGGCAATAATGTATTTTTCTAGTTTAAGTTGTGTGTGTGCAACAATGGGCTATAGTATATCTGTGCTGAATTCGGTTCCCACATATTGTCTTGTACAATCAGACACTGTCACTGAAGGTAATAGATTATCTGCAGAAGTACAGACTCTGGTAGCCTTGAAGACAACTTTAGGACACCTTTCAATTGTAGATAGAATAATATTAAATTTACTATTCTCTTCTTTAATCACAGAGAGTATGAATTTAGATTCCATTCCGTATGAGCTGCAAGTTCCTGTACTGCTGCCTTTGCTGAGCTGATTGTTTTCCATTTCCCTAAAGTTGTTTCTATGCTGAGTTCTTAACAGTGTCAAGAGTGACAAGGTGGTGTGATTATTTCCTTGAGGCTATAGCGTGGGTTTGAGGTCCAATCGAGTGAAGAGTTCAAATTCTAGGATGCTATTTCAATGCCATCCTGAATGAATCCAGGCAGATATGTTAAAGCCTCTTGAGTGATTTCCATATACCTTGGAAAAGATGGGCAAGTTCTCCCTGGTTTTGAGTCATTTTCCTTTCTATCAGGGCATAACATTGCTGCATGTATGAGGTTGGTTGCTGTGTTTCCAATTTATCAGAAACTCTACTTCTAAAATACCTCAATGACAGAGAAATGGTTCAGGACAGCCCAAGCAGAGCATAGTACATTCAGTGGCCACTTTATTAGGAACACCCGTACATCCCATTACACTTGTTAGTGCCGATATCTCATCATCCAATATTGTCGATGAAACTTAATGCATAAAAGCATGCAAGAATGGTCAAGAGATTCATTTGTTGTTGAGACCAAACATCACCATAGGAGAGAAATGAGATCTTAGTGACTTTGACCATGGATTGATCATTTGTACCAGGCAAGGTGGATTGAGAATATCAGAGCCTTCAGCGACTTTCATGTACAAGAGTTTAAAGCGTTTAAAGATAAGTCATTTGATCATTGGCAGTTCTATCAGTGAAAACGTTTGTTTCTGTGATATGTCAGACTGTTTAAGCTGACAGAAAGGTGCTATTAAATTACCACATGTTAAATCAATGGTGTGCAGAAGAACATCTCATGAACATGGAAAGACGAAACTAATTTAACGTCATTGCTGCTTGTGTGGTTTAAGATCCAAAATGTCTAATGATATTGTGAGAGATTTAAAATACTAAATGGAATCTTTACCTTGAGTTTAGATATAGCAAATTGTAAATCGCAAAGGATTTAACCAACAGCTACAAGGTAACTGTCAAATGGGTCAGTTTGCTATGAAAATGCTTTGAGAACTAAGGAGAACATAGAACAATGAAGAGTACAGCACAACAGCAGGCCATTAGGGCCACAATGTTGTGATGAACTAGCTATAAAGCAAATCAAAAACACCCAAACACTAATCCTTCCTGCCTATACCATGTCCATACCCTCCATCTTCCTGCAATCCTCTATCAGATTACCCCTCAGCCTTTGGAGCTCCAGTGGAAACAACATTTTATTACGCCTCCTGTGACAGCACACACCCTCTAAATGAAGCAGCATCCTGGTAAACATATTCTTCACCCTCTCCAAATCCTCCACATCCTTCCAAGTGTGGGGCGACCAGTACTGTATGCAGTCATCCAGATGTGGCCCAACGAGAGTCTTACAAAGTAGGAACATGACTATTGAGCTAAATGCTTCGAATAATAAATGCAAGCATGTTGTAAGCCTATTTCTAAACAACATACCAACTTGTGTAGCTACTTACAACTAGCAATGAACTAGGATGCCATGATCTCTCTGCTCAGCAACACCAAAGGACCTTGCCCATATCAGTGTTCTGTCTTGCGTTTGCCTTACTGAGGTGCAATTCGTCACATTTATCTGGGTCAAATTCCATTTGCCATTTCCCAGCCTATATCTGCAATTGATCTACATTTTGCTGTATTTATTGCCAGTTCTCCACACTATCCACAGCTCCAGCAATTGTTGCATCATCTGCCAATTTACCAATGAAGCCATCTCCATTTAATGCTTGACAATAATTATTTCAGAAAGACTCAGAAAAATCAGAGGTACCTGTAACAAAGAAATGGAAGTTGCTTTCTTTGAGCTGCTGTATCAGATTTAGGTGGTTGTCCCCTATATATTGTGATTCAGGGAGGAACCTCAAGTGGAGTATTTTGCAATGGCGCAAATAGTTTCTATTTGGATAGACATGTTTGTGAAGAGTAATCAATGCACTGTGACTAAGAACAATCAGTTCATATCTGAGTGTATTCAAATGGGGATTTTATATCCTCACTGTGCCTGAAGATGAAATCCACATATTTACAAATCAAAGTGAACACTCTTACTGTCAGGAGAAGTAAGAAGTAAGAAGTAATGTTTTCTTTTCTTCTTGACCAGCCTTTGTACACCAGAGTTTCTGCACACTACCATCACTTCCGTGTCTCATGGGAATGTAACTATTGCAGAACTTCACTCAAGTATTCCCTGAACATTTGCCACACTACCGTACTTTTCCTTGAGAGCATTTGTTTCCAAATTCCTGCCTGATAGCCTCATAATTCCCCTTATTCCAATTAAATTCTTTTCTAACTTGTCTGCTCCGATATCTCGCCAATGATATTGTAAAGGAGATAGGATTATATTCACTATCTCCAAAATGCTCTCCTACTGAGAGATCTGACACCTGACCAAGTTCATTTCCCAATACCAAATCAAGTGCAGCCTCTCCTCTTGTAGGCTTAACTACGTATTGTGTCAAGAAGCCTTCCAGAACACACCTAACAAACTCCACCTCATTAAAAACTCTTGCTCTAGAGAGATGCTAATCTATATTTGGCAAATTAAAATTTCCCATCATGACAACTCTGTTATTCTTACACCTTTCCGGAATCTCTTTCCCTATCTGCTCCTCGATATTGCTGGTAATATAGGCTCTCCCGTTCTCTGTTCACTGTTTTGGGTGATTTTCACTGATTTTGAAGGGCCGTGCCTCACACAGCCAGACTGTTGCAATACAATGCTCTCCTCTAAGGTATGAGCAGAATGGTGGGTAAATATTCGATGGAGCAGAAACAAGTGGGGTCAGCAAAAAGGAGGCTCTAGATGTGATGGAGGCTCGAGTTGATGGGGAGTAGAAAGAGGGAACCAGAGCAGGAGGATGAGGCTACAAATGAAAGTTCAGCAACATCTGGAAACTGATTGACTGAAAAAAAAGAGGTTTATGTTTGCAAAATGCTGGCGGGTCTCAGTAGCCCCAGCAGCATCTATGCAGAGGAATAAACCGTGAATATTTTGGGCCCAAACACTTCATCCTACCTAGACTGTTTATTTCTCTGCTGAGATGCTGCCTGACTTGCTGAGCTCCCGCAGTACTTTGTGTGTTACTTTGCAGTTTATTCTCAGCATATGCCGAACCTCGAGTTTCATATCTGCAGTGGGACTTTGACAGTTGTCATACAGAATGCCTGTTGATATTGAGTAATAAAGAGGAGAAAATCTGCAGTTATTGAAATCCAAGGAGAACACACAAAATGCTAGAGAAACTCTGCAGGCCAGGCAGCGTCTGTGGATAAAAGTACAGTTTACATTTTGGGCCAAGATTCTTCAGTAGGACTGGGGAACAAACAATGAGGAGTAAATTTAAAGGTGGGGGAGGGGGAGAGAAACACAAAGTGATAACTGGAACTGGGAGAGGGAGAGATGAAGTAAGGAGCTGGGAAGTTCATTGGTGAAAGACCTACAGGGCTGGAGAAGGGCAAGTCTGATAGGAGAGAACAGAAGGTCGTGGAAGAAAGAAAAGTGGGGGGGGGGAGAAACACCCGAGGGAGGTGATGGGCAGGCGACAAGAGGGAAAAGTGGATGGGGATTGATGAGGGAGGGGAGGCATGACCGGAAGATCAAGAAATCGATGTTCATGGCATCAGATTGGAGGCTGACCAGCAAGAATACAAGGTGTTGTTCCTCCTACCTGAGTGTGGCCTCATCGCGACAATGTAGGAGGCGATGGATTGACATTTCCACTGACTATTTTGTTTCTGGAAGCTTGCTGTGTTG
This sequence comes from Hypanus sabinus, assembly GCF_030144855.1. Taxonomy (NCBI): domain Eukaryota; kingdom Metazoa; phylum Chordata; class Chondrichthyes; order Myliobatiformes; family Dasyatidae; genus Hypanus; species Hypanus sabinus. Next base: position 364,356 of record NW_026781356.1, read on the forward strand.
AAGTAGATGCTGAGATTTCTGCATAAAATCATTGACTGCTTTTGGGACATGTGCTGTTGAACCAGCACTTGTCCCCTCAAACTAATCCAGTATATTAACAACAACATGTCCCCTCCCTTTTCCAAAAAATAATTCAACCACTCTAATACCATATATCCCATATGTTTACACAAATGGGAAATCAGGAATATTGGTCTATAACTAGGAGGATCCAACAGGGGTTTACCAGGATCCGGAATAGACACTACAATTGCAATTTTCCATGAGGAGGGAAGATGGCCTGAATGCCAAATAGGATTCAAAAATGTAATATTATCTCCAAAGAGCTCTGGCCATACGTTTAAACATGCAATAACTTATATCATCCTTTCCTGGAGCCGTCAGCCCTGTATTAATAATCGTTTTCCTAAATTCACACAAATAAAACTCTACATCACTGTCATTGCTACAGCAGGTTTCCAACACGTCTGGGTATTCACTTAACAGCTTATCCCTACATTGTTTAGTCTCTTCATTATTTTGATTATGAGTTACAGCAAATGACCAAGCCAGTAACAAAACCCTCTCTGTTTCAGTCACAATTGTATCACCTTCTTTAATCAATACTGGGAACCCTATGAATCCCTCACCCTCACTTTCTTAATCATTCCCCTAACACCTCCAAGTTTAATAGTCCTTCGAATTCTAGCACAATATGACCTCTAGTAAATATTTTTCACAACCTTCATTACTTTCCTCACCACGGCCTGTGACCTGTTACACTTAATAAGATCACGCGGACAGTGATACTTCTTAACTTTCCAAAATGCCACATTTTTCTCAATAATTGCCTCTGCACACTCCTCCGTCCACCATGGTACAGCTTTTCTCCTATTAATGCACTTTTTAATATGAGTCTCTTCCAGCAAATTTGAGGAATAACGTGACAACCTTTCTTTGCAGAAATCGACATCATGCTCTCCATTCCATCCACACAGATGTTCCATTCATCACATAAAACATTAAAACTTCTCCAATTTGCTTTACCGAAATTCCACCTCCTCAAAGTGGCATCTTGGTCTAAACCCAGGCTTATAAATAGAGGAAAATGATCACTCCCCAATGTTTCATCTCCCATGACATACCACTCACTCACTGCAGCATGAATGTTTGAAACCAAAGTTAAATTTACAGCAATTTCAGAACTATTATGAACATTAAATCTCATAACTCTCCCACCAGTTAGACACAGTGAAATATCTAAAACTCTTCTGCAATCAAACCAGCACCATCATTCTGAGAACAAGCCCACAGTGAAGTCTATGCATTAAAATCCCCAACCATACATCCCTTAGTGAGCTGGAGCTACATATACTCTCCAAGACATCAATCGAAAGCTTTCCACCATGGTTATAATAATATACCTCTTTAATGTCGCTCCCTGTTGAATCAAATACTTCTACAAGTGTCTCATACATTTCATTCACATCCACAACTGTATGCCTTCTCCCTTTCTGTATAAAATTTGCAATAGCACCTTCTCTACCAAATAATCTATCACGCCTAATTACAATATAATCCTGGAAGGAAGAATTTAAATGTGGGAAACCAGGTTTCCGGAATACATACAACGTCAGATAGATTTGATAAATCAGAAATAAACTTGGAGTCTTGACCGTGAAAAATTCTGGCTTCCGGAAATATGCGTGTTCTCCCTTCATATACAGTCGGGAGAAATGTAGCAGGACGTTTATGATTGGTGAAACAGATTTAAACTAAGTGTAGTTAATATTGCCACGGTGTCTGGAGATTTAGTTCACTGATTTCTTTCAATTGATAAATGTTCGCGGACGGTCATTGTGTAAACTCAAGTCAGTTTACCAGCGGATGGCCCTTCAGAAAGTGGAGCTTTAACAAATACAGTCTGAACAAACCGTGAGTGTTCAGCTCTCGTGTTGGAATGGGGTTAAGAGAAGTAACCAAAATGGGACAAAACTCAAAGAACCGCATTCTCCACGGTAATTAAACCAGAAGCAACAATTAGTGTCTTCTTCAGAGAAACCTGATGACCGAGAGGAAATGACAGGGAAGGGGTGCGTCACGATTCCGTGCCTGTGCAGTACGCAGGAATGTAACAGAGAAATCTGGATTCTGCTGAATAGTGGACAGCAATTTCTGAGTAACGGAGATAAGATTCTGAATGAGCGCATCAAAAAGCAATTTTCAAACTTACCTCAAGTCCATGGCTCAATATTTTGTAACTCTTTTAATGAAAGCGTGAGTGGCTCTTAAATGATCCTTTGATTTTCCCGTTTGTTTTGTCAGTAAACTTGTCTTCAGTTGGAGCTGGTGTACTTGGTCACCGCCATTGTTCCTTCGGACACGGCGTGCTTGGCCAGTTCCCCGGGCAGCAGCAGGCGCACGGCGGTCTGGATCTCCCGGGAGCTGATGGTGGACCGCTTGTTGTAGTCGGCCAGGCGGTAAGCCTCACCCGCGATGCGCTCGAAGATATCGTTCACGAATGAATTCATGATGCTCATGGCCTTGGAGGAGATGCCGGTGTCGGGGTGAACCTGCTTCATCACTTTGTAACTCTCCTTCCTCGACCTCTTGCCAGACTTGCTCGCCGGTTTGGACGGAGCTTTCTTGGCGCCCTTCTTGGGAGCGGGTTTCGGTGGATCAGGCACTTCCCCGTTGGTTTCAAACACAATAAAAATCAGAAACTGTTCGGAGCTCGGACTAAATGGGCAGCGCACAAAATGGTATGTTAATTAGAATGGCGACGCTGAGCATTCCGATTGGCTGCTTGCAGAAATGAATCACCAAGCGGAACGCTGGGGGATGGGAAGCGGCACCAATGTGTGACGGTTCGCGCTGCGTTTAATACAGGAGGAAGGACAGAGGGCAGAGACAGGCGGGGGTGCGGGCTGCAATTGAAAAGGGAAACGCAAATTTCAAAAGCAGTACGAAAATAAAATTAGATGAAATATTGTAAAATTAAACACGAAGACGTTCAGTTCATGACACAGGGCAGCAGGAGAGCGAAGGAGAGATTTGGACATTTCAAAGTCAAGTTCAAATCGAGTTTATTTATGCACACAGGAGAAAGGAACAACGGATTTGTAGCAGCATCACAGACACATTTCATCAGACACAACATTGACAAGAAACACTGGAATTATATATGAATTATACCAACATATTCAAATAGACAGAGGACTATCAGAACAAAATCAAAATAACAAAGAGATTATGCGGGCAGTCGGAGAATCACCCCTCTTGTGCTTCTTCATCTCGTCACTCTCGATTCAGTGTCACGCAACGCTGCCACATTGATCCGGCCCATGCCTTCATCCACCAGGTCCAACACTTGCCTTTGTTGGATCTTACTCCTCCGTACACTCGGCTTTGGGTTTGTGGGTGTGTGGCCAGGGTTAGAAGCGGTGGGTGCCCCTTCTTAGGATTGGGTTTGAGGGTAGGGCTGGTGGATGTATATGTGAGGCTGGAAGAGATAAAGCTGTGGAGTTTAGTATGGTGAGATATGTGGGACTATGGTGGATAGGGTAGTGTAGTGCAGCCACTTTAATCTAGCCGATGCCTTTCATTAACGTGGCCTGACTCCCACTTGGCTTAAAGAACCGGGTGTGCAAAGGGACACATCATCAGTACTGCAACCTGGGGTCATTGGGGGTTTCGGGTCGTTAATCATGAGACTCTCTTACCCAGGTGACCGAGCCAGGGTTGATCAGACCCAGCTTGTGTTTATCCCATGGACCAAGATAATCAGAGGCACTGTAATTCTGCAAGTTGTGGGTATTTTCGAACTTGTTACTTGGCTGCATTTTGACCATTTGGAGAGTACAATATTCTGAGGCCTTGTAATCAGGCTTTACCTCCTCGTAAGGTTCCACTTTCCTGCTTTAAATTTACATCTGTCTTTATTTTGCATCTGTGTGCCTGGGATTGCATGGGTTAATGATTGAGGTTTGCAGATTTGTCCATTATTCCAAAATACAAAAATCTCTGAAATCCAGAACCTTTTCTGCTGACATGACGTCACAAATGGTGAATTTTACCAGGATTAAATGGCTTGTCATATGAAAAGCGTTTCCTAGCTCTGGGCCTCTCTTCCCCGTGACGTTGGAGAAAGAAGGGTTGCCGAATTGAAACCTATCAAATAGTGGAAGAGCTTGATTGAGTGGATGTGGAGAGGATTTTTCCTGTGGTGGGAGTGTCTAAAGCCAGACCACACAGCTTCAAAATAGAATATCCTTTCAGAATGGAGAGGAGGAGGAATTCCTTCAGCCAGAGAGTGGTGAATCGGTGGAGTTTTTTGCAACAGGCAGCAGGAGAGGCCAAATCACTGGGTGTAGGCAGAGATTCATAGATTCTTTAGTGGTCAGGGCATAAAGGGATACAAGGGCAGATAAGAGGTAAGAGGATAAATTGATCAGTGATGATGAAATGGCAGAGCAGGCTCGATGGGCGAAATGGCTGAATTCTGCTCCTATATCTTATGGTCTTATGGACTGAGTGACGAAAACTCTCCCAGAGACTGGTGATCTCAGCTTTGACACAACCCAGCACCTGAGGCTCCAGATTACTTATCCAGCGAATACAGAAGTTCTTCATTTTCTGATTAAAAAGATATAATTCCATTTCCATCTTGAATGCATGTCACCGCATTCTGATGTAAAATAGTAATGATGCTTTGGGCTGAGAACCTTCACACTGTGATCTGATGGAAGGGTCTTGGCCCGAAGTGTTAACTGTTTACTCTTTGGCATACAGGCTGCCTGTCCTCATGAGTTCCACCAACATCTTGTGTTGCTTTGGATTTCCAGCATCAGCAGATTCTCTCGTGTTTGCGATTTACACCTCATTCTGAGGGTATTTTCCTCAATTATGGAACTCTCATTCAGGGGAAAGATCCTCCTTGCCTACTGTCTGTCACATCCTGAAAGAATCTAACAGATTTCCTCGTTTTCTCATTAAGTGCAAGGAATACAGACCCCGCCCACTCACTGTCCTTTCACATAACCAACCCTCCATCCCTGGAACCAGCCCAGTCAGTGTGGGGAACAGTCACTGCACTCCCTCTATTGCAGGGATATCCTTCCTAAGGAAGTGTGACCAAACACGGTCACTACATTCAAGGTGTGCTCTCACCAGGACCCTATAGAATCCACTGAGATATCTGTACCCCTCTTCTGCACTCCTCCTGATCACAGGACAAAATACTGTTTGCCCCTCTCATTACTTGTTGTATCTGCATGTTAACTCAAGTGATTTGTTTACAATGACACCCAGGTCCCTTTGAACATCCCCATGTGGAAATGACTCTTACAGTTTGTTCCTGGGAATAGGTGATCTCACTTTTCCCCACATTCTTTTCCATCCGCCCCATCCTCAACCATTCACTCTCCTCTCTACATCCCCCAAACCTTCTCACTACTGACACTGTCCGTTCCGCTCTGCGAGAGCAACAGACGTTGTCACTGAGTCGTGCAGCACAGAAACAGGCCCTTCAGCCCAACACATCCATGCTGACAAAGTGGACAAACAAAACCATTCTCAGTTACCTACATTTGGCCCATGTCCCTGTGAAACTTCCCTCTCTACAGTGCAAGAGATATTGCAATGGTGCCCACCTATATCATCACTGGCGGTAGTTTGTTACAAGTAAATAGCGCATTCTGTGTACAAAACCTGCTCCTCATGGTCCCATTTAAATCTTCCCTCTCTCACTTTATACCTGGAATCTCTAGCGTCCAACTCCATGACCCTGGAGATAACAGATTCACTACTGAACATATCAATGTCTGCCATTATGTTATCAACCTCTCTAATGTCACATACACTCTGATGAGGAATTTCCAGCCTATCTAGCCTCCTGTTAAATCCATTTTGCACCCTCTCCAGTTTAATGTCACCCTCTGCTCACAGGGCAACTATAAATGTACGTCATGCTCCAAGAGTCGTTTCCCCAAGGCTGGTAGAGCTGTAATGTGACGTCACTGCTCAGTGTCCAATACTCTCCCGATGAATGCTGGTGTGGCAAACACCTTCTTCACCGTCCTGCCTACCTGTGTTTACACTTTGAAGGAATTCGATATCTGCACCCCGATATCTCTGTTTTACAGCACTCCCAGGGACCGACCATTCCCCACGGCAGTTCTGCCCTGGTTCGTGAATGACAATGGAACATCTCTTGTTCTTGTTTGCAGGCTCGAAGGGCAGAATGGACTACTTCTGCACCAATTTTCCATGTTTCTATCTCACATTCCTCAAATCACTGAGCTCATTGATCACCGTCCTGTTGTATTGCTAGTTACATTTTTTCACTCTTTAAAGGGATCTGCATATTTGCTGAGCCGGGCATTGAAATTGTCAGCCGAGTCTTTAATGATTGAACTGCAGCAGCAGACCTGACTCAGCTCCCAGGCTTTTCCTTCCAGTGATACACGCACAGTGCTGGGGGAACTCAGCAGGCCAGGCAGCATCTGTGAGAAACAGTAAATAGCCGACGTTTCAGGCCGAGACCCCCCAGAATCTGAACAATGTTTGGTTTTCCTTCGATCCTTTCCTAAGTTACAGGATAACATAACCCATCCTCCAATCCTCTGCCACTACTCCTGCCCAAGAAACACACAGAGAGACAGAGCGGGGAGTGAGGGGACAGAGTCAGAGTGACGGACAGAGCCGAGAGCGGCCTCTCATCGTCCAGCTCCGCCTTCACTTTACTAGGCCCGGCAATTTCCAATGGTTTATCCGAAACACAGAGCTCCAGAGAGGGGAAAGAAAACTGCCTTACAGACTACGTGCATACTGAAAGATTCCTTGGAATTTACTGTCTGTCGGACTTCATGCAATCAGAATACATTGTGACTGGCGCAGGATTAATTTCAAATCACCCGCCAATTTCACAGCACCCAGCAACGGTGCTTGATTACTTTTTCATGTTATTTACCATTAATTGTATCATGGATTAAACTGCTTCAAAAGTAACTAAGCCAAATATATCGATAAAAATAATTAAAAGGTTGTGGACACGGCTCCCTCTGTGAGGTGTTGGGTGGCTCTTAGAAGAGTCTTTGTGTTGTTCTCCGCCTTCACTTTACTTGGCCCGGCAATTTCCTATCCGCAGCACAGCGCTCGAGCGGAAAAAAAAAACCTCCCTCACACAACACGGACACACTGAAGGTTTTCTGGGAATTTGCTGATTCTCATGCTTTAAATTATAGGAAGTGCTTTTCCACTCCGCAAATACCGAGAAACTCGGTCTGTCGCTCCCCGGCCCCGTGACCATTGCGAGCGCCCTCACACACAGCAGCTGGTGGGCGAGGGGGCAGTCACTTCCAGTGATAAGAGGGTTAATTCATCAGAACAATTGTTCCTCTAGGTCGCGAGGGAAATGAAAGTCCGGTCACATAGAGGAACAGGATAAGACTGATATTAGGATATATAGACCACGCATCTGGCGGCTTCTAAACCCCAGGTAAAGTGGTGGCTGAGGAGCTGGTGTGAGATGGTTGATGCACCATCAATAACTCACTCTGAGACGTAAGGCGAGATATCGGCTTTAATTGACTGAAGAAGGAACCAGCAGCGAGTGACCATCATACTACATCCTGGAGAATGAGGGAGAGGATCAGACCTCGATCGC